>NC_050443.1:110717247-111034570 GCF_903995425.1 Onychomys torridus | reverse complement strand
AGAGAGAGATCATCCTTAGGTGACTTGACCTGTTATGACATGGTCCTTGTGCAGTAGAGACACTCAGAATTCCTGCTGCAGAGGGAGAATGAGAGCATCCAGTCAGAAGCAGGATCACGTCTGGTACCATGTTTGCAGAACGGAGCCCGACTCCTCTCCACAAAAGCTTCTGTGTGTCTCTCTGTGTTCAATGATACTCCCATAACCCACACTGTGACAGAAGAGTACTGCCCTTCTAATGTCCTCCCCACAGTCTGCCACAGTCAATTTTAGCCACACCTTGAACTTCCAGCCGACTAGACAGTCAAGGGAACTGTGGGGGCCAGAACTGGAGGGACCCTAGGGGGAATCATCTTTCTAGGTTCCAGACCCTTTAACCCAATGGTTCTCAATGTTCCTAATGCTGCGACCCTTTAATACAGTTCCTCACGTTGTGGTGACCCCCAACCATAAAATGATTTTTGTTGCTACTTCCTAACTGTAATTTTGCTACCGAGCAGTGTCTCTGTTCCTAAAACCATGGGAAATATGTGTTTTCAGATTGTCATGACCCACAGGTTGAGAATCACTGCTTTAAAGAGAAAGCTCTGCCCTGACAATACCAAATGCTACTGAGGGTGCCAAGTGACTGGAGGTCTCATCCATGGCTGGAGAAGATGTGTATGGGACAACCTGGAAAACATTTGTGGGCTATCTCACAGAACTACCGAAGTACGACTCCAAAGTGGGGGGGAGGGGGAGGCATGACTGCAGCTTTTTCCTTCCTTTTCACTGTGTAATCTTCCATAAGCTACAGTTAAATGCTTTGTTTCTTAAACAGCTGGTAGAGCCTGGCAGTGGTGGCTCACACCTTTAACCCCAGCACTAGGGGCAGAGGCAGGCCAATATCTGTGAGTTCGAGGCCAGCCTGGTCTAGAGTTCGAGGAGAGCCAGGGCTACACAGAGAAACCCTGTTTAGGGGGTATGGGGGGAGGAGAGTAGGCCAAAGTTTTGTTGTTTGTTTTGTTTGGGTTTTTGTCACGTAACTGTTCACTTTTGTTTATTTGTAGATTTGAAGGTTCATTTGTTATTTTTTTAATTTGGCTTTATTTGGGTGCTAGAGATTGAACTCAGGTACTCACAGATATCATGCAACCCCTTTAAGCACGCAGCCATGTCCTGGCCCTAACTAAATCAGTTTCACTGTTCATGGACTTTCATATTATTTTTTTTTTTATTTAGGGACTCTTATTGCAATGGTAGATCTCTTGTTGTTAAATGCACACCATGACTTTAAGCATGTACATGCTTATGAAGCATGTGTTTTGTTCCAATTTGGTATGCAAACCAAAAGGTTTTCCAAAGCAGATGGAGCAGTTTTCACCCCCTGTCAACAGTAAATGAAAGTCTTGCCTTGCTGGGTGTGGTGGTGCACGCCTTTACTCCCAGCACTCAGGAGGCAGTTGGATCTCTGTGAGCTCAAAACCACCGTGGTCTACAGAGGGAGTTCCAGGACAGCCAGGGCCATTACACAGAAAGAAAGAAAAAAGTGAAAGTTCTAATCAGACCACACGCTCTCTCCTTTCACCCTCATCCTTTTGGTATCTGTTAACTCTGACTTTATCGTGATTTATCTTGGTGGTAGTTTAACAAGGTCAAACATCTTTCCAAATTTGTTTGTTCGTTTGTTTTTGTGATTTGCATCTTTTTAAATTTTTTTCTATTTTAAAAAATTTTATTGTATGTGTGCATGTCCCTGAGTATATGTTTGTATAGCACGTGTGTGCAGGAGGGAGCCTGCAGAGGCCAGAAGTAAGTGTCAGGTCCCCTGGACCTGGAATTACAAGAGGCAGTAAACAGGTATGCGGGTTCTGGGAGCTGAACCCGGGTCCTCTACAAGAGTACACACTGTTACTCCCCAAGCCGTCCCTCTAGCTCTCTTACATATGCTCTTACAAAACATCTATTCAAGTACTTCTGTGCCCTGCCCCACTTTTCTATTGAGCTGTGTTTTGTCTTTCTCTTACTGGCTTTAAGAGCTCCTTATCTTTATCATCATCACTCTGATGGAGTCCTCAGTGAGATCTGTATACTAAGAGGATGGGGGCATAGCTTAGTTGGTAGAGTGCTTGCCTATTGGGAGCCATACCTTGGATTTCATCCCCAACACACACACACACACACACACACACACACACACACACACACACACGTGTCATGGTGGCACATGCCTATAATCACAGTACTCAAGAGATGTTGGGTAGAGGGTGAGAAGTTCAAGATCATCCTTGGCTACATAGCACATTTCAGGCAGCCTGGCTACATGAGAACCTCTCTGGACAACAAGTGTGTGTGTGTGTGTGTGTGTGTGTGTGTGTGTGTGTGTGTGTGTGTGTGTCTCACGAATATCTTATGTAAGATTTGTCTCCCTATGCCTATTTGCAAACAAAAAAAAAGTCCTTAATTTTAAAGTAGTTTAGGATATATATCTTTCTTTTTTAAGTTCTTTCTGTGTCTTGCTTTAGAATTTATACCTAAATCATGAAAATATTCCCTGCAATTTCTTTTAGACTTGATAATGGTTTCTTTTCCACACTAATGTCTATGATCCCCCTGGAAAGTGTCTTTGCACAGGACTTGGGGTTTCCTCTTCTTTCTGGTATGAATTCGGTGCCACTTCTTAAAGCACGCCTTTTGACAGGTGCTCTCTAGTAGAACTAAGACTCTTTCTGATCGGAAGGGCTCAGTTACATGCCCATCCCTAGATCCACGATAGTAGTCAGAGAGACAACGTACTAATAGTGTGGTTCAGATGAGTGGGGTCCATACTACTCCAACCCAAGGACCCCAAGGAGTGGGAAGATTAGTGTTCTCCTGAGGAAAGTGAAGGAATTACTATCAGAAGACACTGATGGCTGCCCGCCGAGAGGGCGGAAGCCTTGCTGCCTGACTGAGGAGACAACCCAGCAGGAAGGCTGTTATCTAACCCAGCTAGCAAATTGCCCCTGGGGACCCAGCTGTCTCTTAAGAAAACACAATGGCTCTCTGCCAAAGCTCCCACAACTACCTAGGGCTCCTTCTCTAGTGGCTGATTATCCCAAAGACCTCTGCCCAATGAAAATACTCTCACCTACCTGACTGCTAAAGCTCCTGGAACCTTCTGTGGCTGGGATCCCACCCACAATGCAACAGCTGCTTCTCATGGAGCTTCCATCCCCATTGCTCTGTCTTCATCTGATGAAGACTCTTGGCTTTCTGCCCTCCCTGAGAAGGCTCACCCATGGTTTGGGGATGAGTTAGCAGTTTCCTCCCCAGAGAGCTGTGGCTCCCATATCTCCTTTGTCTTTCTTGGTCTCTGCTCCTGGGGCAGTACTGGTGCCAGCATTCACAGGGGTAAGGAGGCACCATTACTGCTTTCCCAGCTATTGGTGATGTGCCTTGAGCCTTTCTTGCCCAGCTGATGGATACCAAGCAGGACGTGCAGCAGCCCTGCCTTAAAGCAATTTGCCTCTTTTACCAAAGAAAGTGCTATTTTTTTTTTTTAAAGGATGAATGGACATGTCATTGTCCATAACCTTTGATACAGCATTCCCATTTCTAAGTTTTTATCTTAAGGAAGTTATCACAGACATGCTCGGAGATACATGCAGAGTGATGTTCACCGAGGCACTATCCTTAATGGGAGAAAAAGGGCAAAAGCTTCAGTCCCCATCAGAGGCGGAAAGACTGCAGGGAGGGTGCCTCAGCTGACTGGTGAGACCATTGGCAACATTTAAAAGTCACATTTGCTGACTTGGGTAGGTGTCCACCCAAGAAAGTGGGGGAGAGGGTTCAAAATTTGCTTTTCTAAAGCGTGACTCTGGGTGTGTAAATACATGCAGAAACAGATTCACAGGAAAATTCTAACTATGGTTGCCGTTGGGTAGTGTGATGCCCACTGACTTTCAACTCTTATGTATGAAAAGCCAGCATCTCCATCCTTACAGAGATGGGAAACCCCTACACTGATCCCCATAGCAAGAGCCTTGTCCAAATCAGACCCAAAGCACAACATCTGTTTTGAAGAAATATGCTTCTATTAACTGGGCTCCAGTGGACAATTGAATTTTTTAAAGCATGAATATTAGCCCTGAACATGGTTTTATTGATGGCAAAAAAAAATTTTTTTTTTAATGCTAAAATGTTGGGAAAAGGACCAAGTCTCAAAACCAGAAGCAGGTTTGTAAAGCCAAGAATCCCAGCTTGGACATAAAAGCCAGAGGCAGGCCTCCCACAGAGCTGGGCAGACACAACTCACTTCCACTGCCCGGCTGGTGCAGCCTATTGTCTCTATGACAATGAGGTTCCCAAGGATGAAATGTGGGGTGCACATGAGGTTCCAGAGCCCTGCCAAGCCTAAGGTTCACTCAAGTTTGACCAGAAACAAGGGAAGAGATGTCTGGCCTTCAGACAGCTTTGTGCAGACAGTCTGTAGGATGAAAGGGGCCAGGCAGAAGTGTGAACCTCTTCTGAAAGTGTTTTTCACTCTCACTGGGCAGCATTTTGTTTTGTTTTGTTTTGTTTTGTTTTTTCTCCTTTTCACAATCTCTTAAATTTCAGCATTATTTTAAACTCGTAGTCGATGCCTGGAACTCGGGAGATAGAGGCAGATGGATCAGAAGTTCTGTGTCAAAAAAAAAAAAAAAAAAAAAGCATTATTTTAAGGTCTTTGAAGCATTATTTTAAGCAATGTTATTTTGTGTTAACTTACTTTACCAAACACACAGTATTGTCCGTGGGGGAAGTGGGGAGAGACTGACATGATAGACGGTAACTCCACTAGCTATTGGCCCCAAAGGCAGTAATTTGTGTTTTGGAATTCCTTAATTGTATACGTACACAGCAACACTAATAGCCCCGGTAGAGGCACCAGGCTTGGCCAGAGTCCCTCGACACTATCACAAAAACAGGAATGAAAACTTCTAAAGGAAGAGTTATAAATCAGTGATGAGGATAGGTCATATTTTTTAGAATCTGCAGAACAGAAGACATTCTAATCACTGCATCTATAATTACAGAGCAGAGTAAATCACTAACAAAAATGAATTGTCTTCAGTATGATAAAGAAGAATAATTAACTTTTCATTCAAAGCTGCCATCTCAATGTTGGGTGATTCAGGCTAGCCCTAGGGACTGGCAAGGAGGAGAGAGGAGGTCCCAAAGGGACCCTGGTGGGGGCTGCCACAATGGACCTTGGTGGGAAATATATCTTACTGTTTTCCACAGCAAGACAAAGAAATGACCGACTAAGAGCACCTCTGTGAAATTACTCACACGTTACAGATCAAGTAGCCATCTGCTCCGAAGTGGACACTCCGGGCCAGTAGGAAGCTTGTATTTTGTAACAGTCACAGAGTAACTTCACATGCACAGCTGCTAATGTAGCCTTGAGATAGCCTCCTGGCCCAGCTGGGTTCAGAAAGCTGGGAGGGTAGGGGTGAGGCCAGAAATGACAGAAGCAGGGACAGAAGTCACCCTCTGCTGCTGCCCCCCCTACACATACACAGGTTTCCTCTCTCTGCAGGCAGACTCGGGATGGGGACACCAGCAGAATAGGATAAGCAGAAGGAGCCACTGGCATCATGGGAAAAGATGAGGAAGGACATGGAGATGGAACTGAGGGCCTCATGAATGGTCTACAAGCGCTCCACCATGAAGTACCAGCCTTCCCAGGCTCCTAAACAATGGTGTTGAAACCAGGAGAACAGTGCTCTGAGTCTCCCCCATAAGCCTGTCCACACGCACGCAGCAGCAGGCAAACAGCACACTCACCGGTGTGAAGGTTAACTATATTATTTACTTTCCTCATTTCTATGACTAAATAGCTGAGAAGTGGCAACTTAAGGGTATGTTTATTTTGGCTCCCAGTTCAAGGGGTCAGCGCCCCTCATAGTGGATTTTGTACAGGACTGTCCTCGAAGCTAAACTGCCATCTTCAGCTTAGGGGAGGGAGGCTAGCAAATGATGTCCACAGCTGAGCTTGACTGTTGACATTTCCTCATAGAAGGAGCAACGAAAATGAAACCCTCACTGGAGCATCCAGGTGCTTCTCCAAACCAGGTGTACGCAAGTCTGACCTAATTGCACATGACCTCAGGGAAGGACTAGAAGTATATAGGCAGGGAAGGGCTGGGGCGGGGCGTGCTCCATCCGTGCAGGCATAGGGGAGTCGTCATCCATACTGGATGCAGACCTTCCAAGGTAGCTGTTTTAAGGCCACCCATGCTCCTGCCTAGAGCCCCCATTGCTCTATTTTAAAAAAAAAGCATTGGTTCCCCAGAGTGAACTTTGATGGAACAGTACCTCAGTTTGTCCTTGGGACCTTTCGAGGAGAGATACACATTGTTTATGTCTCCCTAAGGAGAGGAATTTGAATAGCAGGCTTAGTAGCAGGAGTGAACACATCTGGTCATGAAGTAATCAGAAAGCAAAGTGAACAGGAAGTAGGGTATGACTATAAACCCTCAAAGCCTGGGCCAGTGAGATGGCTCAGTAGCTATGGCACTTGCCTACAAGTCTAGTGGCCTGATGTCAATCCTGGATCCCACAATCCCATCTAAAGGTGGAAGGAGAAACTGACTTCAAAGATACATTGTGGGGGTTGGAGAGATGGCTCAGCGGTTAAGAGTCCTGGCTGCTCTTCTAGAAGACCCGGGTTCAATTCCCAGCACCCACACGGCAGCTCACAACTGTCTGTAACTCCAGTTCCAGAGGATCTGACACCTTCACACCAATGCACATAAAATAAATAAGTTAAATAAATAAATAAATAAATAAATAAATAAATAAATAAATAAAAAAAATGCATTGTGGCAAAGCATGCCCCCCCCCACATGCACACCATACATATACAATAATAATAAATGAAGTTTGAAGAAAAAAAAAAAAAAACCAATGACCCACTGCTTCCAGTAAGACACCAACCTCCTAGAGGTCTTACCATCTTCCCAAGCAGAACCACCAGCTGGGGAGTGAGTGCTCAAACACATGAGCCTGAGAGAGACATTTCAAATGCAAACCCCACCAGAATCCTAGGCTTTAGGAGAATTCAAGTCCAAACCCAGCTGTCCCTGATGCCTTCACCAATGTGAACAAGAACAGCTGCCTTTCGAAGCCTCATCCCTCTACTGCTCCAAAAGCTTTCGATGCTCTCCAACATCTCTTCCACCTTTTTCTAGACCATACCAGGTGTGGGGCCATCCCGTTGGTTTGCTTACTAGTAGTATAGATTCCTGGGTGGTGTCCACAGAGATGCTAATTCTCGCGCCCGCCCCCACCCCCCCAAGACAGGGTTTCTCTGCACATCCCTGGCTGTCCTGGAACTCACTCTGTAGACCTCCACAGAGCTGGGATTAAAGGCATGCACCATCACTGTCAAGCAGCCAGAGATGCTAATTCTATAGAAGGCCCAGAAGTCTGCTTGTACCACCAGCTGGCCAGGGGATACCTACCACACAAAGGTCAGGAAGTGACAATACATCAGTAGCCAGTTAGGTTGCTCCTCCCCCATTGCCTACCAGCTCCATAATCTTGTCCAAGGCCTCTGTGTCCTTATCTATAGAGAGGGAATAATAAAACACCCACCTGGAGGGGCTGGTTAAGGATCCACAGGTGCAATTACAGTCCCACTGGCCAGCAGGTATAGGTGGCTATTGCCTTCAACTGAACCCCACACTGGCCCAGGAACAAGCCAGTCTCAACGGTCTACATGGGTCCTGCAAAGTACGTTCGCCATATTCACACCCAAAGATTTGGAGGAAGCATGAACACAAGCAAAGGGGTCAAGTGGAAGCTTGGCTGATCACACCTGGGCTGACTGAGGTCAGGAACTCTAGAAGAATATCTAGAGTGTGAGTCTGAGGGAGGCGGAGCCAGGGAAAATGCCAAGCAGGGTCTACTCTCTCCCAGAACTTTACTCAGCCTCTGGAGGTTATCCTTCACGCCTGCCCACCTCTCAAACCCATCAGGCCTTCCTCTATCCATCCAGACTGCCCACATGACAGAGCATGCTCTAGCTAGTTGAAAGAGAAATGGGAAAATAGCTTCCAAAGGCTTGAACCAAAGAGAGGTCAAAGCCAAGGTCATACTTGAGGCGACTGCATGAGCCAACTGGAGAGTAAGAAATTCTCACCAGCCGGTGTGTGCCAACCATCTACACTTCCAGGCTCAGATCTGCACACTGCTGATGGGGTGGGGAGCACATCCAACCTGAAGCTCTCTCAGGCCCCGGTGAGGACCTAGCTCCCAAATGACCCAAACCCCAGAGCAGACAGAAGGTGCCAAGGCAAAGGGCCCCTACAATCCCATTTCCTCTCACTGGGGCTCTTCACAGAGAGAAGGCTGAGGAGAAAGCAGCCATGAGCCGTAAATCATTATGGCGAATAGAGGGTAAGTTCCCTGGAAAATGAAGGGATGGCTGTTGACAAGCTGGACCATCAGAACGCCAGCTGCCTAATGAAGCAATAAAGACCTTGTTTCCCCACTTCTCACTGCCCTGCTCTTACATGTACAATTACTACAAAAATCAAAGAGAGGAATGTTGCCTTGAGATATGATTTCCATATTGGTATGGATTTTATTATACAAGCAGTACAATACGCTCCATTATCATTTTGATTATATGTGCCTTTCATTTGCACGGTTGGACCATTATCTGCAGTACATTCATTACATTATAAGAAACTGGAACTCCATCCTAAAGACGAATTGTAAAGAAGGAGTTTCTATTTTTTCACAGATTGATATTTCAGGAGAGAACATTAAACAGCAAACATTATTTGTAAAGTTTGTTGGGTTTTGGTTTTTTTTGTTTTGTTTTGTTTTTGTTTTTTTCCTGTAACATAAACTCTCAAAAGAAGGAAATAACCCTGATATTTCTAACAGACAGAAAAGCCCCAGGCTAGATACAATGAATGATTGCAATTTAGAATGTGTGTACTATTAGGCACTCCTGATTAAATTGTAAGTTCCTTGAGAGAAGGGAAGTCAAACAGATGAGGCTGCAGAATCAGCCTGGTATGGGGAGAGGGCACAGCTTGTTCTTGGTGAATGGAAGGCTTCAGCTGGAGCTGTGGGCTCCACACTGGGAGGTCAGATTCACAAGGTTTCTGGGGAGAGCAGCGGTCATTTATGAGGCTGGGTGGGAGGCTTCATGATATCAAGCTCAGTCTTCTGCCCTAGAAAGGCAGAAAAGGACGGGCCTGGCTGTGCCTCCGAGTCGCATCAGCCAGGGCTGCCGTCTGGGTGGGAGAGCAGGGTAGACAAGACTTGAGCTGTAGAGCTCAGAGCGATTGTTCTGGACTCTAGCTCTCATCACCAAACCCCAATCAGAGACCCAGCCCCCAGCTTCCCATTGCCAAGGTGACTCAGAGGCTGCAATCAGCAGACTGGAGCTCATACCCGACTCTGCCAAGGCCTGCAAGCAAGGTCCTTTCTTGCTCTATGTAATGGTTAATATTAATTGTCAGTTCTACAAGACCTAGAATCTCTTAGGAGACAAAGCCCTGGGTGTGTCTGTGAGGGAGTTTCTAGACTGGCTTACGTGTGAACACCCACCCTAAATGTTGGCAGCACCAACCCATGGCCTAAATGAAAATAAGAAAGCGAGCCCAGTGCCAGAATTCTTCTCTGAATCCTTACAGTAGGCACAATGGGACCAGCTGCCTGCCTTACATCCCTGCCACCATACCTTCCCCACCACGATGGACTATATCTTCAAACTGAATCCATGGCCAAGGTCAAAAAGCTGGTAGGCAATGGGGAAGGAACAACCTAACTGGCTACTGAGGTCGATGTCACCCCAGGGTCCTGGGAAACTGGATCCAGCAGAAAGCCAGCTGGGTCTGCATGTCCCCATCAGAGAAACAGGAGCTGTGGCAAGTACATAGAATTGGAGTGAACCTAGACCTTGCTCTTGAATGCTTTGTGTCTGGCCACTTGTGGTCCTGTGATTCCTGGGACCACAACAACTGGGATCCAGAGAGGGTGGGATGGGCCTGGCCCAGGGCCCTCATCACTGTGATGGGGGAGGGGACAGTGCACCCAGTGTTCCTGGAGGTGTCAGTTTGGGGCAAGGACAGGAAGAAGCTAGGAAGTTCAGAGCTGTAGCTGAGCCCAGGGAGGTGGTCTTGGAGTGTGTGATGGTGTCTAGGGCTTTTCAAAGCTGTCAGAGGGCCATATGGGAGTCTTGCTGACAGATACAACGCTGGGTGGTCCATGGTTCTCCAGAGGGGCTATCTCTGTCTCCTGGAGGTATTGTCACTTCCTGATCACAGCAAAAGAAACCCATGCCTAAAAACCCATGTTTTTGTCAGGTGTCTTGTGGCAACACAAATAAAAAACTAATATGGGAAGACTCTGTGTCTCCCTTTGATAAATGTGGTCAGTGGAATACTTACTTGTCTAGTTACTTCACAGATGCGTAAGGGCGGGTCAACGGAGCCATAGGTGGGAACATCCCTTGTAAAGGAAAGTATCATTTCATATATTGATAAAGTGATCTAAACCAGGCTGGGAATAGTCCACACCCATAATTCCAGCACTGGAGAAGCTACAGCAGAAGAGTCACAAGTTCAAGACCAGCCTTGGCTCTGCAGTGAGACCCTTCATTCCTGTCACTGTGATGAAGTACCTTGACCAGAAGCAGTGGGAGGGAGGAAAGAATTTGTTGTCACTCACAATTCCAGGCTGTATTCATGGCAAGGAGTTGAAGGCAGAAACTTAATGAATCGCATCCAAACTCACAAACAGAGAGAACCTGAGCATGGATCCTTGTCTGCTGCTGCTCCTGCTCAGCTTGCCTCCTTCTCTCTGTTGCAGTTCATGAAATGGTATCACCCACATTCAGGGTGGATCTTCTCATCTTAATTAACCATCAAGACAGGCCCCCTACACTCATGCCCACAGGCCAACCTGATCTAGATAAGTCCTCATTAAGACTCTCTTCTCACATGATTCTAGGTTGTGTCCAGTTGATAGTTAAAACTAGGGTCTGGAGAGATGGCTCAGCAGTTAAGAATACTTACCACTTTTGCAGAGGACCCAGGTTCAGTTCCCAGCATCCACAAGATGGCTCACAACCCTCTGTAACTCC
Organism: Onychomys torridus; assembly: GCF_903995425.1. Taxonomy (NCBI): domain Eukaryota; kingdom Metazoa; phylum Chordata; class Mammalia; order Rodentia; family Cricetidae; genus Onychomys; species Onychomys torridus. The sequence continues at coordinate 111,023,460 of NC_050443.1, read as the reverse complement.
AGCTCCAGGGGATACAACAGTATCATCTGGCCTCCATAGGCATCTGCATGAACGTGGTGTATATACGTATGTATAGGTGCGTATACATACACATAGAATAAAAATTTTAAAAGTACAAAAAAACTAACCAGCACAACCCTAACTCAAAAAACAAAGAAGCCAAAATATAATAACCTGTTATCACAAACTTTATGACTCTTTCATTACTCAGACCAGCTACTGGAAGGCATCCCTCTATCATCAGACCCATCTTAAATGTCACTTCCTTTGTGACACCCCAGCCAGAAGACCCCAGCGTCTCCCCACTCTGTCAAGCACACTTTCTTTGGAAAGCACTTTCCACTTGTGCTGTCCAATGAAAGAGAAATTTCCAAACTTCAGGTCATGATATATTAGTTTTATATTATGTAGCTAATTTGCTATATATTATGTATAATTATGTAGATATAATATACATATGTATTACATATATAATATGTATTATATATGCACACACACATATATTAGTAGAGGGCCATGAGACCACCTGTTCAGATGGCAAGCAGCATTTTGTTTTCCTTTCAACACAATAGACTGCAGTAGAAACCCCAACACGTAGTGCAACACAGAAGACAATGCTGGGGCAAAGTTCTTATAGAGAAGCACAGGAATGTGCATCAGACGGACTTCCTGCCAATGGAGCAAGGCTGAAAAGTTGGAAATCCAGAGGTGGGACCACAGCTCAGGTGTCGAGCTCCTTCCTAACATGCCTGAGACCCTAGGTTCCACCCCCAGTACTGCCAGGATAAAAAGCAAGGGAAACCATTGCCTGGGAGGTCGCCTTGGTAATACTTTACAGGCTGGGGAGACGGCTTAGTAGGTAAAGGTAAAGGGCTTTCATGAGTTTGAATCCCCAGAGCCCACATGAAAGCCAGGCACAGTCATGCTCCTGGAAGACAGAGACAGAAGGGTCCCCAGAAGCCTGTGGGTCAGCTAGGTCATGGTTATACACAGCTTCAAAAAACAAAGACCCCTCTTGTCTTAGTTAGGGTTTCTATTGCTGTAAGAGACACCATGACCACGGCAACTCTTATCAAAGAAAACATTTCATTGTGGTGACTGGCTCACAGCTCAGAGTTTCAGTCCATTATTGTCATGGTGGGAAGCAAGGCAGCAGCAGGCAGACATGGTGCTAGAGAAGGAGCTGAGAGTTCTACATCTTAATCCACAGGTAAAAGGAAGTGCTCGACTCACTGGGAGACCTCAAAGCCCACCCACACTGTGACACACATCATCCAACAAGGCCACACCTCCCAATAGTGCCACTGTCTTTGGGGCCATTTCCTTCCAATCCACTTCACCTCTCAACCAAGGCAGAAAGTGGCAATTGACACCTGAAATGGCCAGCTGGCCTCTACATGCTTGCTGTGGCACCTGTGACTCAGGCACACACACACACACACACACACACACACACACACACACACACACCACCAAAAAAAAAAAAAAAAAAAAAAGTATTTTTTGTTTTAAGTTGAAGGCCTGCCGTGATCTAAACTCCTTAGGAAAAAAGCTTTGATGACAAGTTTTATGTCCATCCCTTTAGAGCACAGAACCCAGCCCCTGACTTACAGCAGCAACTGAGGGTATGCTGAACAAATCTTAGTTATTACCATCGTTATTAAATGACTACATAGCTTTCCACTTCAACCTGAGCACAGTAAGGAAAAGTATAATTAATTATTGTCTCTGGCTAAAAATTGAACTCATAGGAAAGGTTAGATCTGCACTACCTTCCCCTACAGAAACCCTTACCATACTATTTTGTTTGGGTTTTAGTTATCTTTTGTTGAAGACAGTCTTATAGAGACCAGCTAGCCTTGAACTCACCATGTAGCTCAGGATGACCTTGGCTTCCTGATCCTCCTGCCTCCACCATCCAGGTGCTGGGGCTACAGTTAGGCTCTACCACACCCAGCTTGCAATTAGCATGCCTTAGAAAGCTTCTTCACCTGCACGAAGAACCTTGCAGCTACTCCCATCCTGTTAGCTGCAAGCCTTGGAGAACTAACGTCCACCTCCTCCATCAGTCACTGTGGTCCACTGGGCTGTGGATGGGGCTGACACAGTCTTTAGAAGATCCTTTTATATACTGTGATATTGATTTTTAAAACATTTTTAGTCGACACAATGAAAAGCTCACCCAGGGGCCTTCCTTCAAATCTAGAGTTAAAAAAATCCATATCTTAACCCCTTACTGTCTGGAGCCTCCCTGGGCCACAGTGGCTCTGAGGGCTGCACTGGGGGGAGCTTTCTACTCATGTGGTTTTTAAACCCCTCTTAGGATATAGTCATTGATTTTTGAATAAACATTTTCATCGTCCCATTTCCTAATTGCTTGACATAAAGCCTGCTGGGGTGAGTTGCATGTTGATCTTTACGTCATTTAAGGAAGAAAAAAAAGAAGAAGAAAGACAGAAAGAAAGAAAGAAAGAAAGAAAGAAAGAAAGAAAGAAAGAAAGGAAGGAAGGAAGGAAGGAAGGAAGGAAGAAAGAAAGAAAGAAAGGAAGGAAGAAAGAAAGAGAGAAAGAAAAAGCCTGGGGTGTTATTGTTAGGGCTCATAGCTCTCTATGTACGTGAACCCACATCTCCTAGACAAGTTCATCCATGACTTTAATGCCCACTCAGTGTGACACTGAATGATGATTTGCTGCTAAAAGGTGCATGCACCTTTTTCAGTTCTTGGTGTAAATCTTTTAAAATATTTTTTAATGTGTGTGCTTGTGTGCACATGTGTATGTGTGCATACACTCAACGTGTGTGGAAGTCAGAGAACAACTTTGGAGGTCAGAAATTGGTTCTCTTCTTCTCCTGTATGGGTCTGGGGGATCAAACTCAGGTTGTCGGGTTTGGCAGTAAGTGCCTTTGCCTGAAGAGCCATCTCGCCAGCCCCTTACGGTGTAAATCGTGATGACAGCTGTAAGTGAAGGTTCCCAACCCCCTAGGTTAAGGCCAATGCTAGAGAGTGGTCTCTACTGGGAAAGGTGGGGCCTGGTGGTGGTGGGGGGGGGCTCTGGGAGAGGTGGGATAGCTCTAGCCTTTGTCTATGAAGAAACTGATAGTAGGGCTGGGGATGGGGTTCAGTTTCTGCAGCATTTGCCCAATGTGCATAAAGCCTTCCATTTCCCCTCTATCACTGTGTAAAAAGAGTGTGGCAGTGCACACTCACAATTCCAGTACTCAGGAGAAGAACTTGCTGCATAGTGAGTGCAAAGGAACCTGCTAGCCAATATTTTAGGCTTCTCACAAATTTTTATTGACAAATTTGAGTTCATCAGTGGAATTCCTAATGTGTTTCTGTAATACTGGTGTAAAGCTCTAGAAGAACAGGATTTTTTGTGGAGAGGATGGAGTTTGGACTTCAGTGGGGGTTGTGTTAATGTTCCCTATCATCACATGAATTGCCAGTGTTCATCTACAAAACTTTTTTTTTTTTTGAGAAGGGGTTTCTCTGTGTAACAGTCCTGGAACTTGCTTTGTAGACCAGGCTGGCCTCCAACTCACTGGCCGGCTATAAAAGCCGTTCTTATCTTGAGGCCTGCTCCAAAACTGGTGGCCCTGGCCTGAGCATGCACAGTTCAAAGGAAACTCAAGGTTGGACTAAATGCATTTTACATTACGATTTGCCCACGAGCCTGTGGAGGCAGGGAGTTTGGTGGTGGTTTGAATGGAAATGTCCCCTATAGTCTCAGGTGTTCCAACACTTGGTGTTGGTGGTGCTGTTTGGGGAGATGTATGAGGAGCAACCTTGCTGAAGGAAGACTTTATTAAAACCCTAGAAGCCATTTCAAGTTCACTCTTCTCTGCTTTGTACTTGTCTTTCAAGATGTGAGCTCTCGGCCGGGTGGTGGTGGCGGCGGCGCACGCCTTTAATCCCAGCTCTCTAGAGGCAGAGCCAGGCAGATCTCTGTGAGTTCAAGGCCAGCCTGGTCTACAGCGTGAGATCCAGGACAGGCGCCAAAACTATACAGAGAAACCCTGTCTCGAAAAACAAAACAAAAACAAACAAACAAACAAAAAGATGTGAGCTCTGAGGTTCCTGCTCCCACCATCATGGCTGTCACCAGCAGCCCGCTGCCAGGCCCACCGCTAACCTTTGGGGACCGTAAGCCCAAATAAACTCTTTCCTCTATAAGCTGCCTCGGTCATGGTATTTTCTCACGGTGACAGAAAAGTAAGGAAACCTGAAACCGAAAGAAAGAATTGCAGCCCTTGGGAGGAAGAAAATCCAGAAGGGGGGGCCCCAGGAAGGCTTCTTGGAGTAGACAGGACCTGAGGACAATGCAGAACCAAGGAGAGGCACACATTACCCTCAGCCACAGCTGGCCATCCCAGTCACAGGGCCAGGGAGCTGAGGGACAGGCTGGTGCTGCCAAGCTCGCTCACGGAGATGAGGGACTCAGAGCTCCCCAGAAGAGCAGCTTGCCACCTGTCACAGGCCTGGAGGGACGAGAGAACAGGCACTGGAAAGATCTCTTCCGGCTCCAGGGCCGAGAAGGGAGAGGTTTGGCCTGGAGTGGAAAGGCTGAGCTTCAGGTAGCAAAGAGGTCTCCTGAAGGTGGGAACGGTAGGGTTGCCCAGGGGGCCAGCGGGAAACAGATGAGGGTAGCTGGGATTGGAGGAGACAGGGGTGTGCCTTGCTCTTACGGGAGCTGTGAGTTGGGAGTGATAAGCAGACAGGACTGTAACTGAGCACCAGTCGCTGAGTACAAGAGGCCCCACAGGGGACTCCAACAAAGAGTTGATCCCTGAGTGACTGCTAGAGAGAAAACAGCATGGAATGGAAGACGGATGGCAAGAAAGAGGAAGTGGTAGCCAAGAACACCCTGCAAGTGTGAGGAACCGGAACAAGAGCCCAAGAGAGAGTCCCGCCCAGAGAGAAGGCCCCTACCACTGGAAAGGGTAGTCAGAGCTATCTCCGGGCATGGTGGAGACAAGAGTAGGGTCCAGCAGGAGGGCCAGAGCGGGGAACAGGACAGACACCCTTCCCAGAGGCTCGTCTGTGAGGGAAAAGAAAGACTGGGGTGGAGTTGAGGAGCAATGTGACCTCTGATTAGAAAGAAACCAGGAGAGATCAGAGAGTGAAATGCAGAGTTACACTGTATGTTTTTAAGGCTAAAGATCCTACACATAGGCCCATGAGATGGCTCAGCACCTGCTGCCAAGCCTGGTGACCCGAGTTCAGATCCCTGAGATCCACATGGTGAAAGGTGAGAAGCAACTCCCCAAGTTATCTTCTGACCTTCCCCAAGGTGTTTCACAAGCACCTTGACACCCAAGCTCTGCACACACACACACACACACACACACACACACACACACACACACACACTAAATAAAAATATTTTTTTAAAAAGACAGCACAGCTCTATGTAAGACCTGACCTGCACAGATTAAGAAGCTGTTAGAAAGCTTCTAGGACCAAATCTCTTATTTGTCTCTCAACAGAATGTGGAGGGCAGAATTTGCTTCCCTCTTAGTCCTGTGACAGTTTGAGCAACAATGGCCCCTGTAGGCCCATAGGGAGTGGCCCTGTTAGGAGATGTGGCCTTGCTGGAGGAAGTGTGTCACTGAGGCAGGCTTTGAGGTTCCAGATGCTCAAGCCAGGCCCAATGTCATACTGTCTTCCTGCTGCCTGCCTATCAACTTGTAGAACTCTCAGCTACTTCTTCAGCACCATGCCTGCCTGCATGCCACCATTTCCCACCATGACAACAATGGACTAAACCTCTGAACATAAATCAGCCCCAATTAAATGCTTTCTGTTATGAGTTGCCATGATCATGGTGTCTCTTCACAGCAATAGAAACCCTTAAGACATCCTCTTTTCCTATCTTTCCTTTGTTTACAGTTCCCTGACTCCCTACCTAAGCCGTGTGTATGTGTGGGGGTGGGGGATGGGGGGGTGGGAGGGGGTGGAGGGTGGAGGTGTATGTGGTGTGGGGTGGGTGGGTGTGTATATGTATGTTGTGTGTGGTGTGTGTGTGTGGTGTGTGTGGTGTGTGTGTGTGGTGTGTGTGTGTGTGGTGTGTGTGTGGTATGTGTGGTATGGGGTGTGTGTGTATGTGTGTGTGGGGGGGGGGGGGGGCAGATGTGGACATCAGGTGTCATCCTCCACCACTCACCATCTTATTTTTAGAGGCAGAGTCTGGAACAGAAGCCCATCAGTCCAGCTAGGGTGGCTAGTCAATGAGTTCTAAGCAACTCTTTTGTTTCTCTCTCTCCAGCACAGGAATCTACATATTCATGCCAAGCCAGGTTTTTGTGTAGATGCTGGAAATCTGAACTCAGGTCATCTGATGGTGATGGGTACCTTTCCCCAGTGAACCATATTGCATGCCCATTTATGGAATCTTTAACACCATGTGTGTGGACTCTTCAGCATCCAAACATCAATACAGGCACTTTAGCCACTGGGCCATCTCCCAGTCCCTTTGGAGCCCAATCCTATTTTTCACTTTTTTGTTTTTACACTTCACTGTTTTCTCCCAGTGGCTTATCTAAAATACTCTGTGGAATGAAACAATGCTCCTACTAATTATTTTGCTTCCAACAGGACCTACCCTAGACCTGGTCACCACAGGGCATATCAGGGTGCCAAAGTCCTACAACACATGCAAGACGCATCAAGACACAAGGTCCCTGTTTATGGCCCTGGGACCCTCCCAGCTCTAGAAGCAGAGCCATAGTCATTCAATTACTGCTTACACGTTTAGTGAGGGAGAGGAGAGGAAAGCCAGTGCAATTTCTAACTAATCTTGAATAAGTCAGATATAGGGCTTTTTCCCCACCTCTGGGAAGATTGTCAAGTGAAACAATGTGGCTTTGAGCTTCTGACAGATGCTAATGAATTGTTGTTTACATTTTTGATTTACTGCCTAAACAAAGATAAGACATGCTCTTGAAAACACATTGAATGCACAATCCAAACACATCCATTAAATCTGTCACAATAAACATGACAGCTTTCTTCTAACCTAACAACTGGCATGCCTCATTTGCATATTAATGAGAAAACCAGGATCAGCCTGCACAAATTACTTATATCTCATGAAGGGGCTGCTCCTGATGACAGCGAGGCACTCTGGGTGTAAAATCACCAAGTCAATACCTTTGCTGGCTTGCTGGCTTCTCCTTCACTTTGCTTCTGCAGCCCCGGAGCTCTGAGATGTTTCTTTTGGATGATGATGTTGGGTACAAATATCCCTTGGTAAGTGGGGGTCAGCAGGACTCAGAAAGAGCAGGTTCTGCTGTCAATACTTCAGGGATACTTGCTAGGCACCTGTAGTGACTGACTCAGTGTTCCCTGAAGTGTCTACTTGGTCATTAAGTGAATTGGAGTGAATTGAAAGAAAACACAAGGATTTATTGACAGCAACCAGATATGAAGAAGCTTCACATGTATTGTCACAGTCACCAGAAGCCTGCAGACAAGGAAGACGAGAAAGCAAAAACACATACACCTCTGCTACCCTTCCTCACCCACAGCAGACATGACTAATCAACACCTTTCTACTTGTATTAAAACTTACAGTCGCCAACATGAGGCTTCACACAAACCACAAAACCCAGGAGATAGCCAGCACAACCGTTTCTACCAGAGAAACACAAAAAGACCTGTTCAGAAAGATTGGGTCACCTTGCTGGGAGGAGAAGTTAAGATTCGATTCTAGATCCTTCAGCTACCAGCCAGTCCTCTCCATTTCTGCAGCTTCCAGGACACTTCTCATGGCCCCCCTTTTGCACATCTACCCCCATCTATGCACCTAGGTAGATGTTGAGTGGTTAGAAAGAGAGTGTTTGTGGAGGATAACTTAGTTTTAAGGACCTCAAGAAGATGCTTCTCAAGGCATTCCAACTCCAACACATCATGGTGTTTCTTCAGCATCCCCAACACTCTTCCCTCTCCTTCATCCCAAATAGACATGAGTTTAAAGGTTCACTCCAAGGGACCATAGTCAATGTTGTCAGCCCTCTGAGTCTTCTCTTTGATCCAACTGGAGTTGGAGCCCAGAAGAGATCTTGCTCTAGAGAAAGTTAGCACTATACCTATGCAACGAATACCTTAGAAATGCAACCCACCAGCTCCAGTGTCTAACCCACGAGCCCCATGGCTCTGCCCTAGACACTTTATGCTTGATATGAACCAGTCAAGGAAGCAGCAGGTGCACCTTCCCCCACAGTACCTGTCCCTGAAACCTGGGCCCTGCCCACACTCCAATATGCCAAAGTCAAGGAACTGAGCTCTGGCTGGCCCCTTTCAAACTCTCCACAATTGCTTGCAGTTGATAGGGCCCCTTCTGCAAAGCTTTGGTCCCTGGGTTTAGAACGTCTCCAGGCTTTAAAGGGTCCCCTAATAATGACAGTTGTTATCTCAGATGGCAGGTGCTCAGAATAAGGTGGCAAGAAGATCCTAGGGGCACAAGGTGCAGTAGGTCAAAGGTACTATGTAAGGAAGGCATATTAGAACTGCGGTCACTGGGAGGTTTTATTACAGGTTGTTCCATTCACATCATTTCATGAGAGAAAAAAATTCTATTCCAATTAAGATGCAAATGGAGAGGACCGAGCTGTAGGGGTAGTTATCTATGCTTCACCCCTGAAGTACCGCCCCAGGTAGGCAGCAGGTAACTGCTAGGTACTTGCCCTACCCAGGGCATGGCCAAGACAGGGACCCCCTTCAGATCTAAGATGCATACATGCTTGCTCTCTCCTGGAAGCTGGACCGGATACCAAGTCAGAGTTCTCCAGAGAACCATGTTGGACTGCGCCTCACCTCCCTGGATCCCTTGACCAACGCCTTTGCTTGCTGTAAGTTTACCCAAAAGAAACCTCTTTTGACTATCATATAAACTACGTGGAATTGCCTCATTAATTTCCACTATACCGAGCAGTGGAGATGAACACACACACATGCCTGCCCGGGGAAGTTTGCCCTGGGTAGGGAGAAGAAGCCATGGGCCCACTATGAGCAAATGTATGGAGGGGTCTGGGTGGGAAAGAGAGGCAGAAACATTCATGTCCTGTGGAGAGAGGTGGATCTGAAGAGGGGAAGGTGGTGAGGAATGGGCTGTGAGAGACCTGCTTGCCACCAGGGGCCATAGTGACATTTGGTCCTGGGCTGCTGCCAAGCACCATGTCTGGGTCTGTGGCCCTGCTGTAGCCTTGGTCTATGTTGATGTTCATGGCTCCTGTTACCACCAAAGGCCATGTTAGTGCCCAAGGACTATGCCACCAAGGGGCCATCCCAATATGAGTGACCTGGGCTGCCACCTGGGGCCATGAAGACATCCAGGCTTGAACTTCAGCCGAAAGCCATGTCTGAGTCTGTGGCCCTACCATAACAGGAAGGGTCTGTGTTGATGTCCATGGCACCTGTTGCCATCAACGGTCCTGTGGATGCCTAGGGTCTGAGCCCCCACCTGGGACCATTTTGGTATCCAAGGGTTACCCTGCAGCCAGGGTGATCCTGATCTGAGTGGCCTGTGCTGCTACCCTGGACCATGGTGGCATCCAGACCCAGGCTGCTGCTGAGGACCATGTCTTAGTCCATGGATCTGTGTTGATATCCATGGCCCATGTCACTACCACCTGTGGCCAAGTTAGGGACCGAAGGATGTGCTGCAGCTGAAGCCATGCTGATCTGAGTGGCTGGCACTGTCACCAGTGGCCATCGTATCAACTGGCCTGAGCTGCTGACAGGGGCCATGTCCAGGTCTGTGGCCCTACCACAGCCAGAGTCTGCATCAATGTCAGTGGCTCCTGTCACCACTAAAGGCAGATGCCTGGGGTATGGACTGACACCTGAGGCCATGATAGTGCCCAAGAGTCATGCTGCTACCAGAGCCATATAAATCAGGGTGGACTGCACTGCTACCGGGACCATGGTAGCATCCAGGCCCAAGCTGAAGTCAAGGGCCATGTCTGGATCTGTGGTCCTACCACAGCCAGGGTCTGTGTTGATATCCATGGCTCCTGGACCCATTGAAGGCCATGTGGATGCACAAAGTCTGGGCTGCCACCTGGGGCCATGTTGATGTCTGAAGGCCACCTTGTAGCCAGGGTGATACCTATCTGAGCGGCCTGTGCAGCCACCCAGGGCCATGATGACATCCAGGCCCAGAATGCTACCAAGAACCATGTCTGAGTCTGTGGTCCTTCTGCAGTCGGAGTCTGTGTTGATGTTCATGGCCCGAGTTGCCACCAAAGCCCGCAATGATGCCTGGCTTCTAGGCAGCCATCTGTGGCCAAGTTTGGGACCAAGGGATGTCCTGCTGCCTGGGCCATGTTGACCTGCGTGGCCTCCTCTGCCATCCATAGCCATGGAGCCACCTGGGTCCAAGCTGCTGCTAAGAGCCATGTCTAGGTCCATGGCCCCACCCTAGCCAGGGTCTGCATTGATATCCATGGCTCTGGTTACCACCAAAGGCAGTACAGATGGCCATGGTCTGGGCCACCACCTAAAGCCATGTTGGTCATGCTGCTACTGGGACCATGAATATCAGGGTGGACTGTGCTGCCACCTGGGGCCATGTTGACATCCAGGCCCAAGCTGTGGCTGGGAGCCATGTCTGGGTCCATGGTCCTGCCACAGCCAGGGTCTGTGTTGAGGTCATGGCAAAGACTCCTGTTGCCATCGGGGGGCTGTGTACCTGCTCAGGGTCTGGACTGCCACCTGGGACCACACTGCTGGGACCCATGCCAATCTGAGAGGCCTGCACTGCCATCCAGAACCATGGTGACATCTGGGCTCAAGCTGCTACTGCTGGCTGTGTCTGGCTCTCCCCTTGTTGACGGCCTCTGCCACCTCTGGCGGTCTGCTCTATGCTGAGTGTCACATTGTTGTAGCAGGAAGCTGCTGAGATGACTCCAGTGATCTTGCCTCATGGTTTAACACCTTTTCCTAGAGTTCGGGGCAGGGTGATAAAATGTCACTCTCCAGATTAGACTCCAAAAAGGCTTTGACCTTGGCCTGGCGATGCTCTGTGGATAGAGGTGCTTGCAGAGAAGGCCTAGCCGATTGAGTTCAGTTCCTGGGACCCACACGGCAGAAGGAGAGAACCTACTCCTATTCTGATCTCCACACATAAGCCATGGGGTGTGTGTGTGTGTGTGTGTGTGTGTGTGTGTGTGTGTGTGTGTGTACACTTTCACATCAAGGGAAGCCTGTAGAAAGGTCAATGCAGCAGGAAACCAGGCTCCTCATCCTCCACCAACAGCCAACAAGGGATTTAAGTGCCCTTCCCTCAGCTCACAGGTAGACAGTGAACACACTCAGCTTCAATCAGGGATTCTCCACGCCTGGGCTTTCAATGTAGCCAACTGCAGCCCCACAGAAGCCTAGAGGCGGCGGTGTCTCCAGCTCAGCCCCACTAGAGCAGAAATGTAAGAAGTGCTTCTTTCATCTGCTATATTTAATGGGAATTCATTATGCAACAATAAACAATATGTATTAGGTGAAGCACTATGATACTGCTTTTTTTTTTTTTTCCAGAGCTGAGGACCGAACCCAGGGCCTTGTGCTTGCTAGGCAAGCGCTCTACCACTGAGCTAAATCCCCAGCCCCAATACTGTTTTTCATTAAGTTAACAAAAGCGAAATACCAGCAGTTTCTTAGGAGTCAATCAAAGCTCTTTAACCTAACTGCTCTCTCCACCCCTATCCTGTAAGCTGTGTATGATTGCATTGATGGTGCTGGGGACTGAACTCAGGGCCTGAGACATCCTGAACTAGCACTCTACCATTGAGCCACATCCCCATCCCTAAGCTCACTCCAGATGTGTGAAATGAGCTCCAAGAAGTGACATGACCTCCCCTGGCCACCGTGTGCAACGTCAGAGACCTGAACTCATGACACCAACATAGCACAGTGCCCTATGCCAGGAGTCACACCAGGCCCAGGGAACATGGGAATGACTATCCCATAACCATTCAGGAAATACAGTCTCTCCAGGCATCAAGGAGAAAGCCCAAATGCCCTAGAGGTGAAGCCAAATCTGGGGGGTCATTTGGGAGCCCCTCTAACATTCCAAAACCAACCCCAAGGGTAGAATATGAAACACACAGTCATCAGACAGTAATTATCTCTCAAAGATAAGAGAGGTGACATTTGTACAAGGAGGCCAGTCCTGCCACAATTCCTTCCATCTATTAGTCACTATCTCACAATTATTTAGCCTTTTCTAATCAGCACACAGGCTCTTAAAGCCCTCGCCCGAACACATTCATCATCTCCACTCCTTCGTGGAGAGATCAATGTTATTTACCATTGCTAAGCCCACAAGAACTCACTTGTAATTAGAGAGCACATATGAAGGGAATGGTTTGTTGTTGTCTAAAACCAGGCAAATGTTCCCATCCTTGGAGGCTCTGCTGTGCCCACATGTCCTGGACAGCTGCTGAGAGGCATCTCAAGACATTCACTAACCTCCTTAATCAATAGTCTAAGTGGCTTCAGGAATGGTCGCTGCTGTTTCCAGCCTGTCCAAGGGAACTGTACTGGAGAGAGATTGTTCCCAGGCCTCTGCAACTAAACTGGTCTTGCCCGGCTCTAGCAAGATCTTCAGGTGAGGATGAAGCTGGGACACAGAAGATGCCTCTTCCAAAGACAGGAAACATCTAGAAGGATGTAAGATCTAATTCTCCATCTGGGTCTCTTCCTCAAGAACCTTGAGGGCATTGCTGATCAGCTGTGGAGTCTCTTGGGAAGCAAGGCAAATTACAAATACAACAATCCATCGCCATTTGCAACCTTGAGCCCTACTGGGAAAGTTGTTCCGATTTCAGCTGAGCTCCACCCTCTTCATGGCAGATCTGGCAATATTTCCAGGTCAGGACTGGCCCCATACTCCAGCTCCCCTCTATCATCCCGACACAAAGACAGCCATGTCTCATAGAGCCTTTACCTGGGGACTACAAGGAAAGGAGGGGGGCAGGAGATGAGCAATAGCCTGAGGTGAGGGATCCAGCAGCCTTTTCATTTCCTTATTTTTCACATTAAAGTTCTACCTGCCAGCCTGACCCGCGGAGAAGCCTCACAGGAATTAAGATATTCCAGATATTCTTAGAAAAATGAAATGTTGAAGAATGGCTTCCTGAGCTGATAATGGTGGTACATTTGAAAAATAGACCCGAATGTCACGTTTAAAAGCCTGAAGTCATAAAAGGCATTATGAATGGATAGAGTGGGAACCTCTACAAGCAGACTTCATTGATGTCACCATAAACGATGAATGCTGTCACTCTTTTTTATATATAACAGGAAGATATGCCTCTGCATCCAGATCTCAATGTAGGAACTGTCAGGCTCACTGGAATGGCATTGCAGAGCTATTTATGACAATATGAGAGGAAATACAAGGTTAAAAGATCTTTATCTGCTGTCTACGGAAACACGCTTCCACACTGATGCACTCATGAAATAGCCGGTGACAGTGAGGGAGCTGGAAAGTGAGATTAGCCAGCACAGAAGGGGCTGTGTCCAGACAATATCGGTGCTCACACTGCTCTCTGTGCCTCCCAAACATGCAAGCGTTTCTCCCAGCATCCTCTATGAAAAATCCCACTCAGACATTGACAGCATTGGCTGGTATAACATTCACAAGTGATCCAACCAAGAATGCCTGCCTGCTCCACCTTCCAGGAGGTAATGAGGCTACCAGGAAGAGCTGCCAGCTGGGGACAACATCTCCCAGACACCCTTCCCTGCAGCATGTTCCTGGACAGGTTTACACTGATGAGCCTGGGTGAGATGGGCACTTTCAGACCAGGGACTTATGAGAGGCAAGCAGGCTTCTTCATGCTTTCTCATCCTTCCCAGTGCATAGAGGTAAAGGAGTCCCAAGATATGGTGGAGCTGAGCACAAAAGAACCTGGGTCTTCTGAATTACCCCACAGAGAAATAGCTCCCTCACTCGGGACTCGTCTGTAGCTGCACCCTATGCTAATATGTTTCACGACTGAGCCAATCAAATGGCAGACTATATTACAGCAGCTATTCTTGGCTTTGCTAGTACAGTTTAGCACATGCCTTCTACGGCATTCATTCAGTTATCCATCTGCTTCATCACATGAGGAAATATGAGGTAGGAGCCTCCAACAGGCCTGGAGTTAAGACTTCCTCCAGTCCTTATGTGGTTCTGTGTCTTGAGGTATCTTTGGGCAAGTTCTTACTTTCTTTCGGCCTCCATATTCAATTCAGTAAAATAAAGAATTTTAAAACTCCTGAGCCATATTCACAGCAGCCAGAAGGTGGGAGCAACTGGCTAACTAATAAGCAGTAGGGTGTAGACAGATAGCACAGTGGTTAATAACACTTTCTGTTCTTGCAAAGGACCCAAATTCAGTTCCCAATACTCAAGTCAGGCCATGACTGCCATTAAATCCAGCTCCAGGGGATCTGATGCCTCTTGCCTGCAAGAGCATCAAACTCACAAGTTCATTCCCACATACAAATACACAAACACACAAACTATAAGAGATAGACTTTTTTTTTTTTAATCTGGGGGATAAGTCCAGGAATGGTAGCATGTACCTTTAAGCCCAGCACTCAAGAACCAGACACAGGCAGAACTATGTGAGTTTGAAACCAGCCTGTATAGTAAGTTCCAAGTCAACCACAGCTATGTAGTGAGATCCTCTCTAAAAATTAAAATAATTTAAAAAATTACAAAACTAACTGGGATATACATATAATGGCAGCCTCAAAAAGAAAAAAGTACATGATGTGGATTCATGCAGTTCTCAAATCATAGAGACAGAAAGTGAAATGGTAAGTGTCTGGGACAGAGGGTAGAGGAAGATGATGATGAGAATTTCAGAGATGAAGAAAGTTCTAGAGATGGATGATGGTGACAGTTATAAGATGTATGAAGGATATATGTAACGGCACTGAAGTGCACTTTCAAAAAAATATTTAAAAACTCTGCCAGGCAAGCTGCTCCTAGTAGTGTAATTACAGCATGACTGCTGGGGGGCACTAACTGCTCTCAGCTTCAATTTGGGGCCCATCTCATCAGAGGGAATTCGTTTATGCCTGGTACTGTGAACTTAGTCAAAAGCCCATGGCTGGGGAGGTCATAGGCCCTGGGGAGGGAGAGAGAACCTGTTACTATTGTTCTGCTAAATGGCCATGCTGTCAAACTGCCTTCTAAATATTTCTGTTCATACCCACGGATCAGTGCAGCTCTCAGCCTTCGCAGAGAAGTTTCTCCTTGCAGTGAGCAGAGGTCACTGCAGAGACTCATCACCAGTCCAAGTGCAACTGTGAAGTGCTCAGCCCTCAGTGGGACATTGCTATCAAACTGACCGCTACCTCTAGGCTCGTGGAACACTGCAAACGAGGAAGCAGAAAGGATACAAAACCCAGAAGTTAGGAAGGAAGGCTGAGAAAGGCTGTCTTCTGGACAGGACACGGCTATCGCATCCATTGACTCACAGCAGCTATAGCGACCCCCACAAGCCTTGTACAAGATCAAGCCAGTCAGGAATGCCAGCATGGATGGGGGAGGGGCTCACGCAGCCCCCTCCTGGCTGAGGAACTACTGACAGTGATGGCTGTTGGGGAAGAGGGGGTCATTTGTCTGCAGGGCGTGGCTGCTGTTAGTTTGTCTGTGCTCTGGAGGATGGCCCCACACACACATTCAAGCAGTGCTCATCATATTCAGTGGGTTATAAAAAAATAAAAGTGATAAAGAAGGAAACATGAAATGGGAGGGGGCATTTTGGAAGGAGGAGTCCAGGCAGAGTTGGAAAGAGGAGTTGAGGGAGTGGCTATGGTCAGGATACATTACACACATATGTAGAGTTGTCAGATAGTTAAATTAAAATGTGATTTTCAAAAAGGGTTAGAATGGTAAGCTTTGCACAGTGCATGCTTTACCAGACAAATTTTTAAATAAAAGGAAACCTGGACCCTATTGGATTACTTCAAAGAGTAAATCAAAATGATGTACAGTATGATGTACATACTCATCACAAAGTAGAACAGCAAAATCCCCACACTGGGCAAGTGCCAGCTGCGTGTTAAGTACATACTATGTGTCATGCTGGTTCTGGGACTCCACAGTGAACAAGGAAAAGGAGATGCAGGTAGGCCAGTGAGAAAGGCCCACTCTGATAGGAATAATCAAGAACCAAGCCCACAGGAATGTAACCACACAACCTCAGGAGGTGGCAAAGGCTTCCAATGTCCCCATCCATGTCCCCAGGCCCAGGCATCCTCTTCCCCATGTCCCTAAGTGTTGGCCCATGGCCACTCCTATAAGCTTAAGCCTCTTTTTTTCCATTGGTCCCTTGGGTTCTTAGGCTTACGGCACTCCCTAAAGGTAAGACTTTTATTTTCAAGACCCCAGTTTGGGAGGAAAAGTTAGACAAATATTTAGATATCCAAAGACACGAGGCATCCACAGCAAACCATCTCCTGAGTCACAACTCAGAGGCCCCTCTGGTAGAAGTGTAGAGACATGGACAGCTGTTGCAAGCCTGATGAAGAAACCAAGACATGGCCGTCAAGGCCCCACAGGCAGATGGAAGAACAGCCCCGATTCTGTGGGAATGCTCCATTGGGAAAACAACCTGCCACTGTGAGGACGCCGGAGAAGAGTCTAGCCCATTCTAGCTGGCCAAGGGAGGGCCAGGGAAGGCAGGTCCTGACAGATGAGCCAGGCCCTCAGATGTCTGTTCTGCTCTCTGTTCTTATTCAGCACCTAAGAGAATCTTGGGTCTCCAGTCTACAGGAGCTGACTGGCTGGCCTCTAGCAACCTGGGTGTCTGTCATTCCACAGGGGGCGCTATCCCCACAGCAATGGAACAACCCCCTCAGCCAGGCTGCAAGAATCAAGAGGCCTCTCTGCTTTGGGCTACCTGACTCAGTAAACTGCTGGCCTAAAGTAGTTCGGATAATTCCCTAAACTGGCATCAATCTCTCTTGTCCTGAAGGTGTCCCACTCAGTTCTCAGGCACCCAGCTCCAAACCTGGACGTGATTGCTGAAGAAATGATGTTCATTTTGAGAGTGACCAACCATTGTAGTCTTCTGGGGACAGGTTAACAGGGGTAGTCAGGCACAGCGGGAATGTTGACCCGCCATGTTTCTCCCTCTCTCCCTCTCTCTTCCCCTCACCCAGTTGTGAACACATCTGGGAGAAAGCAGTGGGGAACAACAAGGCCCCCAGGAAAGGGGTGGGTGGAGCCCCCAGTCAGGGTTAGACCCATTTCATCCTGGAAGCCACAACTGGCCACCTACAGAACTCTGCCCAGCCAAAGCTCCACAGTCTGTCCTGGGCAGAGTCATCAAGGAGAACACCATGCCAGAAACACCCCTCCACAGCTGCTGGGCTCCAAAGGCCTCTCTTCAGGTGCTCTGAGCTGCTGCCTGACATCTATATAAGCATCCAGTAGTTTCTGCTTCTGGAAACGAACTATATATATAAAACTAGGCAGTAGTGGCACATGCCTTTAATCCCAGCACCAGAGGCAGGTGGATCTCTGTGAGTTTGAGGCCAACAGTTTACTGAGTTAGTCTGGTGAGTTCCAGGACAGCCAAGGCTGTTGTTACACAGTGACCCTGTCTCAAAACACATCCCCAGAAAGAAAATGTGTAGGGAAAAAAGTGAAGTGTGTGTGTGTGTGTGTGTGTGTGTGTGTGTGTGTGCGCTAAAGAACATCAAAAGGTCCTGCTTTATCACTCTGACAGCCTCTTTAACTAGAGCTTGGAGCTAGGCTGGCAGCCAGCAACCCCCAGAGATCCTCCTGTCTGCCACCCTGACAGGACTGTATTTTCAGGCATGTGTGCATTTTTTATGAGTATACTGAAGATCTGAACTCAGGTTTTCTTGCTTGCAAAGCAAATGCTCTTACCCACTGAGCCAGCTCTCCAGCCCCAGAAAGCTAGGTGATTCTAGGCGTCTTCTTCTTCCATCATCCTCAACTAAGTCCTGATGAATGACGAGAAATGTTAGTTCCACATTCTTTCCAGACTCTCAAAGTCTTTCCAAACTGTAGCTCCCAGACATGGTGGGCCTGGCATCCACACAGGACCCAGGCATTGGTCCTGAGGGTGGTAGGGACAATCTGTTTGTGGGGAGAGGGGCAGATGAACTCTTAAGCAAGCCACCAGGAAATGAGTTGTGGGTTTCCTCAGAAACCCTGCCAGGAAATATAACTAAGTCCCCACTTCCAACGATAGATACTCTCCCACTTTCTCTTTCTGTCAATACGCTATTATCGCCAGTGACTCCTGGCCTCCCAAGAAAAACGAGGCAGGAAATAGACAGTGTAATAGGAAATGCGGAGACTACACATTTCCTGTCAACAGCATGCCTTACTAATAGGTCGTCAGATGAGTATTTTATTAGAACAACAATTATGACAGCAACAATAATTCCAGAGACAAACTAGGGTGGGTCTGAGTCAGAGCAGGACAAGAAGAGCCTTGCCAAGAAACAGCATGGGCTGGGAGCTCGAGTGGAGGTCTGAGAACCACAAACCTACCCATTCTAATCTTAGATCTGGCTCCAGTTCCTGTTGGCCATATGCCTGGATGGGGACTCTCTGTCTCTCCTCCTTTTTCCTGGCCTCGGCTGGGTGTCACTCCCTGGCCTCTATACCTCCCTAGCCTCCCTTCTGGTGGCCTGCTGATGGGAGAGCTCTAAGCAGATGACCCCCCCAGAGTGCTGAGGGTTCCCAAGCCTGCTATGAGAAAGCAGCCTCCTGCATCTGCAGCTGTTTCTCCCAACTCCTAGGCTTCATCAAAGGGAGGCTGATCTGACTGGAACCAGACACTTTCCCTGCCATCCTCCCACAGAGCTGGGGCTCAGAGCCCAGGTCCATTGCTGCTTGCCTGGCAGCCCCTGTAACGGATGCTGTCCAGGGACGCAGATGCCCTCAGAGTACAGGAGAGCAGGAAGCGGAAAAGCCCGAGACAACAGAATGCTGCTGTTCATGGAGGTGTCATGATTCTAAGTGTCCTCGGCTAGAAATTCCCTCTGCGGTGCAACAGCATTGGGCTGGGGTCAATGAGAGGTGATGGATCATGAGGCTCCATCCTTGAACGTGAAGTAATGGCATGGCCTTGGTAATGACTCTGTATCTCAGAAATGGACTTGTTATAAAAAGCAAGCAATGGGACGAGGGGACTAGAGAGATGGCTTAGTGGTAAGAGCACAGGCTGCACTTCCAAAGGACCCAGGTTTGATTCCCAGCACTCACATAGTAGCTCACAGCCACTGTGTCTAATTTCAGTTTCGCTGTCTATAATTCAAATTCTAGCAGATCCAATGTTCTCTTCTGTCCTCTGCAGGCACAAGGCTCAAATGTGGTGCACAGACACACAGGCAGGAAAACCATTCATACACACACACACACACACACACACACACACACACACACACACAATACTGGGCTAAGAACTGGCTTAGTTACTAAAGTGCTTGTCATGAAGTCATGAAGACCTGAGTCCATGTGAGATTCAGGCTCTATAGGGAACACCTGTAATTCCAGTACTGGAGAGATGAAGACAAGAAAATCCTTGACGCTCACTAGCCAACTATCCTAGCTAAATTGGTGAGTTCCCTGTTCACTGAGAGACCTTGCCTCATATGGGACACCCAACATTGACTTCTAGCTTCTGGGCACACCCGCATGCACAGGTACACATACACAATGCACACATGCACATGCATACAAGTATGCCTCCTCTTGAATGACTGTTCTCACACTTGGATGCCCACCTGCCTTCTACCATGGGATAACACAGCATGAAAGCCCCATCAGATGCCAGGACTGTGTGTGGAATCAGGCACCAAGTTATTTCTCTTTATAAGTTACCATTCTCTAGGATTTTGTTACAATACTCCAAAAGAGACTCTGAAAAATTGCTTCCTTTTCTGTCTTTAGACTATCCCACAGGCATCAGAAAGCAGAACCAGGGTGGTAGAGGCCTCTCATAAGCTGAATTCAGGCCCCAGACCCCTAATCCTGGAGCCGCAAAGTATTGTGGACCTCTAGCCTCCATGAATTTACCTGTACCCCAAAGGACTATGCACCCCACAGGGCAAAGGTCGGTTTAGCTTTGCTCATATCTTTTCTTGAAGTATATAGCTGCCATGGCACTTGATGGTTGCCCGATAAATATGTGTTAGTGGCTACATGGGTCTGTGCCTCAAGAATCCTCCTGTACATGCCTCTCCAGAGTATGTGTCACCATTTCTGACTTTTGTTTCTCAAAATTTATTTATTATTTTTGTTTACATGTATGTGTCTGTGTAAGTTTATGTGTACCACATGCATGCAATTCCCACAGAGGCCAGAGGGGGTCAGCTTCCCTGGAACAGGAGTTACAGGCAGTTGTGAGACACCTAATATGGGTGCTGAGAACTGAACCAAGGTCCTCTGCAAGTGCAGTGTGCATTCTTTTTTGGGTTTTCGAGACAGAGTTTCTCTGTGTAGCCTTGACTGTCCTGGAACTATCTCTAGAGACCAGGCTGGCCTCGAACTCACAGAGATCCTCCTGCTTCTGCCTCCTGTGTGCTGGCATTAAAGGCATGCACCACTACCTCCCAGCACAGTGTGCATTCTTAACTGCTGAGCCATATCTCCAGCTCCAACCCCAGCTTTGTGTGTGTGTGCGTGTGTGTGTGTGTGTGTGTGTGTGTGTGTGTGTGTGTGTGTGTGTGTGTGTATGTGTATGCTGAGGATCAAACTTGAGCCCACCTGCTTACAAGCAAGCACTTTACTGGTTAAGCTATCTCCCCAGGCAACAATAAATATTTATTGAATTGTGAACTTGTGAAGCTTTTGGTTCTGAGCAACTATCTTAACACGCTTGCTACTGTCTTAACAACTCATTCAAGTTCAGAACCGAGGCCCATCGAGTGTCAAACCTCCAGCACTCTTCCCCCTCCCCAAGAAACATGGCAAGTCTTCCTTCTCCTGCATAAGGGGGCATGATGCCCAGAAACCAGTGTGTCTCTGCTTTCAGAGCCACTGTGTCACCAGCTAGTGAACAGTTCTTTTGCTGATGGGAATGGGAGGCAGTGGCATGGAAGGGTAGCTTCCTTGCTTCAGACTTAGAAGAATAAGCAGAAGGAATCATGCTCCATTGTCCCTGGGTCCTAAAAGATTGCATAAAGATGAAGAGTTCCTTTATCTTGGGAATGATAAACTGAGAAGGCAGCACAAGAGGGCTGGGCCGGTTCAAGGGCATCTTGGTTTCCTTCACAGTGAATTTACTCCCAAAGTGTGTCTTCATCAAGTGGGGGCTGCTAGCACAATGCCAGTTTCAGACTTCAGCTGATTCTGACTAATTGAAGCCCACTCCAGCAGGTTAGTAAGAAGATAAAAATGAGTTAGGCATGGTGGCACACACTCTTAACTCAGCATACAGGAGACTGAAGCTGCAGGATGGAGAGTTCAAGGCCAGCCTGAACATAGCAAGAGTCCCAGTTTCAAAAAGAGGTAAGAGGCAGAGAGTGTGCATCAGCCACCTCCCAAAACCTAGAAGTTTAATCTTCAGAACAGAGTCTAGAAACAGCCCTCAAAACTGGGGAGAATGAAAAATCAACAGCAAGAGCAGGCTCTTAAGGAGCAAAAGGATTTTTCTGTGCAGCAGTCAACAACTCAATTATAGAGCTAGTTCCAAATGAGTAAGTAAGATGGCCAGACTGTAACTCCAGCCAAGCCTTCTGGACTCTTCCAGCCTCATTCATCTCTTAGAACAGCCCCTCAAGCGCTGAAACCTGTCTATACTGTTCTTCCAGAGGACCCAAGTTTGGTTCCCACCACCCATTAGGTGGCTCACAATCACTTGTAACTCCAGTCCCAGAGGAAGCTGATGCCTCTGACCTCCACAGGTATCTGCATTCATGTGCACCTGTCCCACCCAGACACAACATTTTAAAAACACTTACGATAAATCTAAAAATATATACTTTTAAATACTCCAAAAACTACCAGCTAGAGATCATCATTGTCCAGTAAACACATGTATGCAATAAGTCACCTATGACATTCATATATTATATCTGTGCTATTTTATGCCAACTAAACAAAAGCTAGAGTCATTGGGAAGAGGGAATCTCAATTGAGAAAATGCCGCCCACTGTCTTGGCCTGTGGGACACTCTTCTGATTGATGGTTGATGTGGGAGGAGCCAGCTCACTGTGGGCAGTACCAACCATGGGTAGGTAGTCTTGAGTACTATAAGAAAGCAAACTGAGCAAGCAAGCTAGGAGGAGCAAGCTAGGAAGCTGCACTCCTCTCTGGCTTCTGTTTCAGTTCCTGACTGTCTGTTCTTGTCTTGAATCTTTGCCCTAGCTCGCTTTGATGATGGACTGTGGTGTGGAAGTGTAAGCTGCAACAACCCTTTTCCTCCCAAGTTGCTTTTGGTACTCTATCACAGCAATAGAAACTCTAACTAAGACAATATCACAAGTAGTTCCCGGGGTCAGTGAACATTCTGAAAGGACACTGCATAAGTGGTAGGATAGCTCACTGATGTCCATCTTGCAGGTTCTTGGCCCTACTGATGGATATCTTGAATCTAGATTCTAAACTGTCTCCCTTCAGGAGACACATAAATACTACTATAGAAAAATTCTCTCATACCAGGTATTGGTGGTGCATGCTTTTAATCTCAGCACTCAGAAGGCAGAGTTCTGTGAGTTCAAGGCCAGCCTGGTCTACAGAGTGAGTTCCAGGACAGCTAGGACTTAGAAAATAGAGAGAGAGAGAGAGAGAGAGAGAGAGAGAGAGAGAGAGAGAGAGAGAGAGAGAGAGAGAATCCTCTTGTGGGAATCTCTGAGAGCAGTTCAAATCATGTTCATAATATAGATTCACTTAGGGTCTAAGGAGAGGATTCTAAAATGCCCGATACATTGGATTTGGGGTGACTGAATCAACTGATAGAACTGCTTGCTGCCTGCTCCCTGCTGGCCCACAGTGAGTGTGGCCACTTAAAACAATGCTTGCACTAAGGAATTTTTAGAGTAGAAAAGATCTGTCCAGTGTTTAATCAGGAGTTTTCCTGAAGGAAGTTGGATTTGCTCTATGACCTAAAGAGAGTAGAGCTCTATCATGCAGTGAGTGGAGCTCAGAAAACCCTCTATGTAAGGGGGTAGAAACAGTTGTACATACACAGGGACAGTTAATGTCTAGCCTGACTCTGTGCTGTTTTGAATCTGCAATGCTTCCCACAGGCTAGTGTTTAAACCCTTGTTCACCTATTGGTGGTACTGGGATCAGGTCCTTAGGGTTCTGTTACCCCTGCCCATTTCCTGTCTCACTGTCTCCCGTCTGCTGTGATGTGAACAGCTGTCTTCCACCACACACTCCCATCGCTATGGACGAAGATCCTCTGCCATACCTTTCCCACCATGAAGGGATGAAACTCTCTGAACCATGAGCCAGGCCAGGCATGGTTGCAGACACCCATAATCCCCATATTCAGGAGGCAAGAGGCTGACTGGAAGTCATAGGGCCTGACCCACATAGGGAGTACAGGATAACCAGGACCACACAGGAAAACTCTCTGTGCAAAGAATAATAAATAGGTCACACGTGGGGGGTGCCTTTGATCCCAGCACACAGGATTCGGAGGGCAGGCAGTTCTCTGTAGGTTCGAATTTGAGGTCAGCCTGATCTACAGGCTGAGTCCAGACCTGCCATGGTTACATAGTAAGCCCTTGTCACAAAAAATATAGATAGATAGATAGATAGATAGATAGATAGATAGATAGATAATACATAGATGATCAATGTAGATGATAGATTAGATAGACAGATGATAGATAATACATAGATAATTAATGTAGACAATAGGATAGATAGATGGATAGATAGATAGATAGATAGATAGATAGATAGATAGATAGATAGATACATAGATAGATACATAGATAGATAGATAGACAGACAGAATGGTGAGTCCTCATCTCTTCCTTCATTACACTGTTTCTGTCAGTTATTAGTACAGCAACCCAAAGATAAGGAACACACTGTGTAAGGAAAGCAGTGGTCTGAGAGACTGGAAGGAAGGGCCAGGAGCAAAGTGGGCCCAGATGCCAGCCAAGTGGGACAACGTGCCGATTACACACAAAAAAAAATGGGAAATAATGAAGCTCAAGAGGGTCATGCTATGGCCTTCCAGAACATTCATTGCCTGAGTACAAAGAGAAGACGGAGAAGATGGAGAGGGGAGGAGCCAACTGCACTGAGTACAGTTGGGAGGCTGCCGTCCTGGTCCAGGAAGAAGCGGGCACAAGATGGAAAGAAAGTCCGGCTTCAAGTGCTCCAGTGCACAGGAAAAAACAAAAACAAAAACAAACAAACAAACAAACAAACAAACAAAAACACAGGGAAGTGTGTGGCATTTCTTCTCCACAAAGTCCTTGGAACATTAGGACAGGCAGGCACCAAGCCTTCCTCTCTTCTATCCAAAGCTTCCAGCATAGTACATGAGGATTGCAGTTAGCCAATTGTGAAGGTGCCATCTGATTTCATTCATTCAACAAATGTGTAAGAAACACCCCCAAAGCTGATTCAGCTCCTGGTGTCCCGAAGACACAGTTTCAGGCTTTGCCTGAGCAGCCCCCAGAGGAGACAGCTACCCAAGGCCTGGAGCTCAGCCTCTCTGCAAAGAGCTGACTGAGCCCTTGTCACAGAGACTGTGGTCATTGGCTGTTGGCATTTTCTTTCTCTGGGAAAAAAATCTATGGTCTGATGGAAGCTTCGACTCAAATAGTCTAAGAGAAGTGGGATTTTAATTAGTGTTTGTTTTGTTGGCCTAGGAAAGCTGCAAACTGTCCTTGGTGCCAGAGATCAGGAGAAGGACCCAGCTGACATAGCAGTGAGCAGACCTGAGTGTATCCTATGTGGAAGGGAGGAAGTGAAGGAAGCTAGAGTGGATGGGCTACAGGAACAAAAGGGGCACTCAGTCCACCTTTGGGGGCAGGGGGAGGGGGGCCATGGGGCCCTGGAGGAGGACAAGCCACCCGAGAACAGAGGTGCCTCAAGCTGAAAGCTTGAATGCAGGAGTGCTGAACCCAATCTGAGGCGAGGTTTGAGGTTTTTAGAGAGGTCATAGAGACCCAAGGTAGACTCCTTGAACTTCTTGAGAGACTCACCATCCCTTACCCCAGAGTCCTGGCTGTACTCTGGCTGCAGAGGAACCTCCACAACTGGTCACACTGTCACCACACACCCTGGAATGGTGACATGATACACAGACTCCATCACTCCAAAGCTCTCCACTGAGCTTAACACACAAAAAATTGGGAAGTTAAGACCTCCCCTGTTCTCCATACCAGCCTCTATGCCCAAGTGCTAGAATTCCAGGCATGTCCCATCATGCTCAGCTTATGGTGCTTCTGATAGAATTCAGGGTCTCATGCATGTTAGATAAACATGCTACCAACATCCTCAGGCCTGAGAGGAGTCTCTTTAAAAAGGAATTTACAGAAGTAGAGGCAAGATTTAAGAAAATAAAAAAAAAGAAGGACATGGGCTTCTAGAGTCAATGATGGTGGGGAGTGGGTGGCCATTCCCGGGCTTTAGGAGTAGAAGGTGAGAACAACATTCCAGGAGGAAGAAGTCAAGTTAACCCTTGGGAACAATAAGAAGAGAGCCAGGAATAAACACTCCACCTCCCATTGAGCAACCCAAACAGAAAGTTCATGGCAAGAGAATCATGATGTGTATACACAGGCCTACCTCCCAGGACACAGAGTGGAACTATCCAGTGGCAAATTAGTGACAGAGGAAACTGGGTTGGCAGCCAGCACCTTCATCTCTGCCCTGTATCTTCCTTCCCCTTGCCTCCAGGGCACTGTGGTACCCAAAGCTTCACGGCCCAGGTACCTACATGCTGCTTAATTGTGCCACCCAATGGGATGGGTTCAGACCCTGTACTGGAGCCTGAGTTCAAATTCTACCCTTGACAGCTTAAGAATGTGTGGCCTTGGACAACTAACTTCTCCCTCTCTGAGCCTGTTTCCTCTCCTAAGATGAGAATGGGAGACAATGGACAAAGCCTCAGTACTGTTAAATACTGCCCACTGTTCCAAACAGTGACATCACTCCTAACTGAATGCTGGCAGTGTATCCAGTGACATCGAAGTGGCCCTTGCTGTGGTTGCACATGGCTGGAGTGAGTTCCTAATGTGATAGGTGTTGACATCAAATCCCTATTGAGAGATATTAAGAGTGGGAGCATTTGTTCCCATACTATCACAGTGCCACACAAAAATAAATGTATGCATGCTCCTGCAAACCTTGGGCACCTCTAGAGTTGGACAGCCCTAGACTTAGTGGGTGGCCCAAGACAGTTCTTCTCCATCCAGTGTGGCCCAAAGAAGCCAAAAGACTGGAAATCTTTGCTACAGGGTTTAAAGGAACGGCTTTGGGGGATGACTAGGGTTGGCTCAGGTCCTCAGGGAACCCATATGACTGCCTCCTGATGGCTGTCTATATATATATGAAGACCAAAAGAGACACACTCCAGTGTGTATTCCTCATCTCTCACCATGTGCCACCTTGTGCCACCTTGGAACTCTGCCAGCAAAACGGCCACCAGCTGTCTCATCCTTGACCTCCAGAAGCACAGACAGAAACAACCCTGTTCTTTACAACCCACCCAGCACGTGGTACTGTGTTGTCAGCAACAAAAACAAAACAAAAAACGAAAAGAATGACCTGGACATCATTGGTGGCTCTCATTTGTCACATTGCAGGAGGTGGGTAGGGACAGGTCAAGAAAGGCTGGTAAAAGATTCTTCCTCAATGCCACAGCTCCTGCTAACTGACCCTCATATTCTCGCTCTGGGGATGAAGAGCCCTTCTGACTTCGTTAGGCCCAAGTGTAGCATCGAGCAATACATTAGTATCTGCCCGAGTGTAGCATTAAGCAATACGTTAGTGTCTAACTGTGGCACTTGATAAATTTTCCATTTACCTCATTAGTTTTTACAGCCTGCAATATTGGTGAGAACACTTCCAATTAACCATATGGGAAGCTTCAGTATGGAATCACAACAATTTTTAAAAATGTGTTATTTAACCAAGTAAGACTCGCAGTCCCCAGAAACGAAGAGCCGAAGAGCCTAGAAAGCAGGCACGTATCCAGTAAGAGGCTTCCATGAGGCCTGGCAGCCTGGGCTTTGAGCGTCCTCACCTGGATACTTCCTTCTCATTCCCAAAGGGAGCTCCAAGATGAACCTGAGGGAAGTCAAGGCCTGGTGCCAAGGCTGGAGGAGGTGACTGAGAGTCAGGAGGCCCATTCTGAAATCTAACCAATAGCTGTAGATGCCTCACCTGGATTTAGCTGTTCAATTCTTGTCTGCTTGATCAAGAAGCTGTGACAGTTGGGTCTGGTGGCACACACCTTTAATCCCAGTGATTGGGAGGCAGAGGCAGGCAGATGTCTGTGAGTCCAAGGCCAGCCTGGTCTACATAGTGAGTTCCAGGACAACCAGGGCTATGTAGAGACTCTATTTCAAAAAAAGAAAAAAAAAAAAAAAAGTCTGTGACACAGGAAGTGATTCCTGCCTGACATCTAATCTAAGCACCAAAGCAGCAGAGCAGCAGTATGGCCCAAAGTGAAGTCCAGGCCACAGCCTTGCTGGGGATCAGGGACTCTGTCTACAGCTGGCTCCACTCACTGTATTGTGGGACTTGGAACAGAGACAGGCTGGGGCTGTCTCACTCAGTCCTTTCCCAGGGCTCCTGATTATGCTGCCTGCCTGGTCCCCACTATCAATGCCCATTCTCCAAGCTGAGCTTATTGCAGAAGATGGCCCTCAGCTGTCACATGCTCCTGACACTGGGTATGGGCCAAACCATAGCTTGGACCCACATGTGTTCCTAGAAGTCTCCATCCTGGAATGAAGTATGGAGCATCTAGAGGAGGTTTATCTAGAGATACAGGCAGCCATAACCTCGACCCCAGAGTTGACAAAGTCAGCAGCTAGTGCTGTGGGATGTCCTGTATGCTGTAAAAATATGTTGCTATGATTGACTGATAAATAAAACACTGGTTGGCCAGTAGCCAGGCAGGAAGTATAGGCAGGACTAGCAGAGAGGAGAATTAGGGGAACAGGAAGGTAGAGTGGAAGGAGACCCCAGCCTGCCGTCCAGGGAGCAGCATGTAAAGGCAGCAGGTAAAGCCGCGGAACACGTGGCGACACATAGATGAACAGAAATGGGCTGAATTAAGTGTAAGAGCTAGACAGTGGTAGGCCTGAGCTAATGGCCGAGCAGTTTAATTAATATGAGCTTCTGAGTGATTGTTCTATAAGCGGTTGTGGGATCTGTGGCTGGACAGGACTGGAGAAAACTCCAGCTACAATCTAGAGAGATGGGGTGGAAGAGTCACACGTGTGTCCCAACCCTAGGAACGTGGTGGTGGGAGGATCCTGAGTTCCAGGCCAGCCTGAGGAAAAGCCAGGAAGAAGAAGGAATAGAGAAAGAAAGAACTGGGGAGGGGGAATGGGTGGAGTTAAAGGAAGAAGAAGAGAAAGAGGGTAGAGAAGAGGAGAGGGCAGGGCAGGGCAGGGCAGGGTAGCCAACCTGGTCTATACAGAGTGAGTTCCCGGACAGTCAGAAGTGTTAATTGTTACACAAAGAAATCATGTCTTGAAAAACAAAAACAAAAACAAAAAGATTCTGCCATGTGCACTTGTGCTTGCTGGGTTGTTATGTTTTGAGATAAGGTCTCATGTAGCCCAGGATGGCCTCAAACTCAACATATTGAAGGATAACCTTGGACTTCAAATTGTCCCACCTTCGCCTCCTAAGTGCTAGGGTTACATGGGTAAGCCAATATCCGAAGTTTATCAGTGCTGTAGAAAAAAACCCAGGGCATCATGCATGGTAGGCAAGCTCCCTACCAACTAAGCCACACCCCTAGTCCCAGGATACACTGATTTTTTTTTTAATGCCTCTTGCAGCTTTCTCAAGGACCCAAATAGAAAGTCAGAGATCAATTTATAAAACTAGTGAATCATGATAGCACAAACCTTTAATTCCAATGCTCAGGAAACAGAGGCAGGCAGATCTCTGGGAATCTGAGGCGAGTCTGGTCTATATAGTGAGTTCCAGGCTAGCTAGGGCTGCAAAGTTATACCCTGTCAGGAGAGGAGAGGAGAGGGGGAGAGAGAGAGAGAGAGAGACAGACAGACAGACAGACAGACAGACAGACAGACAGAGACAGAGAGGAGTAAACCAGGATGATGTTCATACAAAGAACAATCCATTCACTTTGAGGTTGTTCATAATTAACTTATAGATTAAGATTTTTTGGTTCAGTGCCAGCTCCTTGTCCATCTTTAAGATGTCGCAGTCTCTCTGTCTTGGAGTACAAGACATTTGCTTGGAAATATTCAAGACTCCGTGTTTTCTTCAAATAAGAGAAAGCAAACCCTTTACACATACACAATTATTTTAAACGACTTACTTGCCCAGGCGCCTTGATCCCTGTGGGTCTTTCTCTATGGCCTCGATGCTGATGGATCTCCCAGGAAATGCTCTCAGAGAGGGCAGATGCAGTTCCTAATGGATGGCTCTCCTCAGCTTCCCTGGAGGTTCTTCTCCATCTGGAACTTCCTTGTTTCCTTTGTGCATTTAACTCTGTAAGCACCATTAGGAAGACCAAACTCCCTTTACCTTAGAAAGACCAAACTCTCTTTACCTCTGTCATCCAGAGACCTAATCAAAGGTCTCAAGACACAGACCAAGAAAACAGTCAAGTACCAAGAACCTCCAGGACTTTGCCAAGCCTTGGCTCTCTGCTGAGGATTTCAACACCGTTCATAACGATCAGTTTGAGTGCCAATTCACCACAAATTAGGATTACTTCAGGCAGGAGCCTCAACTGAAGAATAATCCTAATCATTTTAGTTGACTTGGGAAGACCCACCCCAGATGTGGGTGGCACCTTCTGGAAACACCCCAGATTTTAAGGGGGGAGAGACACAGCAGGGAGATTGTTCCCTTTTTCTCCCTTGGCCGTCCCCCTTGCCTCGGAATTGATCTACCCTGTTGCCACCGCTACTTCCCTCACTGATCACAGAACCAGTGTTTCCAGATGACCTTTGTTGACTGAGGACCAGTAGCTCTCAGGAATCCTCCAGGGTGCCCAGCCTCAAGGACTGAGCACTGATTGGGTTTTCAGCCTCTAAGATGTGAAACAGCTATTGTGATTACTTCAATGTAAGCTGATTTAATAAAGTATGTACACACAGACACATATATATTCTTTGTTTTGTTCTGTTTTTCGAGACAGAGTTTCTCTATGGAACAATGTCCTGGCTGTCCTGGAACTCACTCTGTAGACCAGGCTGTCTGCCTCTGCCTCCTGAGTGCTGGGATTAAAGGCATGCACCATCATCACCCGGCACACACACACACACACACACACACACACACACACACACACACACACATTCTATTGGTTCTGTTGCTCTAGAGAACATGATTGATATAACCTCCATCAGCTGTCTCCCCAAAAAATAACTTAATCTTCTCTCCTGCGACCCAGGTATTCATGGAACAATACCAGCCCAGCCTCCAATTTGTGTGGAATGGTGGGTGGTGTGGCTGGATTGTAAACCCAAGGCCTCACAATGCTGTATGAGTAACCCTTGAGTTACTTCTCCATCATCTTCTAATTTAAAACAGCCCCCACCCCTCACCCCACCCCACCCCCACACACACATTGCCCAGACTGGCTTTGAACTCACTTTGGAGTTTAGGCAGGCTTTGAAATTATAATCTTTCTACATCAGCTTTCCGAGTCACTGGAACTAGAACCCTGTATTGCCAGGCCAACCCATCCCACCAGACCCAGGATTTGTGTAGCCCCTTTGTAACGGAGGTCTATGGGACCCTGGAGGCTGTGCTGTCCAATCAGCACCTCACATTTTTCCTGGGCACAAATAAGTCACTGCATTCCCATTTTACAGATGATGAAGAAAGAAAGACCAGAGGTGCCGAATGGGTAGAGGTTTCATACAAGGTCATACAGGTAATTCGACAAGGTCAACGCTTGAACTTAACGCAGATGTTTCTGAACTGAATATCCCCATAGGGACTGACTGTATTGATAGAGTTGATGTTCTAATTCCTCCATGAGTGTCTAGTTCCTCTTATTCCTCATTCTCCTCACTCTCTCCCCATTCCCCCTCCTTCCTCATGCCTCATGATTCAGCACAGATGAAACGAGAGGTCCAAGGGCCAAGCCTCCTAGAGGATGTCACAGGATTTGTCAGGGTCCTTGTTAAATGTCAGTTCTCTGTGTCAATCATCCATGCCATGTGAAAAAGGAAGGCAGCTTCATACTGAAACATTGCCGCATTTTTGGTTTTGTTTTTGTTGTTGTTGTTGTTGTTTTTTCCAAGACAGAGTTTCTCTGTGTAGCCCTGGTTGTCCTGGAACTCACTTGTAGACCAGGCTGGCCTCGAATCCAGAGATCTTCCTGGCTGTGCCTCCTGAGTGCTGGGATTAAAGGAGTGTGTCAACAGCACCCAGCTTCAGCGCACTTTCTACCTGGTATTTCCCTGGCAGATCAGTGTTCGACACCTACATTGCTCATTCACAGAGAGGCCTGCATCCAGGATGTCCTCAGGTCCAGGAGGGTGGGATGTCAATAGCAGGAACCATGCACTTGATTGCACAGACTTAGGGTGACCTGGACTCCCTCCAGCAGCCAAGCAGCAGTGTCTGCACTGGGCTCCTGGCCTTGGGATTTCCATCAACTGGCCTAGTTCCCAGGGGACACTGATTCCCTCTGGAATGGTGGGACCTTTTGTGGAATAGTTCTGAAGAGACCACACATGAAGCTCATTTGGAGAGTTCCCCATGCAACTTGAGAATCTCTGTCCTGTGTCACAACTCTCGGGTGACTCACTGAGGCCAGAATATCCAGACACATGTCCTCTTTAATCCTCTCATAGTGGGGAATCCTTTACCCTCCTCTACCCAAGGACTGCCTTGTGGTCCCTGAGCCCAACTTGGTGACAAGCATCCCCAGCTGGCCAAACCCAGCACAGTGGCTCTGTCTTAACACCATGGCTGGCTCCAAGATTCTGCCCTTGTGGAGGGCTGGATCGTCAGCACTCAGTCCTATGTCCTGTACCTTCCACATCACCACTGGCCAGATCATAGCAGGACAACAGACCAGACCACACAACCGCTTCACCAGGCACATGCTTCCCCCAGGAGCAGCTGCAGCTTTTTCAAAGCTGGTTTATGAACTTGCAGTCATTCTGTGACCAAGCCTGGGGAGCGGAGATGACAGGCGCCCTTGTTTCCCATAACTGCAATGAGCCTTTCCGAAAGGACCAGCAAAGATAAAAATCCATGAAAGTCACAAAGCCAGTTTATGTGGAAGGAATGACAGCCTATAAAGTCAAACATAAATAAACAACTCCAAACTATTGGGAAGCTAGCTGGCTGGAGCTCTCTAACTAAGAAAACATTGGAGTCATGTCTGGAGGGCAGAAGGAACCTTAGGAAATCCCTCCCTGGTCTTTCAGGAACCAAAGCTAACTTAGAGACCCTCAGCCTATCTAGGCAGATCCTATGATTGCACCAGCCAGATAAAACCTGGGGCCTATAGCAGGTTCTCTGTGAAAAACACCCAGATCTGCAATATCCCTGCAAATATTTCCTATTTTTAATAACATAGTATCAATTTGCAAACAGAGTAATGATCTCTGTTACTTTTCAGGAAATTATGTTTAATATCATTTACTAGAGCTAAGGAAGAACAATTTAATTGAAAGAGCCGCTCTGAACCATATTTAACCTCACATGTACTAAATGGAGTGTCTCAGAGATAAGTTATGGTTTTTAATTTAACGTAAACTAGTCTGCGCATAAGCACTATGCTGTTGCCACACTAATAATGACTGGTTTGGGCTTATGAAGTTTGAGGGTTTTTTGTTGTTTTGGGGGTCTTGGTTTTGTTTTGTTTTGTTTTTTTCTGATTGACTCTTTTCTCTGGTGAGGAAAAAAACATTCCTTGTGAAGATTAAACGTGATCTGGGTTTTTTTCACACAGACTCTCGGCAAGGGGTTTACAGCCTGGCAGACTCGCAGCCTCAAGACGTCAGTGCCCCTAACGTGAGCTATTTAATGCTAGGTAAAAGCCCCAATTTCTGAGAAGTGCCCATATTTCACTGGCAGGGCTGATGCCTCGCCAGGCTGGCTCCTTCACCCCTGATTAATGAATGCCAACCACTGTAGTGGCACTTTCAATGAACTTTAGTGCTCGCCAAGATTAATAGCTGGGTGAGAAACATTGGAACTTTATTATTCATATAATTCACTTGAAGGGATAATCCCAGGAAAATGTAGTGTGTGGCTGAAGTTAGTCATTTGACAGTAATCGATGGGATCCAGCCAGAAGGAACAGGTGCAGCATCTCACAGCCTGGCTACCTACGATGAGGGATCAGGTAAACCGGGATCAGCCTATTAGAACAGCTGCTTACTCACCCATTGGTGGTCCTGAAAAGTTTGCTTCTAGGCCCTCCTTTCCCCATGCCTGACTTTGCAGGTCCTCAGGTAGCTAGCCTGTTGCCGCCCTGTTTGACAGTCTTCATCTTTTCTTTGGCTTATGTTCTGGTCAACAGAGCATCAGTGCGGTGTGTGTGTGTGTGTGTGTGTGTGTGTGTGCGTGTGTGTGTGCGTGTGTGTGTGTGTGTGTGTGTACACGCGTGCACGTATTGGTGAAATTATTAAGGCCACTCCACGTAGTTAAAAGGGAGGTTTATTTTGTGGGGTAACTTACAAATGAAGGGATAGGTTGCAGGGTCTGGCAAAGGTATAGCGCAGTCCGGCGGTGTTCTCTGGAGAACTCTGCTCGGTCTACCTCCAGCGTCCAGAGCCCCGAACCAAGAGAGCGACCTCCTCCTGATCCTCGGTCTTCGGCTCCCTCCTCTGCCCCGCCTTGTGGGCGTGATCATTACTGAAGCCTCAATGGGGGTTGGAACTTCCAGGCCAATGCTGGGTTGGCTATCCACTACACGCACGCGCCTCCCATTGAGATTCTGTCTTTTCCTCAGGCAGTACTCTCTAGGGAAAAGCATCAACAAGATGACTGCATGCCTCTGGCCAAGTGTTTAGCTCAGAAACAGACACATAGGAACTGGAGAGATGGTTCAGGTTTCAAAAGCACCTGCTGCTCCTCCAGAGGACCTAAGTAACATTCCCAGCACCCATATCAGACAGCTCACAACCGCCTGTAACTCCAGCTCCCAGTGGTCCAATACAGTTTTCTGGACCCAGCAGACAATGGCATACATGTGTGCATGTACACATAGACACACAGACATACTCATAAATAAAAATTAAAAAGTAAGAAATGGACACATGGCCTAATCAGGGCCAATGAGAGATGGCAAGACAGCCAATAGGCAAGGAGGTTGAAAACACAGGGGCCACCATGCCAACACAGGAGGATAAGGGTGAGGTCATTTGGGTCTTTGGTCTAGCCGTACCTGAAGCTAGGCGTAATTCTGAACACTGAACACTTTTCAACATGTGAGTCATGGCTGGCCCTGGAAGCCACTTTGAATGAGGTGCGTATTTTCCTTAGGAGTCCTTAATGAAACGATGAAAAGACAAGAAATCTTAGCTAGAGGCATCACTGGGGTCTCTCCCCCACCCTTGAGACTCCTGAAACGGTCTGGTAATGTGTGTCTTTAAGCTAGAAGCCATCTAGGGCCAGTGAAACGGCTTAGTGGGTAAATGCTGCCAAACCTGACAATTTGAGTTCCGTCCCCAGGTCCCACATGGTGGAAGGAGAGAGCTGACTCCTGCAGGTTGTCCTCTGACCTCCACACGTGGATCATGGCACACATGTGAGCCTTGCCCTGAAAGAAAAAAAATAAATGTAATTTGAAAGGTTTTAAAAAATAATTTGAGTACTGCAGAGCTATATCAGTAGTTAAAAACATTTGTTCTTGCAAAGGGACCACAGTTCAGTTCCCAGCACCCACATGGTGGCTCATAATCATCTGTAACTCCAGTTCCAGGGAATCCAACCCCCTCTTCTGACTTTGGCAGGTACCAGGCACACATGTGGCACACATACATATGTGCAGGCAAAAAACTCATACACCTAAAATAAATTAATCTAAATTTTTTTGGACAGGGTTTCTCTGTATAACAGTCAGTCCTGGCTGTCCTGGAACTCACTTTGTAAATCAGGCTGGTCTTGAACTCACATAGATCTGACTGCCTCTGCTTCCCAGGTTCTGGAATTAAAGAAGTATGCCACAACATCCTACTAAAATTTTTTTTAAAGATTTATTTATTTCATGTGCATTGATGTTTTGCCTGCATGTATGTCTGTGTGAGGGTGCCAGATCCCCTGGAACTGGAGTTACAGACAGTTGTGAACCGCCATGTGGGTGTTGGGAATTATACCTGGGTCCTCCAGAAGAACAGCTAGTGCTTCTAACCACTTAGCCAACTCTCCAGTCCCTGCTAAGAATTTTTTAATAATTACTTGATCCATTTAATAACGTGCCAATGGTCTCATTTTCAACTAAAGTTATTGGGATATCAGTTCCCCTTGCCCACACCTCAGGCTCCCTGACACAATGCTGAGCTATTGGTACAGACAGTTCCTGGGCTTCTAGACTCTGTCACTGTGGTCTCAGGCAACATAGACCCATCACCTCTTCCATCTTCAGACCTGAATCTGCACACATCACCAAGGACAGAATTGGTGGACAGACAGCTGAAGGGTAAGTCACATTGCAGAAGGACATCACCTATGGACAGCTCACACACAAACACTGAAGTGCCTAGAAAGGCACATATGTGGGCAAGATGCCCACACTGAATAGGAAGGCTACATGCCAGGTTCCTGTCGGCAGTGCCCTCTTGGCAGAAATGGAGGAGAAAGGTGCTGACCAGGGTCATGAAAGAGGTCTCTGCAGGATCTGCTGTGGTTCATTTCTGAAGTAGGCCTAAAAGCTAGGGGTTCAGTGTATTTCAGTTGGCAGCATGACTTCCTGACACGCATGAGACCCTGGGTACAGTCTCTAGTGCCACCTGAAGCTAAGCATGCTGATGCATGCCTGTGTCCCAGCTCTTGGAATGTGGAGACAGGAGGATCAGAAGTCAAAGCTTATCCTTGGCTACCTTGTGAGTTGAAGGCTAGACTACTACATGAGACTCCGCTCCTACCCCCACCTCAAAAAACAAAAAAAAAAATTTAAATAAATAAAGCAAAACAGACCTAACATGATGAAAGTGCCGCCAGGCATGGATTCTGGTGTGCTGGGCAAAGGTGATGGGTGAATCACACTCTCAGATACTATGATTCTTCTCAAGCTTTCCTTTTTTAAAATTTTATGTATATGAATGTTTATGTACCACGTGTATGCCCAGTGCCCCAGAAGAGAAGCAGAAGAATCTCCTGAACTGTAGTTACAGATGGCCATGAGCTGCTGTTAATTCTTATCCGTGGAGGATAAGACCACTACCACAATTTGAAGCAAGCTTTAATTAAATGCTGGCCAGGTCCATCTCTAGGTTTCCAGAAGGTGACCCCGAATCAAGTTTTGCGGTGGCTTAACTATTTTCCATCAGGTCCAATCAGGGGCAAGCATACATCCTGGTGTATTTCCTGCCTGTGAACCTCCCACCCACATGTGATCAAGCACATTCAGCGCAAATGGGTCAAACAAACTTGTTTAGGGGAGTGAAAACATGTAGCTTGTTATTTCCCATAAGCAAAAGCCTCCAGCATTTCAGGAACTCTCTGTCCCTGGGCAAAGGGCTTGCAGCTCAGAGGCATTTTTGTTTCATGGATCTCTTAGGCACAGTAGTTAAAATGTAACCTTGGCTCTCACACTGCCACATAGGTGCTGGGAATTGAACCCAGGTCCTCTGGAGGAGCAGCCAGTGCTCTTAACTTCGGAGCCATCTTTCTAGCCTCTGATTTTCTTTTAAATAGATCTCATGTAGCTAGAATAGCCTCAGAATCAACAGATAGTCAAGAATGGTCTTGAATTCCTGATCCTCCTGCCTCTACCTTCCATGTGTGAGGACTATAAGCACACACCACCATCTAGCTGTGAGTTTTTGTTCTAAAATCAAACACAGCCCCCACAACCAGTACGAGGAGTTACCAGTGGAGATGATAATTGGACCCTGGGAATGGAAGGTGCTGCTGAGGAAGATCCTGACCATGACTTTTACCTTGGTCTTTAGGAGTCAACTTGGAACTGGGTGGTGGTGGCGCACGCCTTTAATCCCAGCACTCGGGAGGCAGAGGCAGGCGGATCTCCATGAGTTGGAGGCCAGCCTGGT
The DNA here is from genome assembly GCF_903995425.1 of Onychomys torridus. Lineage (NCBI taxonomy): Eukaryota > Metazoa > Chordata > Mammalia > Rodentia > Cricetidae > Onychomys > Onychomys torridus. Next base: position 110,986,103 of record NC_050443.1, on the reverse strand, counting down.
CCACAGAGTGAGTTCCAGGATAGCCAGTGCTGTTACACAGAGAAACCCTGTCTCAAAAAAAAAAAAAAAAAAAAAATCCTTCATCTTTTATTCCTGATACCGTTACCACAATGTACAGGACAATATACCTGACGTAATGAAAAGAAATCAAAAAAGACAAAGCTACAACATATAGACCACAGGAGTGTCCATTTAATTGACACTACATAGCATGAATCAATGGCTGGAGGTTTCACCAACTGTGCCTGTGACAGTCCTGAACAAGAAGGGTCCCTGTTTAAGCTGCAGTAACTTTTCTGACAATGGCTCACTGCTCCTTCTGTGGCAGATGGTTACAGTTCCTCTAATCGTTTAGGACAACTGTCTCCAAGAAGCCTGCAGCTTTCCTGACAACTCCTCACTGTCTCTCCTGCTGAGAACTGGAGTCCCTTCTGATGTTTCTGCTACGGTGTCCACCACTTCCACCACCAGATCCATGGCCACCCCCATAGGGACCGCCTGAGCTTATCCCACCAAACTGAACCCCTTCCTGGGTCCCTAATTTGATTGCTGTTGTCCACTATAATTTCCAATGACGTCATGGTTCCCACCACCACCATAGTTACCTCCACCAAAATTTCCTCCATCATTGTAACCATCATATCCTCCTCTACCACCTTCATAACTACCTCCACCACCATAGCCTCCTCTTTCACTGAAGTTTCCACCACGACCAACATTACTTCCACCACCTCCAAAGTTTCCTCCATGACCCATAAAGTTGCCAGATCTACCTCCACAACCTTTCTGTGACCCAGCAGACTGCATCTCTTGTTTAGAAGGGGCCTTTTCCACTTCACAGTTATGCTCGGTTAATAGTGTGTTATTTTTGAACAACAATTTTATCAGCTGTGTCCTGATCATCAAAAGTTACAAAAGCGAATCCTCTTTTTCCCACTCTGCCTGTCTTCCATAACTTCTATGGTTTCAGTCTTGCCATACTTTTCAAAGTGGTCTCTCAGGTTATATTCTTCTGTAGTAATGTTATTCTTCTTTAATTCCACCACCACCCATTGTCTTCACTGCTAAGCAGGCACCAGGCTTTGCTCAATCCTCTCTAGAAGCGGCTTTTCCGTTCCACCACATGCCCATCAACCTTGCGTGGCCGAGCACACATTGCAGCGTCCACCTCTTCCACACAACGGTAAGTCACAAAACCAAAGCCCCTGGAACGTTGTGTTTGGGGATCTCTCATTACCACGCAGTCTGTAAGTGTGCTCCATTTCTCAAAATGTTCTCTTAAGCTATCATCTGCGGTTTCGAAGCTCAGACCACCAATAAACAGCTTCCTCAACTGTTCTGGTTCCTTTGGATCATGGCCCTCCATTTTGAGACTGGACTTGCCTCTTCCAACTCAAGTTCAATATTATTTTTAGTTTTTTAATTAAAAAAAAGTACCCTAAACTTAAAGAGATGCAAAAGTCTAAGAAAAACATGACTACCTGTGACCTCTCTCTACAGCTGGTACCACTCTGGACAGTTAGTGAATCTGGCCCCTTGTACAGCGGCTACAAAAGACAATACTCTTCCAGGCCTCAATATAAACTGTTTTAAATGAATTTGGGAGTCAGGAAAGGGCTGGTGGTCAGTCTTGACTGTCAACTTGACTAGATTTAGATACCATGGAAACACATTGCTGTGTGTGTCTATGTCTAGATTAGGTTAACTGAGGCATCCCCAGACCGTGGTTGGGGTCCTAGACTGTGTAAAATGGAGAAAGTGAGCTGAGCACAGACATTCCCCTCTCTGCTTCCTGACTGCAGACACAGGTGACCATCTATCTCACACCCCTGCTGCTGTGACTCCCCCACCACGATAGACTGTACCCTCAAACTGGAAGCCAAAATGAGCCCACTTCCCTTGAGTTGCTTTTTGGTGCCTAACATCAGGCACGCTGTTGGATGGCTGGTTTCTCTGTTGGGACAAAATGAACAATAGCAAACACTCATGTTCACCACAGGCAGGTGCGTGTGCTAAATGCTTTCAGAACACCAACTCCTTCAGCCCTCACAACCTAGTAAAGCAGGTGGCTGTTAAAATCCCCACTTTCCAGAGGAGGAAACTGAGGCCCAGGGAAATAAGAGTCTGCCTGGGGTCACACAGCTGGCATGGACATCTGGGTTTCAAAACTGGAATATCCTTTTCTCCCCTGCTATCCTGCTTCTCAGGGGGGCTGCCATCTGCAGATAACCACCAGTGTGTGTGGCCGGGACGTACACTATGTACTCTCAGACATAGCTCTCTACCCACACAGTAAAAACCCTCGCTCAGCCATCCCATTCTATACATGGGGTTCAGAGAGGGGCATCACACCGCGGAAAAGGCAGGTGTAGCTGATTTCTGACCCCAGCCCTTTCCCTCAGCTAGGAGGTCTTTGAGGGTGTAAGATTTCTGAGCTGGAACATTACTGACCCTTGTGATATTTTCCATGCTGAGCCAGGCAGCCAGCAAGCCCTGCATAGCTCTGCACACGTCTCCTTGGCAGAGGTTAGCTCTGAAGGCAGTGTAGGCCTCCATATCCCAGCCAGCCTCCCGCTGGCGAGTTCATCCGAGCACAACTCTGCGCATCCAACCAATGAATAATAAATTTAATAATTAAAGAATAATTAATTACACCTGAAACTTCTCACTTGGGGGTACAATTAGCCTCTGGCTCCTTTAGAATGAGTTGCCAGTGACTAATGGTGCCCTCAAGGAAGCATCTGTAAGTACAGTTAATTGTGTGCAAAATTGAACCCACAAATACTTGGGAGCATAAAAATTATTCCCACAAAAACAGTTTGTTCAAAATCCAGCCCTTGGTTTTTAAAAGAGCCCTGTGGCTGGTTCCATAGAGCCAGGAAGATGTTGGAGGCCTGTGTGGGGGGCCGTCCTCCCCTGCACCAGGGTCACCTGAGGGCAGAGGCTCCAGGAGGCAGAAACCCAGGCAGCCACACAGCAGAGCAGCGCGTTGTGCAGAATCCATAAGGAATTAATGAGAAGTTATGGGAAAGATCCGAACAGGATAAAGCAAGATTTAAAGGCAAACCCCCTTCTTTGTTCTATCAAACTTCTCGGCCAAAGCCAAATCCCTCCGAAGGCAGGAGACTGGTTAGCGGCTTCTTGTTCTCTCCCTCACCTGAAATACCCCTGTCTGTGGATGGCTTTAAGTATCCTGCCACAAACAGTATGGAAGGACACTTCACCTGCCCTAGACACACCTCTCTCTTACTCATCAGTGATGCTGCGGGACTCACAGACACAGCCCTGAGTCCTCAGGTGGTCTCCAAGGAGCAAAACATCTCAAGTCCTCTGACCATCTGTTACATAGCACCTCTTGCTCAGTACCCACCATGTCCACTCCCAGCCTTATTTCTCCACCACCTGCTGTTTCTTCTGCCCAACATGCCCTTCCAGATAGTCACAATATACACTGAACCCACAGACACGGATAGATGCATGTGAACAGACAGGTTTAAGGCAGTGCACATTTATATGAATGCATATTCATACATACACACGAACACACATGCTCATAATCATAATACACATTCACAACGCTACATGTATATACTAAACACACAAACAAATAAATGTATATGAACAGACATATGTTTGATGCATATGTTTGAGACAATGCACATATATACAAGCATGCTCATACAGTGTACTCATATACATACATGCCAAACTCCCACATATACACATACTCATCATACACACATAGATACTGAACACAGGACATATATAAATGCATATGAATAGATATGTATAAGCCAGTACACACTTATGCACCTGCATGATCAGACATACTTATAAACACATATGCTCATAATCACACATGCAAACACCCACATACATACATTCACAATGCACATATATATAAATATAACATACACACACCCTTATACACATGTATAGATACATAAATATGTATTCAGACATCTATTCTTACATACACACACACACACACACACACACACCCTTATACATGTATGTACAGATACATAATATGTACTAGCCATCCACACTGACATTTGTACACATATAAAAACAACAGGGTCTCTGGGCAGTGGTGGTGCACACCTTTAATCCCAGCACTTGGGAGGCAGAGTCAGGCGGATCTCTGTGAGTTTGAGGCCAGCCTGGGCTAGAGTGAGTTCCAGGAAAGGCGCAAAGCTACACAGAGAAACCCTGTCTTGAAAAAACAAGCAACAAAAACAAACAAACAAACAAACAAAAAACTAGGGTCACTTGAGTATAGAAGTCACACATGTGACAAATGTGTGTATATATATATGTTTTCTTTTCTCAGATGGTACACCAGTGTTTCCAAGGCTGCAAGCTTTCCCTAGCCACCTTCTCCCCATAGATAAATTCTCTCTCTCTCTCTCTCCTCCGGGCACTCTCAGACCCTACCTTCCTTCTTCTCAGACTCCGTGTCAGCCCTGTTACCGACCGACCGACTCCCCTCGTATTTAGAAGGCCTTCATGATAGGATCTGTGACCATCCCTTTGTACCCAGTGGCATGACAGTGCCCCCCACACACACAGCAGATGTTCCTTATGTGTTTAGGGGCATAAATGACGAGAGAATGAGGAAGGGTCTCGGGTCTGTGTGCCTGTGAGGAATCCACTATAGACCATTGGCACAGTAAACACTGAGGTAGGAGTCACCTTCCAGAACTGCCCTCTTGAAGGCACCAAGCAAAGGAGACCCTAGTTCATTCCCTCACTCAGGGAGAGGTCTGCTCACAGTTCTCGGAAGACGGAAGCCACTGTCCTCAGCTCTGAGACTGAGGGGGTTTCTCCAGACAACTCAAACTTCCAGGAACACCATCCTGTGCTGTGTGCCAAGGGTCCACCAGGCCAACAGACAGTCCCAGAGAGGGAACAAAACAGGAAACACATTGGATGAAGATGAGGAGGTGAGCCTTCCAGGCAGAAGACAAAAGGGACAGGGCTGGGGGCTGAAGAGATGGCTCAATGGTTAAGAGCACCAGATTCTTTTCCAGAGGCCCCAGGTTCAATTCCTAGCACCTACCTGACAGCTCATAACCATCTATAACTCCAGTTCCAGGGGATCCGATGCTTTCTTCTGACCTCTGAGAGCACCAGGCATGCATGTGGTACCCAGACATATATACAGGTAAAATACCCACACACATAAAAATTTAAAAAAAAAATATCTTTAAGGATGGAGCTGGAGGAAGTAAGCGATAGCAACAGATGTAGGGAGGTGGCTATTTTATGTGTGGTCTCTACTGCACGTGAGAGAGGTTTTGTCACAGCCTGGAAGAACTGAACTGGGGAGCCACCGCAGTCTCCAAAGGAGAGGAACACAGCCCAGACGTTTTTTCAACTCTGGCAGAGAAACTTGGACAATGTCTGCTAGGGACCAGTAGGTACTGACATAGTGCTACTGTGTGCTCTTGTTATACCATGGAACCCTATCAACCCTTCCAAATGTCAGTCTGATGCCATGGCCTGGAAGAAGCCCATTTCCCACCAGGAGCAAGCATCATACCACCAGGAGACATCTTAGAGTCTTTGGTTATTTGATGGCTGCCCTGTCCTCACCTCAGTCACAGATTTCTTCACTACCTATCCCAGGGCCAATCAACATTTGGTGCCAGCAAAGGGTAGGAGAAAAGTAGTCGGCCCAAGATGGCATTTGCTCTGCCTGCGCCCTCATGCCCAAAGAAGTGATAGACAAAGGCCATTTCACACACCCAGACTCTTGGTCCTGGTTTTCATCATGCTGCTTCTGGAAGACAGACATCTTTGGGGCCACAAACATGTGTCCTGAGTCTCTGGTTAGAAGTCTGCATTCCTTTATTTGTTTTCTTCTTGGCAGTTTCTTAGAGTGTCACCCCACCGTCTTCTGGTGCGGGTGTCGGGTCCTGAGAAGTCCCAGGAAAGTTACGGCAGGGCAAAGCATCAGCTCTGTCTCTTCAGAACTTGGAGAAATTTTAATGAGTCCCAGGGAGGGGCTCAATTGCAAAATAAAACCAGTCACTTAAGAAAGCCTGATACTTGGCCTAGGGAGAGTTCTGTCCACTAAATTTTGCCTTGAAAAGCACAAGGAATTGAGTTTGATCTCCAGAGCCTATGTGTGGGAGTTTGAATGTAATTGACCCCCATAAGCTCATATGGAGGGGCACTATTAGGAGGTGTGGTCTTGTTGGAGGAAGTGTGTCACTGTGGAGGTGGGCACTGAGGTCTCAGATCTACTCAAGCCACGGCCGATGGGACAGTTCACTTCCTGCTGCCTGTGGATCAAGATGTAGGGCTCTCAGCTCCTTCTCCAGCACCCTGTCTGCCTGAGCACTGTCATGTCCCACCATGATGATAATGGACTAGACCTCCGAAATTGTAAACCATCCCATTAAATGTTTTCCTTTATAAAAGTTTCTGTAGTCACGAGGTCTCTTCACAGCAATAGAAACCCTAAGACATTATGTAAAGTTAAAAAAAAAAAAAAAGCAATCCAGGAGGGTCAGGAAGAATGTAAGAGCTGGAGGATGCTATGAATGGATGCCTTCTGGACATGGCATAGCCATTGCATCCTGAACTCACAGCAGCTATGGTGACCTAAACAAGACCTGTGCAAAATCAAGCCAGCCCTATTTCCAGCATGGATTGGGGGGGGGGGTTGTACGGCTCCCTCCTAACTGGGGACCAAACTTGGGTCTTTTGTAAGAGCAGGGAATGATGTTAACCACTGTGTTGTCTCTAGCCCTCTTCTCTACTTTTCATACCGCATGTTCATTCTGCCGTCCCTTCCACCACTGAAGATTTCCCACAGCCCTTGTGAACAGAGCAAATGAGGCTTCACGGGCACAGGTGAATGTCATTTGTCTGTGCCATGTTCCTGGCCTGGGTGACTTGGTACAGATTGGTGCATTTTCCTGTCTGACCCTCCACATCTCAATTCTGAGTCTGGGTTGAAAGTCCTCCCTAATTAGGAAGCTCCCTGCTCCCTGTTGGACTGACCTTTTGGGCCATGTTTATAATTAGAGTGTTGGGCTGGCATTCTATTAACTGTAAAAATGGTGATTCTTAGATTGAGTTAATTGCTGGTATCTATGTGCAATGGTCCCTGAAGATACTATACATTACAGTAAATAAACCTCTGGTCCTAATCTTGTGATGTGCTCACAGGCTTGGTAAATGCTCTGTCATACTGATGGAAGAGCCCCAATCATCTAGGCCCCTTCCAAGCACCCTCTGGACAAGCTTTTCAGAAGTAAGTCTACTCCTGGGAAAAGTAGCCTCCTGGTTCTCAATGTTGTTTGTTTTTATTATTTTAAATTATATATAGATGTGTGTGTGTGTGTGTGTTTATTATTTTAAATTATATATAGATGTGTGTGTGTGTGTGTGTGTGTGTGTGTGTGTGTGTGTGTTCTCACATATGTGGATATGTGCACATAACTACAGGTACTAGGGTGGCCAGAGGCCATGGATACCTTAGAGCTGGAGCTGCAGACCATTGTAAGCAGCCTGACATGTGTGCCAGGAACCAAGCTTGGTCCTCCGGAAGAGCAGCACATGGTGTTAACCGCTGAACCATCTATCCTGCCCGCTCTTTAGATTTTTCAAGAAAATACACCAGCCAAGTAGATACTATGATGCACACCTTTAATCCCACAATTTGAGAGGAAAAATAAGTAGCTATCGGAGTTCAAAGCCAACTTTATCTATACAGTGAGTGCCAGGCCAGCAAGGGCTACACAATGAGGATCTGTTTACAAAATAAAAGGGGGGGGGGGCCCGCAACTATCAGACTTCCCAGCCAAGATGCTTGCCACTCCTCTTTGCAGTCACATGTCAACAAACCAAGTAAGATATTGCCAATGATTTTCACTGGTTGTGATGGAGACAGCTCCACACTGGTAGTGGAGTGGCTCTTACCCACCCAACCCATTGGCAAGTATTTGTTAATAGAGTCAAGAACCCTAAAAATGCCCACCTAGGGTTTTTCATAAAATAATGTTGCATTAGTGACCTGTCTTCTTGTTGCAGAGGATCTGAGTTCAGTTCCCAGCACCCACTTCTGGCAATTTACAACCTGTAACTCTCCAAGGGCACCTGAACTCATATGCGCATACCCACAGGCAAACACACACATACATACGTGTAATTAAAAAATAATAATAATAGAAGCCAGGCATGGTGGCGCATACCTTTAATCCCAGCAATAGGAAAGTTGAAACAGGAAATGATATGGGTGAGGGGAGAAAGGTATATAAGGCCCGAGGAGACAGGAACTAAAGCCTTTTCAGCTGAGGAAGCTCATTCAGCTAAAGGTCTAGCGGCTGAGGAGTCTGGAGGTAAGAGGTGGCTTGTTCCGTTGTCTCTCTAATCTTTCAGCTTTCACTCCAGTATTCTGGCTCTGGGATTTTATTAAAAGAACATCTAGAATTTGTGTTACACACGTCTTTAATCCCAGCACTTGGGAGGCAGAGGCAGGTGGATATCAGTGAATCAAGGCTAGCCAAGGTCTACAGAGAGAGTTCCAGGACAACCAGGAATACATGGAAAAACCCTGTCTTCAAAAAGGAAAAAAAAAAAAAAAAAAGAACGCAAGAAGAGAAAAGAAGAAAGCAAATTACATTATGAACTTGAGGTGGCTAATTAAACTCCAAGTTAAAAATAGACCCTTGCCTGTCTCAAACTTCCTTCAAAATGATCACAGTCATTTTTTCTCAGGCTTGACATCCCTGCAACATCTACTAGGGCTCAGGGCTGTGTGCTCCGTCGTAGAAGTGGGATGGACTGTGAGGGAGCAGGCTTCTAGTCAAGTGTGTTGAAAATGCCGTTGTTCTCAGATAATACAGACCACTCCTTCGGCGCCCTCGGGCAGCACTCCAGTCCCAGCACCTACTCCGTCAAAGCAGAAGCATTCTCTGCCACTGAATGGAGTCTGGAGTCTGAAAATGACGGGCATGCCCACTTGCAAGAGAGCGCTCCCGCTCAAGTGCATTGCCGGCTTCTGCCTGAAACATCAGACACACAGTCCTTCATCCTTCGGTCCTTCTGGGGCTCACTCCCCGCAAGACAGGTTCTGCTCCAAGGACCATTGCTCCTTCTCTGGCCATGAGCTCAGCTCACACATCCTCTCTGGGTGCGTGTGTGTGGGGGCGGGGGGCACAACCACACACGCTGCTTCCCCCAGAACTGAGGGCTTCAAACGAGAAGGGCTTCAAGCCTGCCCTGCTGGCGAGCGCTTTCTATATTGATTCTCTTAAAAGCCAGGATTGGGAAAAGGGTTGACAGTAACTAGTTAGCTTTGACCTTGTTCTCCTTTCTCAGTTATAAAAGTAGTTCGTGTTGCGGGGTGGTGGTGATGCACACTTTTAATCCCAGCACTCTGGAGCAGAGGCAGGAGGATCTCTGTGAGTTCGTGGCCAGCCTGGTCTAGAGAGTGAGTTCCAGTTACACAGAGAAACCCTGTTTCCGAGGCAGGTGGGGAGTAGTACTTGTTAAAAGTTTTTGTTAGTTTTTAATTAAAAATGGCTGGCAAGATGGTTCGATATACAGAGCAATTGCTGCCACGACTGATGCCCTGAGATCGACCCTGGGGACTCACATCATGGAAGGAGAGAACTGGGGTTTGCAGATTGTAGTCTGACCTCCACAAGCAGGACAAGTGTGCTTGCTTGCACAGGCTCACACACTCCATCCCAAATACACACACACACACACACACACACACACAAAAAAAAAAAAAAAAAAAAAAAAAAAAAAAAACAAAACCAAAACATATTCTTTTAAAATTGCCAAAAGCTTATAAAGTAGAAAGTGAAAGTTACTTCTCAGCTCTCCAGGTTTCACTTTCCAGAGTGTGCCAGTGATGCAATCTACTTGGGAATTTGTTTTTATTATTCTATCCTTTAAAATTTGTTATGTCCTGGCTGGATATGATGGGTCATGTCATGTCTGCAGTATCAGAACGCATGAAGCAGAGGCAGGAGGACCTCAAATTTGAGGTCACCTTGGCATGGCTTCATAGTAAATTTGAAGCCAGCCTTGGCTGGATAGTGAGACCTTGTCTGAAAAAGAAAAAAAAAAAGGCAAAAAAAAAAAAAAATGCTTATAGCCAGTAAGATAGTTCAGCAGGGAAACGTGCCTATCACCAAGCCTGATAATCTGAGTTTGATTGTGGGGAGCCATATGGTAGAAGGAAAGACTAGATTCCCAGAAATTGTCACCTGACCTACACACACATACACACAATACACTAATGTAACAAAAATTTAATTGCTTATTTATATTACAAAACTGATATGAATTTGTCTTAGAAAATAGAGACAAACACAAGACTATATAAAGCCTAGTTCTAACCAAGATGCCCTTGCTCATTTTCAATATAAACCTTCCAATTTTAATTCCGTATATATGTACATGAAACATTCAAAGTTGGGACCACATTATAATTCTAAGTTCTAATGTGCCTTTTCTTTTTTATTTATCCTTTATTTTTATTGTATGTGTCTGGGTGTTTTGCCGACATTCATGTATATCACATGCATGCCTTGTACCTTCAGAGGCCAGAGGAGGGCATCAGATCCCCAGGAACTAGAGTTACAGATGGTTGTGAGGTGCCATGTGGGTGCTGGGAACCAAACCCAGGTCCTCAGCAAGAGCAGCAAGTGCTCTTAACCACTGAGCCATCCCTCCAGCCCCAAGCTTAGTCACCTTTTATGAGTAAATTTATCCCACTGAACATCAATGATATTTCTCCTTTCTCCCATCTTCTGCTTGCTGATGTTTTCCTGCTTGTGTGACCTCGAGATACCTCGTACAAGTAGAATCCTACAGGGTTAGTTCCCTGGGACTGACTTATTTCACTTAGTTCAGTGTCTTCTAGGTTCACCCATGTCATCACACATTACAGTGTCTCCTCTTCCGTCTCTTCCTTCATCCCTTCTCCTTCTCTATTTCCCTCCCCCTCCTCTCACTCCCATCTCCTATTTCTTCTTTCTCTCCTTCGCTCTCCCCCTTCCCTTCTTCCTTTACCTCCATCTCACTTTCATCTTCTACCTCATCTCCTCCTCTATCTTTTCTTCCTATACCTCCATCTCCTCCTCTTCTTCCTCTCTGTCACCTTGACAGTCTCCTCCATTTCTTCCTTTTCCTCCTTCTCCTCCTCTATCTTGTTCATCTTTCCCCCTCCTCCTTCAACTGGGCCTTGCTACAGCCTGAACTGGCCTGAGCTCATGATCTACCTTCCTCTACCCTCTTTCCAGGGCTGGGATTCCAGTATATGCCACCATGCCCAGCTTGGACTTCCTAGTCTTTAAAGGCTTCCTGATATTTTGTTGCATGTTTAATGCCACATTTTGTTTATCTCTTAATCTGTCAATGGACATTTGAGTCATTTCCACCTCATTGGTTTATTGTGGAAAACCCTACAGTGAGCACATGTATACAAATAGCTCTTGAAATACTGCTTTGAATTTCTTTAGCTGTATCCCTAGAAGCTTGAGTGCTGGATCATACCATAATTCTATTTTTAATTTGTCGAGGAGCCTCCATACTGTTTCTGTGGAGGCTGCACCATGTGGCACTCCCATCCACAGTGCACTAGGGTCCCCTCCTGTCTCTCCACATCATCAACAAGGCTCCCCCCACCCCAGGTCTTTTGATGGGTGTTGGGGGAGAATCCTCAGAATGGTTTTTTGGTTCATTGTTTTTAATTTGTGAAGCAAGTTTTTACTCTGTACCCCTGGGTGACGTGGAACTCTAGGTATCCCATACTGGCCTTCATGGTAATCCTCCTGCCTCCATCTCTTAAGTGCTGGGATTATACTAGCCTTACATGATCTTCATTTGCCTTTTATTGATGGTTTTTGCTGATGTTGACCATACTTTTCAGCCTCTTTTTTCTTTGCAGATATGTGTGATGTGTTTGTGGGTATAGTGTGCATGTGTGCACACACATGTTGGAGTGGGGAAGTTCACATATGTATGCAGGTGTGTGTGGAGGGTGTCTTCCTGGATCACTTGTACCCACAGCTCATCAATTCAACTAGTCTAGCTGGCCAACTTGCTGAGGGGATTTCTGTTTCCACTTTCCAAATGCTGGAATTACAGGTGGGTTGTTTGCCACATTTGCTTGGCATCATTGACATGGGTGCTAGACTAGACCTAAGTCCTCAGCAAGTGCCATGTACATGGAGCCATCTCCCCAGCTGCACATGGAGACATCTCCCCAGCTGCACATGGAGCCATCTCCCCAGCTGCACATGGAGACATCTCCCCAGCTGCACATGGAGACATCTCCCCAGCTGTACATGGAGACATCTCCCCAGCTGCACATGGAGACATCTCCCCAGCTGTACATGGAGACATCTCCCCAGCTGTACATGGAGACATCTCCCCAGCCCTGGGATAGAACTCAGGTCCTCAGCAGGTACCATGCACATGGAGACATCTCCCCAGCTGCACATGGAGCCATCTCCCCAGCCCTAAGCTCCTTTTTTTTCCTTCTCTCATTGTTATTCTTTCTTGAAACGGGGTCTTATTATGGACCACCCCCATTCCTGATTCTAGTTTTCTTTTTAGGAAGAAACTTACTGTTACCCAGGCTGGTCTCTAACTCTGGCTCAAGCTATCCTCTTGCCTCTACCTCCCAAGCGGCTGAGACTGCAGGCACTCAACACCACATCAAAGCTCAAATGGGTTTTTGGTTGGTTGGTTGGTTGGCTGGTTTTTCTAGACAGGGTTTCTCTGTGTATCCCTGGCTGTCCTGGAACTCACTCTGTAGAAACCCATCTGCCTCCGCCTCCCAAGTGCTGGGATTTAAGGCATGTGCCACCACACCAGGCCATTTTATAGTTTTCCTGTTCTAAATAGCTGCCTTGTTCCCGAGTTTTATTGCTGAGATTTAAATGGCCATTGGATCTGGCATAAGCAAATGGCTGAGGAGACCTTGCTTCCTTTCTCCATGTCCCTCCACCTCCAACGAAGCCCATTGTCTTGCTCTGCTGTTCCTGCTAGCTCTTACAGAATACAGTAAGAAACAGACCTTAGGTAATAGGGGGTTATTTGCAAGTGTTATTCTGTTTCCCTGAGCACAACTGTTCCCTGTTAATAAATGAAACTTACTGAAAACTCTTTGGGAAGCCTCAGGAATGGGCAGAGTCAGGCAGTCTGTTCCCAGCCACCAATGGTGACTGGTGAAAGCAAGAAAACGGCTTCTTGTCAGCCTGACAGCCCTCCCAAGGAGTCTCTTTGAAAAGTGAGGGCTTCAGTCATTCCTCCGTGTGGGCCTTCCCATGAACTGAAAAGTTGTAACCACTCTGCAGCCCAGCCCTGCAATGGGAGCTGCTTCAACCTTTACCTCAGCCACGTCAGTGAGCCACTCTCAAAATGGAGCCACCAAGCCTTCCCCCACAGTACTTCAGAAGAGACAGGGTTGGTGAGGTTGAGAGCCCCTGTGATTATTTTTATTTTTATTTTTATTTTTTTTTTAATATTTTACTCTTATGTGCATCGATGTTTTGCCATGGATGTCAGGTCCCCTGAAACTGGAGTTACAGACAGGTAGGTGTGAGATGCCACATGGGTGCTGGGTATTGAACCTGGGTCTTCTGGAAGAGCAGACAGGGCTCTCAATGGTTGAACCATCATTGCAGCCCCTCTGGTTTTAGTTTTTGTTTTTAAAATATATACATTTGGGGAAGGGACACACATGCTACACTCCATGTATGGAAGTCAGAAGACAACTTACGGAGTTTGTTCGTTCATTTGTTCATTAGTTTGTTTGTTTTTAAAGACAGAGTTTCTCTGTAACACTGGCTGTCCTGGAACTCACTCTGTAGCCCAGGCTGGCCTCAAACTCAGAGATCTGCCTGTCTCTGTCTCCCAAGTGCTGGGATAAAAGGCTTGCACCACCACTACCTGGCAAATCCCCAAAATTCTTAGGACCAAGCAACCCTCAGTCCTTGGTAATGGGCTTGAGAAGGAGCCACCCATCAATGTGTTGTTATCAGCAGACCTGCTATGTATCTAGTTCAGTCCAAATTTATTATGAAAAAGCACATAAACTATATTATGGAAATTCATGCAAAATATACACCATGTGTGAGGAAATTGAGTGTCACAAAAGACCCCAATAGGATACAAAGACAAATCCCAAATGGAATGTTCTGAAGAGGAAAATTGCCACAAGGTAGTGCAGCTGCCTGAGGCTATACTCACTCCTAGGGCCCAAGGGCAAGAAAAGAAGAAGTTCCAGGACTCCAGAAGGATGTACCGGTAGTGTCAAAAGGATCCCTAAGGGGATGGAATTCAGGCTCATGTAACCAGAGGGATGAACCTTGAAAACAGGTGAAGAAGCCAGAAGGCCAGCTGTTGTGTTTTCATTCATACAAAAGGCAAAGGGACAGAAGGTAGATTCATGGATGCTGGGAGATGGGAAAAAGAAAGGCTGGGGACTACCAACAAGTTCCAGGTTTCTTTGAAGTTGACAAAAATATACTGGAATTGCAGCTGGAGAGATGACTTGGTGGTTAAGAGCATTCGTTGCTCTTGCAGTAGACCTGAGTTCAGTTCCTAGCTCCCACATGGCAGCTTGCAACCATCCATAACTCCAATTCCAGGGATTCTGACACCCTCTTCTGACATCTAAGGGCATTGTACACATATGGCACTGTTGTGGGATATTTGTACACTGTGTGAGGATTCATTGCTGTGATTGGCTTAATAAAGAGCTGAATGGTCAATAGCTAGGCAGGAGGTATAGGTGGGACTTTCAGGCACAGAGAAAAGAAGTAGGAAATGAATCTAGGCACATGAAATACACCAGGGAGACAAGCAATGAATCAGACACAAAGAATGGGGAGAGGTAACAGCAACATGGTAGAACATAGATTAATAAACATATGTGTTTCTTTAAGTTATAAGAGGCAGTGGAACAAGCCTACGCTAAGGCTGAGCTTTCATAATTAATAATAAGTCTCTGTGTTGTTGTTTACATGCTAGCAGTCCAACAAGAAAGTACTATTTATTACATACCATACATATGCTGACAAAATACTCATACACATAAAATATAAATATAAATATAAATATAAATCTTGTTTTTAATGTGCTGGCATTAGATAGTGGGTGGGTGGGTCACTGCAAAAGCTTGCAAATGTGCTCTAAACCACTGAAATGGAACACTTTAAAATGGAGACATTGCCAAAGGCACATGCCTTTAATCCCAGCACTCTGGAGGCAAAGGTGGACAAATTTCTAAGACATGAAGGCAGCCTGGTCTACATGAGTTCCAGGACAGTCAGGGCTACATAGAGAGGCCCTGTCTCAAGAAAAAAAAAAATAAACAAACAAAAAACAAATAATAGAGACACATAAGTGAGGTAGATCTCAATACTTACTTGAGGGAGCATAACCTTTGGTGGAAAAATACAGCCAGCCTAAGGCAGCCTAAGGAGAGTGGGAGAGAGAGGATCAAAGGAGATCAGAGAAACAGATACACTGACCTCCCTTACCCTTCCTCTGGGCAACTGGTTCCCATTGGCTGGCTAGTAGATAGCTAACCTGGAAAGACAGCAGTGTATGCAGCAGCTATGAAGTAGTTCTTGGATGAAGTAAAGACCACGAGGAAGGTAAAAACTAGGTTGGGGTGAGCTTTCTAGTAACTAGCACAGAGAGAACTCTGCCAGATCTGGAATGCTCACGGCAGGTTTGCAGGAACGCTAACGTGGAGGGATGGACACAACGGTTTGCTCCCGCTGGGCATGTGGGAAAGATGTAGCTCTTCCCTGGCCTTGTTAAGAGTTTGGTCCTGAGGCCAGGTGATGGTGGTGCACATCTTTAACCCTAGCACTTAGGAGGCAGAAGCAGGAAGATCTCTGTGAGTTCAAGACCAGTCTGGTCTACAGAGCTAGTTCTAGGACAGCTAGGGTTGTTACACAAAGAAACCCTGTCTCAAAAAAAAAAAAAAAATTGGTCCTAGAGCTGGAGAGATGGCTCAGGGGTTAAGAGCACTGGCTGCTCTTCCAGAGGTTATGAGTACAATTCCCAGCAACCACATGGTACCTCACAACCATCTCTAGTGGGATCAGATGCCCTCTTCTGGCATGCAGGTATCCATACAGAGCACACTCATACATAGAATATAAATAAAGAGTTTGGTCCTGGCATTGGAGGGTGCTGTATATGATTATTGTCCAAGCCAAATTGCTGCTGTCTTCAGGAGTTCAGTGGTAATGGGAATGCAAGTGGTTGTTTGCAAAAGACAATCCCAGCTGGGCTTGTTTCCATCAGCTCTCCAGGGACAGGGAGGGTCACAGGACCCTCACTTAAATATCCAGCTGCTTTATGCAAGTCTGCCTCAGGGAAGGGCAAGAGCATGTAGGTTGGAGAAGAACAGGGGAGAGACCTCAACCTATGTGTCCGGGGGGAAAGTCTCTATCTCTGCTGGGTAAAGACTATCCAGTGGCATTTTGCAGGAGATCATCCACTCACTTATCCTTTGCAAGGAATTCCAATAAACTTGTTGGTTCCCCAGAGTGAACTGTGGTGGAATCATACTTTGGTTTGTTGTTGGGACCTTGGGAGAAGGGGTAGACATGGCTTATGTCTCCTCAGAGAAGGAATTTTAGCAGCAGACAGCTTGAGCCAGACCCCTGCTCTAACAGCTAATTCACTTTGACCTGTGAAAACAGACTTAATCTTTCTAAAGATTTTGTGTGTGTGTGTGTGTGTGTGTGTGTGTGTGTGTGTGTGTGTGTGTGTTGTTTTTTTATGAGACAGGGTTTCTCTGTGTAACCATCCTGGCTGTCCTTGCTTTGTAGAAAAGGCTGGCCTCGAACTCACAGTGATGCACCTGCCTCTGCCTCCCGAGTACTGGAATAAAGGCATGTGCCACCACCACCTGGCTCCTTCCTTCCTTTCTTCACTTATTTGGTTCAACTTTTTTTTTTTTTTTTTGGAGACAAGATCTTGCTATGTGGCTCTGGCTGACCTAGAACTTGCTGTGTAGACCAGGCTGGCCTCCTCAAACTTGCAACAATCCTCCTGCCTCTGAATCTAGAGTACTATATTTACAGGCCTGTACCACCATGTTTGACTAAGCCATAGTTTCATCAGCAAAATGGGAACAGTTTTCAGCTGGGCATAGTAACTCACACCTTTGATCCCAACACTTGGGAGGCAGAAGCAGAAGCATCTCTGTGAGTTCAAGGCTGGCCTGGTCCACATAGTGGGTTCCAGAACAGCCAGAATTACATAGTGAGACCCTGTCTTAAAAACAAACAAAAAGGCCAGGCGGTGGTGGCACATGTCTTTAATCCTAGCGCTTGGTTCTCAGTGAATTCGAGGCCAGAGAAACCCTGTCTTGAAAAAACAAACAAAAGGGTATAGTTTTCTTTTTGAGGTGGGGTCATTCTATGTTACCAAGGCTGACCTTGACTCCAGAGCATACTATCTTGGCCTCCTAGACAGCATGCACAGTAGAACTCAGCTAAAATGGAAATAGTCTCAAATCTAGATCTCATAGGAATATTGTGAAGATTAAATGCAATAATGTTTGGCAAATGCACCATACTATTCCTGAAACACAGTAGGTGCTTAGCAAATGTCTAGGTTGGTACAATAGGTTATGATGATGATGGAGGTTTGAGTCCCTACTTTTTTATATTTTTAACTATGTGTGTGTGTGCCCCATGTGTACAATACCCACAGAGGCCAAAAGAGAGTTATCAGATCCCCTAGAACAGGAGTTAAAGGTTAACTGTGGGCTGCCTAATATGGGTGCTAGAAACTAAACCTGAGTCCTCTGTAAGAGCAGCAAGCATTTTTAACTGCTGGGCCATCTCTCCAGCTTCTCTCTCTCTCTCTCTCTCTCTCTCTCTCTCTCTCTCTCTCTCTGTGTATATATATATTATATATATTATATATATATATATATATATATATATATATATATATATATATATATATATAATTTTTTTTTCTGTCTCCACCTCCCAAGTGCTTGGATCACAGGCATGCACCACGACACCCAGTTCATGTTTATATACTGGGTATCGAACCAGAGGCTCTATGCGTTTTAAGCAAGCACCCTTCCCACTGAACTACATCTCCAGTCCCTCTAGCCTCTTATCTCATTTGCTCAGTTTTAAATTTATTTATTTATTATTACTGTGTCTATATATGCACCCTGTGCGAGGCAGCACATGTGAAGGCCCACATGTGCAGGTCAGAGACAACTTTGTGGAGTCAGCTCTCTCCTTCCACATTTACATGGGTTCTGGGGATTGAATTTATGCCACCAGGCTTGCAAAGCAGATGCTTTTACATGCTGAGCCTCATCATTAGCTCATCTTTATAGAGAAAGAGAAGGAGGTCCAGAGAGAGCCATGAACCACCTGGTCAAAAGAAAACGGTGAGTCAGGCTGAGTGCCCCATGGAAGCTTTCTGCAATGACTCCTGTGTTTACTTTACCTTGGACAGCCCAACCAGATTGCAGATGGGATGAGAGCAAAGACCACAAAACCAAGTAGTGCTATGCATACAGCAGGCGTTAATAAGTGTGCCTGTGTGCACTTGTGAATTACCAGGAACTCCTCAAGGGCTAAGTCTGTGCTGGATTCCTCTTTGTCTTGCCAGTGCCTGGCACAAGAGCCTGGCATGAATAAAGTGTTCAATAAATGTTTTATATGTATTAATAATTAACACCTGAGGCTATTTATAAATATCTCTGTGGGAAAAGCCCAGTTGGGATTGTGGCCTGTATCAAAAGTTAAATTCTTGGCTAATTTACCAAAGGCTATGTCAACACAGGCTTCCGATCTCCCCAAGAAGCCTAGCTTTGTTTAGAGTGATACAAGAGTGTTAATAGTGTCCGTTTCGGGTAACCTTTTTATTTTAAGTCCTTTCCATTTTTTATATCCGGTGGACAGAATGTGGTGAGGGTCAGCTTCTAACCCCTGGTATCTGTGAATGGGACTGTATTTGGAAAGAGAGTCTCGGCAGCAGTAACCAAGTTCAGGTGAGGTAATTCTGGATTAGGAGGGCCCTTCAAGCTAAGGGGAGAAAAACAAGATGCAGACATAGAAACCCAGTAAACGGTCATGTGATGACACAGGCAGATGCTGGAACAGTGTGTCCACAAACCGGAAGAGCACGAAGAAGGCAGGAAGGACTGATCTCCCCTGGGCTTTCAGAAGGACAGCCATAGAAACAGAGACCTCGGATGCTGTTTCTTGCTTCTGGAATTGGGAAATAATAAAAATCTGTCCATTTAAGCACCTGGTTGTGCTAACTGGTCACCCAAGAATATATGGAAAGGGATAAGCCCAAGGGCCCCAGGGCTAGACTATGCTGAGCACTCTGAGATGTGCACAGAACATGTTCTAGGACGTCTCTCTAGAGGGCAAGAGCCCAGCACTTCGTTCCTGCCCCTCAGTGACAGCTGCTCATGCATTTCCCTCTTGCCCATTCTCTCCCTGTGCTTCAGGAAAGTCTGAGGGGTGAGTGGGGTGTCATCTTCTGGTGTTGGAGGTGATCAAGGCCAAATGTAGCATGTAGGGCTCCCTGTGCTACAAGTATCTGCTGAGGTGTGAAAGGAATGAGCCTACACCCAGCTGTTGGCTGCACCTGCTGCTGAGCTCACAGGTGGGCCAGACAGTTATGGGGGGGGTGGGTAGCACCAGACACAGAGCTACAGAGAGCAAAAGAAAATACAAGACTCTTATTAGTAACTATTAATGATGTTTGTCTAGGAGGGGCATATTGATACAGGGTCTCCCTCAGTAGCCCCGACCATCCTGCTATTTACTATGTAATCTAGGTGGGTCTCAAACTTGTGTGCCTGCTTCTGTCTCCCATGTTCTGGATTACCACCACCAGATAAGAATTTCAAGATAGATAGGAGCTGCAGAGCATTAAAGAAAACATAAGTGTTTCTAAAAACGGAGCTGCAAGCTCCTACATAGACTCTAACTTAGGCAGAGCCCAGTGGTATATGCTCTAAGCACCAGGCACCTCACACCGGTTGATGCTTTACTCCTGCAGTGAATAGTGGCATTACCTTATGGAGCCTACCTTGTGAATCTGGATTTGGAGGGATGGATGGTACTTCTCAGCTGAGCAGTCCCTAGATCAACACTGGGACCTGTATTCAATAGCTGAAAATCACCTGGAACCTAAATAGCACAGCATTCAAACTGATTTTGTTTTTTGTGGTTTTTTTTTTGTTTGTTTGTTTGTTTTGTTTTGTTTTGTTTTGTTTTTGAGATAGGGTCTCTTTATATGGCCCTGGCTGTCTTGGAATTCACTATGTAGACCAGGCTGACCTCAAATTTACAGAGCTCAGCTTGCCTCTGCCTTCCCAGTGCTGGGATTAAAGGCATGGACCACCATGCCCAGTTCACATCACTCAATTACTGTGCAAAGATTTTCCCCAGAACCTCCGTTCTGTGTGAGCAGGGGGTCCAGCTTTCCTGCTCGTCCACTCTGACGTCTGTGCTCACAGACCTGATAACCGGCTGGTATTTAGCATGAGCTCACCTTCTGCTGCCTTATTCCGTCCATGTCTGTCCACATGCTACATTTATGTTATAATGCCTTTCCTTCCACCAAGAAACCATTCATAGGAAATCTGAAATGAATTGTCAGGGGGCTGGGAATGCAGCTCAGAGGAAAGAGTAGAGAGCTGGCATGCACCACACAAATCAGATTGAACATACTCATTGTAATCTCTGTACTTGGGAGGTGGAAGCAGAAGAATCAGAAGTTCAGGTCATTCTCAATGGCATTTCAAGTTTGGGTCAGTCTATTTAAAACAAAATGTTTAAAAGAAAGTGATGAGGCTGAAGAGAAGGCACTTGTTGCTTTCACAGAGGACCAGGGTTCCATCCACATGGCAGCTTACAAACATCTGTAACTCTAGTTCTAGAGGACCTGACACTCTCTTTTGACCTCCACAGGCACCGGGCTGATTCACGTAGTGCACATACATACATGCAGACATAGGCACCAGACATGCATGTAGTGCACATGCATACATGCAGACAAAACTTTGACAAACAAAATGAAAAGAAGGGAAAGGAAATGAACTTTCAGATTGTAGATTTTGCATTTTTACTGCTTTATGGGCAGTAATTTCTCTTGGATCTCATATTCAATGGGATCTCATGTTCAACGAGTGATATACCCTCTTACCCAATCTATCTTTTCAACCATCCATCCACCCAACCACCCATCTATTCATTCAACCACTGCATTCCCTCATCCATCCACTTATCCATCTATCCACCCACTCATCTATCCTTCTACTGACGCATCAACCATCCATCCACCCATCCATCTGTCTATCCATCCACCTATTCCCATACCCACACATCCATCAATCCTCCCACCTACCCACCCAACCATCCAAGCAATATCCCGAGTGCCTCAGAGGGACCAGGCCTACGAATAGATGAACTCATCAAACTAGTTCCTGTTTGCAAACCACTGGGGATTGGGGAGATGGCTCAGGAGGTAAAACACAAATATGAGGACATGAGTTCGGATCCCCAGAAGCCACAGAAAACAGCCAGGCGTGGTAGTGTGTGTCTGTAATCCTGGTGCTGCTATGGCAAGAAAAGAAGAGAAGCCAGAAGAGTCCCTGGAAGCTTGCAGGCCAGGCTGCCTGAGCAACATGAGATCCTGTTTCAAATGCTGCCTCCTAAAAAAGTTTTTTTTTTTTTTTTCTAAATAGGATCATATGAAAATATTTATAATGCCTTTGAAACATCACTAGTCACCCCTCTCCCACAGCAAGTACAAAAAGGGGATTTGGCTTCATAGAAAATAGTACTAGAAGGCAGGTCGTGGCGGCCCCATGTCTTTAATCCTGGCACTCTAGAGGCAGAGGTAGGCAGGTCTCTGATTTCAAACTCAGCCTGGTCTACAGAGTGAGATCCAGGATAATCAGGGCTACACAGAGAAACCCTGTCTTGAAAAACCAAAACCCAAACCAGTAGTAATAATAATAATAGTAACTAAAAGAAAAGGATAAAAGACAGGCAGGCAGGCAGGCAGGCAGGCAGGCAGGAAGGAAGGAAGGAAGGAAGGAAGAAAGGAAGAAAATAGTACTAGAATGCTAGAATAGCTGGTATCCTTAAGCGCTAAATTTAATTTTGAACTTCCTGTGGGCCGAGGTAACACTGAATCTGGGTGATTTGCATTTTTAAGGATCTGTTAGGAAGCAAATTCATTAACTCTTGAAGAGTTAATGAATTTGTTTTGTTGGTTTTTTGTTTATTTTTGTTTTCGTTTTGAGACAGGGCCTCTTTCTACAGAGCCCCAGCTGTCCTAGAACTCACTATGTAAGCTAGATTTGCCTCAGACTCATTGAGATCAGCCTGCTTGTACCTCTTGACTGCTGGAGTCAAAGGCATCTGACACTATTATGTCTGGCTCAGAGATACACTTTGTTTCTCTTGTAGATAGCAATGCAGAACAGAGGTTACAGACACTAACCAGCAGGTGGCTGGTTTTGGCTGTTTTGATTTTTTTTGTTAGTGTCTCAGGTAGTCTAGGCAGGACTTGAACTTCCTATGTAGCTGAAGATGACCTTGAACTTCTGATCCTCTTGCCTCCACATCTGGAGGAGTGCTGGGATTATGGGTGTGCACCATAGAGCCTCCTTTTATGCCAGGTGTTGATGAAGTGTCTAGACCAGTGCTCACTGCCTCTTCCCTGGGATACTAGGGGTGAATGCAGAAGCATAATCTAACCGCAAACCGTGAGAATGTCTCCACTCCCTTTCATTGAGGCCAGATGGAACCCCAGGCCAAGAGGCAAAGAATAGGCACTGCAAATTAAGAGAAGAATGGCACCACCAATGCTCTTGGTGAGGGCAACAGACTGTGTGCCCTTACACCTGCCCCAGGCACACCTGCCTTCATTAGAGCCATGGGCTTCTACCAGGCCAGACCTCTCAATGCAAAGCTAGAACTCTTTCTCCTGAACCCCAAATGGAGAGGGAACAGATATCCCCAGAACAAGGAAAGACATTTCAGAGGGCGAGTTTGAACCACATGCAAACAACCAGGGGAGGTGGAAGTCAACCAGGAAAGATGGAAGCCAGGGGAATGGAGAGTCTTTGGCAATAGAGCTTATGCCCACTGCAGACCCAGCGCCGTGTGGGCTTTACAAACCCTCAGAAGCTTAGTTAATGCCATTGCCTGAGAGAAAGCAACACTCTTGACTTAACTCAGACCATCAGGAAAGCAAATGGAGAGTCTGCCTATCGAGGTAAGATCTTACTGTGTAACGCTTGCTGGCCTGGAAGGCCAGTCTGGTCTCCTACTTGCCATCATCCTCTAGCTCCAATCTCTCAATTGCTGGATGAACTGTGGGCCACCAGGCCTGGCCTGGTCATAAATACTATGAGAAAAAAAAGTTTGCTGTCAACTTTGGGAACTTATGTTACTTCCTCTTAAATATAAAAGCACACATGGCTTTTCTATTCCCAGCCTGTCAGAATTTACCTCTGGCTTTCCCATTACCACAACTTTGCCCATGTGCAGAAATTGAGCCTCAGGAGCCACCCTTCTGTACCAACTTTGTCTCCTCACCTTCTTTCCTCCATTCCACGGCAGTGTGTCACTCTGTAGCTCAGGATGGACTAGAATTCATGGCCATCCTCCTGCCCCAGCTAGAATTGCACACGTGAACCACCCCATCTACCTGTCTTTCCCGTCTTGTAAAAACAAGTTATTGTAACTTTCTGTGTGTATATATGGGCACATGCATGCATGCATGTGGTTCCGGGGCTCCAACTCAGGTCACCAGTCTGGCAGGGCAAGCGCTTTACAATCTGAACAATAATGCCCACACTGCCTCCCTTCAATTCCAGTCACCACCACTGTGCATTTCTTATGGTTTTGCCTATTTACTTACCACATGTAAATGGAGGCACAGATTATTTGTCCTTTGTGCCCACTTTGCTTCGTTAGCCTTTTTTTTTTCCAATGTTCATCTATATTTTAACAATTCAGAATTTCCTCTTTTTAATGGTGTGTGTGTGTGTGTGTGTGTGTGTGTGTGTGTGTGTGTGTGTACACAGCTGTGCATACCCATGCCACTGTACGGGCCAGAAGAGGATGTGGGTGTCCTGCTCTGTCACTCTCCACTTTAGTCCCTTGAGAGAGGGCCTTTTACTGAACTGGGGACATTTTTTCACCTAGACTGGTTGGCTATCAAAACCTAGTGACTCTCTCGTCTCTTCCCACACTGTACCCCACTCCAGTGCTGGGGTTACTGACCCAGGCAGCTATGCGTGGCTTTTTATCTGGGTGCTTTGGATCTGAACTCAGGTCTCCATGTTTGTATAGCAAGTGTTCTTGCCCACTGAGCCATCTCCTCGGTCCTTCATTCCTTGGTTTGAGACAGCATCCCACTATGTATCCCTGGTTTTCCTAGAACTCACTATGTAGACCAGGATGACCTTGTACTCACTGAGCTCCACCTGCCTCTGCCTTTCAAGTGCTGGGGTTAAAGGTGTGTACCACCACACCTGGCCTTTCCTTCCTTTTTAAAGGCTGAATAGTCCACATTTCACTTATTCATCTGTCACTGATAGACATTGCACTGTTTTCACCTTTGAGAAGTGTTGGGAAGTGTTGCTATGAATATGGGTATACTTATATCCATTTAAGAATCTACTTTCGCCGGGTGGTGGTGGCGGCACAGACTCGGGAGGCAGAGCCAGGTGGATCTCTGTGAGTTCAAGGCCAGCCTGGGCTACCAAGTGAGTTCCAGGAAAGGCGCAAAGCTACACAGAAAAACCCTGTCTCGAAAAACAAAAACAAACAAACAAACAAACAAAGAATCGACTTTCAGTTCTTTGGGGCAGATAGCCAGAAGTGACATTTCTGGATCATACAGCAATTCCTCGTTAACTTTCTAAGGAGCTGCCACTCCCACTGTGGGGGAAGCATTCACACCACCATCAGCACTGCACAAGGCCTCCCATTTCTCCACATCATTTCCCCTTCTGTTGATAATAGTCATCCCGGTGGATAATGAGTGGTATCTTACTGTGGTTCTCATTTGTATATCCCTAATGACTGAGGCTGAACATTTTCTGAGCGTGCTTATTGGCCATTCGTACATCATCCTCTGAGAAGTATCTATTAGAGTCTGTTTATATTTTTAAAATTTAAAGGGGGCTAGAGAGATGGCTCAGCGGCTGAGAGCACTGGCTGCTCTTCCGATGGACCCTGGTTCAATTCCCAGCACCCACACGGCAGCTCACAACTGTCTGTAACTTAAGTTCCAGTGGATCCGACTCCCTCACACAGACATACACACAGGCCAAAATACCAACACACATTGCAAATTAAATAAATATTAAGTAAGTAATTAAATGAATTACTCAACACTTAAAGATTTTTGAGTGTGTGTTTATCTGTGTAGATCAGAAGAGGGCATCAGATCCCTTTAGAGCTGGAGTTACAGGTGATTGTAAGCCACCCCATGTAGTTACTGGGAACTGAAATCAGGTCCTCTGGAAGCAAGTGCTCCTAACTGCTTAGCTATCTCTCCAGAACTGGGTTTTTATTTCTGGTTTTGTTGTCTATATTCAACATCTTTTTTAAAAAAATGGTTACTATCTGAACTAATTCACATGCTGATGGTAACTGGACATTTTTTTTTCTTTTTAAATTTATTTTTATTTTATGTTCATTGGTGTTTTGTCTGCATGTACGTCTGTGTGAGGGGGTCAGAAACCCTGGAACTGGAGTTACAGATATGTGTGAGCTGCCACGTGGGTTGCTGGCAACTGAACCTGGGTCCTTTGGAAGAGCAGCTGGTGCTCTTAACCTGAGCTATCTCTTTAGCCCTGGACTTACATTTCTTGAAAACGTTAGTACACTTATTTATATTTTGTGTGGTGGGCATGCCATCCACGATACATGTATGGTAGCCAGAGGAAGTCAGTTTGCTCTTTCTAGGTTGTCAGGCTTGGGGGCAAGTGCCTGACACACTGAGCCATTTTGCCAGCCCCAAACTAAGTATTACCAGTGTAACATCACCTGGGTGGTTGCCAGATTCCCTTGTCCCCAGGAGCAAGGGATGAACCGAGGACCTCATATAAGCCAGTCCAGTGTTTTGCCTACAGCACTACTTCCCCCAGGATGGGCTCCATATTTTAAAATGCAGGCTGTCAGTCAGAAGTTCGAAGTGATTTTTTGTTCTGAGTTCATAAGAGGGTAGTGTTTTCTTAGGGTTGTGTGATATTCGATACATGAGCAGGGGTCTGAGGACAACTTAGTCTGCTCTTTCCTTTTTTGTTTGTTTGTTTGAGACAGGGTTTCTCTGTGTAGTTTTGGTGCCTTTTACTAAGCGTTGGGATTGAACTCAGATCCTCAGGCTTGGCAGCACCCTTGCACGCTGCGCCACCCTGCAGGACCAACCATGGTATTTTTCTCAAGTGGAATTCAAAATTAGACCGGAGGAAAGCTGAACAAGCAATAAGAAAAGCCAGCTGGCTGTGGTTTCTCGGTAAGAAGAGAGGGCCGCGAAGGGCAAAGATCTGAGAAACAAGACGCAGGAGCCTTCACTACCACAGTTTAGGACCAAGAAACTCATAAAGCAGGAACTAGTGGCACAGGAGCCTGGGGTATGCGACGAGGTCAGTTTACAAGCAGGTCTTGGGCCCCACGACCTTGGGGGGAAGCTGCTGGGGAAACAGTGGATTCTTTAGAGCAATTTATGAGAACACAAAGCCCTGAAAGATGGAAGGGTTGGGGTGGGTGCACACCTGTGAATTCTCTCACAGGACATCAAGATGGTGAGCTACTTCGTGACTGACCAGCCCCAGGCCTATTAGGGGCACCTAAAACCATGATAAGTGTGTTTGGGAGGGACTATTCCCGCGTTGCCATTCAGAAAAGGTTTGTAAATTAGTTTTAAAACCAGTTTGACTATGCCACAACCATAGGAACCCCACATTGCCAGTCTTGCAGGCAGCATCTGGGTGTGCACTTTAGCAAACAGGACGAGATAAAGTGCTCTCCATAACGCACAGCGATGGGTTCAGGAGCTCGGAGGCCTCACGCGGCTCATGTCCGCTAGAAATTTCTCCGGTCCTTAGAAGGCCACACCACTCGAAGTGGCTCTCTGAATGGCGGTCTCTGTGACCTTCAAAATCATGACATTAGACCCCTCCTCTAGATTATACAGTCCAACATCTCAATCCAATCGCTAGCATCCAAAAGATTTAAAAACAATTGCACCCAAGGGCTCAGCTCAGCGCTACAGGGGTCCTTAGAAGCCGCTTGCCTAAAGTCTGGTTAGGAAGCTTGGGAGGCCCTAGGCGCAAGGAGCTGGCTCCCTTCCGGGGACAGCGCTCGGATGTCGCCGGTCATGGCCAAGGAATTCAGCCCAGATGCTGTCTAGTCTCTCGCGGCCGCAGTGCCCCATCGTCGTTCGGTGTCCAGATTCCAATCGCTGAACACCGAGATACTTGTGGACCCGTGAAAGGGCACCGCGGGTGCGACCCTCAGGACTCAGTGAGGCTGGGGATCCGTCCCAAGGCAAGGCTTTCAAAATAGTCCCAGCGACATCCAGACAGCAGAAAGACAATTTTTTTAAATGTGTAAAAACATTTGGCTTCTCGTAGCGAACACACCGCGGCAAGTTCCAGCACACAGACCAGTCTCCGCGCGCACCCACAGCCGGCACGGGCTCCGGGATCTGGGATCTGGGATCAGGGAACGCAAGTGCCCCCTGTGGCCGGCCCGCGCCTGACCTCGCGGGCCTGGGACGGCACCGGTGGCCTGCGCAGGGCCCAGGAGGAAGTTGGAGCCTCGGGGCGGAGTAGAGGGCAGGTCTGCTGCGCGGGCGTGGTGGGGGCCCTACCCAGCCGGGGCCACCCGGGGGACCGCGGCGAGGCCCGCCGGAGCTCGCGTCTCCCCACGTGGCGGGCCCCACGTGGAAGGGGCGGAGGAGGAAGGAAGGCGAGGGCGGGTGGAGTCACCGCACCGGCCTCGGGACCCCCGCGCCTCCCCAGAGCCTCTAGGGTGCGGTGGGGCTGGGCCGGGGAGTGCCGGCTTTGCCCGGCCCCCTCGGCTGCCCGCAGCGCCAGTGTGCACTTTCGCATAGCCGCTAATCCCTGGAGAGAGCCGATTTGTAGTGAGAAGTATCTGTAGGGGCGAGACCGGACCATGTGGGGTTGTGTCATTGGTTTGCAAAGAGAGACCCCGCCTTTGAAAAAAAAAAAAACGAGTGAGCGAGCGGGGACCCTCACCTCGCCTCCCGCCTCGCTCCTGCGCAGCCGGAGGGCACCGGAGCAGCGGCCCGCGCCGCTTCCGTCCTTCCTTTCCTTTTCTCTGCGCTTTCCTCCTCCTTCCCGGGAGGAGAAAACAAATAAAGAAGAGCAAATAGCCGGGAGGCGCTCGGCTTCTAGGACCTTCCCTCCCCGGATCCAAGTTGCAGCCAGCATCCTCTGGGGGGTGAGCGCGGTGCGGCGCGGGCGCGGGCCGGGGACCCCCAGCGCAGCCCCCTCCTGGCCCCGGGGCTGACGAGAGGGCGCGCGGCTGGGATGGGGGGGGTGATCGGGAGCCGGTGGGCGGGGGAAGGGGGTGGGGTGGGTGGGGAAGTAGGAAGAGGCTCGGCGGCGACGGGAGGAGGAGGAAGGGAAGGGAAGGAAGGGAAGGGAAAGGAAGGGAGGGGAGGGAGGGAGGGGGGGGGGCGCGGAGCTGGAGAGATTAAGTTTTTGTGTGTGTGTCTCTGTGTGCGCGTGTCATTTTAAGGTGGCTCGGGAGCGGCCCAGAGGAGCCAGCGGCGGCTAGAGGAGCGGGAGACCGAGCTGGGAGCCATGCCGCGCTGAGGGGGGGGCCTCACCGCCAGCGCCACCACCACCGCCGCCGCCGCCGGGTGGGGTGGGAGGGGCGGGAGCCGCCGCTACCGCCGCCGCCTCCCGGGTGGGCGCCCTTCTCCGTGGACGCCGGCGACCCAGGACGAGGTAAGAGGGGGGTCCTCGGGGAGGGCTGGGGCTGCCGCCGCCCCCGCCTCACCTGCTGCCGCTGGCTGGGGCGCCGTGCCCGCGCCTCACTGCGCCACTCCGGGAGGAGGAGGAGGGCGAAGGACACCGGGCCGGCATCCGAGGACATCTTTGGTCAGCGCCCCCGGCCCCGTGTCCGCACGCTGCGCCCGGGGGTGGACGTCCGCCTGGGGGTTATCGCCCGCCGCCCCTCGCCACCGATTGCGCCTGCTGGCCGCCCTTTGCGCCAGGATTTTTGTTGTTGTGATGAGAGTTGATGAATGCGAAGTAGGCGGTCACCTTCCTTCCCATCAGGATTGGAAAAAAAAGGAGAGAAAAACCCGGAGCGCAGCGGCGTCCAGAGGGCAGCGGCGGCGGCGTCTGGCGACGGTTTCCTAGGCGCCCCCGGCTTGCTCCTGGAGCCCGGTGGGTACGCGCGCGGGGGCAGCTGGCGATCTTGGACGAGCGCGCTGCGCGCCGCGGGGACAATACGGCCGGATCCCTGGGGACCAGGAGTCCGAGCGTACCGGGGTGCGGCAGGCCTTGCGTCTGTGAGGCGGGCGGGGGTTGGGGGGGAGAGGAGAGGCCGGGGTCGGCGGGGACAAGTCGGGGCGCGCGTGGCTCGGGGCCCCTGGGGGCGCGGCCCCTCTCGGCCCGGGATCCCGCGCGGCTCCCCGAGAGTGTAACTGAGAGGCCGGGAAGGAGGCGAAGCGGATCCCTTTTGTTTTGCCGGCCCGGCATTGTTGGCTCCTTGGGGCAGCCGGGCCACATCTGCCGCCGCCGCTGCCAGTGGCGCGCGGGGCTCGGCCCGCCAAAGTCGCGGCGGGGCGGGGGGCCGGGGCGGGCTGCAAGGGCGGGGGCGGGCGGCGCGGGCATTTCCTCTGCCCGGCCGCGCTCCCGCGGGCACCACTTCCTCCTCGCCCTCCGCCGGCTGTCCTCGGCGCCCTCGCCCGGGCCGCACTTTTCGGGTGGGGCGAAGCAAAAAAGAAAGTTTCGTAGAAGGGGCTGAGTAGGGCGCGCCTTGGGCAGCAAGGGACCCAGCGTGGCGTGGGTACGGCCGGGCCGCCGCGGTCGCCTCCTTACTCCTGGTCTGCTTCGCGGAGCCGGACCGACCTGCGGAAAGAGCCTTTCTTCTCCGGCTCGCGCCCTCCCCAATGCCTTGGGCGACCCGGGCTGGGCAGTGCGGGAGTGCCGGCGCGCCCAGGCCTTGCTCCTGCGGGAGGCCCCGCGGCGTGGCCGGTCGCCTGCAGCCCACGCTGCGCCCAGGGGCTCGGAGGCCGCGGGCCCGAGAGCTTGGCGCGGTCACCGCGGGCACACACTCGCGCGCACACACTCCCTCCGGTGGCTTGCTTTCTGCGGGCGACGATGGTCGCGGACACCAAGGGTGCGAGTGCGCGCGTGTTCGTGGTACCCCTGCCCAGCCCCCACCCCCTACTTTTCCCAGAGGCGGCCCAGCAGCGGATGGCTCGAGAGGACCCCTACGTTTGGGATTATGTAGGGGAGCGCGGGGGGGGGGGGGGGCATTTCATGAAATCTCTGCGTGCTTGGAGGTTGCTGGCAATGGCCTACGTCGCCACGCCAGGCTCCCATCCTCGGGCAAACATACCTTCCTGGGTATTTGCCCTCTTTTCTTTAAAAATTAAGAAGTTCCCCCGATTTCTAAAGAGTCCTTGGTGGCGAGTGGCTGGAAGAGTAGGAAAGAGAACTCGATGCATTGGAAATTTACAATTCTAAACGCCTTTATTTGCGATTCTCTGGGACGTGTGTATTTTTATCCGAGGTGGGTGACTTTTGGGGGAACATTGCATTGGGGTGGGGGGGTTACAAAAGTGGTTCTGCTTTCTAACTTTGACGGGATGCATCAACTATGGGACCTCTTTCCGGAGGGAGATACCGCCTTCTCTCCTCGTGCTGGGTTCAAAATTACCTCGCATTCAGCTCCTGGGGCTGCTGTTTGCCTTTAGATAGATTCTCAAAGAAGTAGTTTCCATCTACTTCGGAGAATTCTGGTTTGAAACATTTTTCAAAATAAATTTACATCTTGAGTAATGGGATTTTGTTTTTATACTCACTTGGTTTCAAAGAGTACTTCTTAACCGCAATTACAAAGTAATATTTTAAATGCTAATTCAACATTTTCAGCCCCAGCAAGTTTAATTGGAAAACAAGGTTTCCTTTTTATTTTAATAAATAGCAACTGTATCTTAAAGTTGGAACATTGAATATCCTTTTGTCTGGCTCTGACACACTCCTGGAAAAACCCCCAGTGCCCTTTTTATAGCCCCCCAAAGAAAAGTTAATGAGCTGGTCGGTTTCAAGCAAGAAGCAGGTCCTCCCTCTTGCAAAATATGCTTATAGTCGCCATTGAAGTTGAATGCTAGCCGTGAATGTACTTGCCTTTAATGAAACCAGTTTAATCGTTCACACTTGATGAAGTATAACATGACCAAACAAAGGAAATCAGCCAGCATATTTCTGTAGAGCATTGAGGGGTTTAGTGTAAGTGTTGATGTTGGCTCGCCCCTCCCCCACCCGCCCCAGTTCAAGAGAGAGTTGAAAGCTAGGGGGATTTATGACACTGATTGGTTTTTCTGTGCCCCAGGGGTAGGGGACCCGTGTACGTCTCTGTGGAAAGCAGCTATTAGAGGGACTTAAAAGATCTCTTTGGAGCTAGTTCGGAACCTGACAAGGTGTGTTTTGGTTCCCTGTTTGGGGAGATAAGTCGAAGGGGAGTCTATCCCCTCCCCACCTGGTAATGGCACGTTAATAAGGGAGGGTGGAGTGGAGGGCGGTGTGGTGTGCCCTGCTGAGGGGAGCTCAAGACCACGTGAGTTATTTACGGTTTCACTTGGAAGCTTTGAAACTGGCCCTTGAATGGGTGTTCTTGTGGGGGAGGGGCAGGGTGAATTACCTTTTTTTAGCTGTGATTAAAAAAAAAACAACCAAAAAAACCTTTGTCCCTCATGCATTTCCTTGCTAAGTTTGAGTTGCAATTTATGTGTGGGATTCAGTCGTCAACCTAAGTGAAGAAATGTCTGTAAAATGCAAAGGTGCCACTACAGAGTTAAGAAAGTTAAAAAAAAAAAGTTTACCCAGCAAAACCCAAACATGGCCACTGTTTAAAAAAACAAAAACAAAAAAACTCAGCACCGGTGACATACTTTGTGAAATATTTTGGCCTTTTAAGACTCGGGCACACCTGTTCCTGTCCCTGCTGAGTCGTTTGCTTTCCCTGGCATTGTTGACCTGGCCCTTGTTCACACGACGGAAGAGCCAAACTTACTAGTGGAATAATTATTAACCACTCCATCCGTTCCCCTTTCAGGGAGTAATCAATAACTTCACTCTTGACTTGAAAAACTCCAGACAGAAATTCTACTCCTGTAAGTCTAGAAAGTGTTTGGAAGAAAAATGGAATCAGAGAAACAAATGGCAAACCAGACAAAACTGAAAACCAACTCGTACCATTCTCGGAGTTCTCGAAAGCACTCAGTAAATGGGTGTCCTGAACAGCAGCGCCCTGAATTTAAAGACAAAAAACAAAAAAAAACAACTGTCATTGGGAAGCTTTCAAATAGTAACGGAAAGTGAGTCCAGGATGGCATGTTCTGTTAACTTTTTTTTTTTTCTCTTTTTTTGACACAGGGTCTATCTACATAGCTCTGGCTGTTCTAGAACTTACTATGTAGATCAAGCTGGCCTAGAACTCACCGAGAGATCTGCCAGCCTCTGCCTCCCACATCCTGGGATTAAAGGCTTGTGCTACCACACCCTGCCTTTCTTATTCTTATGCTTGACTTCTTAAAGAACAGAAAAGGACATCTAAAAGGACATCTTTCAGGGAGGGCTCCTGCTGCGTGGTAGCCCGGGAATGTCATTTGCCAACAACAGACCCTGGCATCATGAATCAGTTATCCCCTCTGTACTCAGTGCTTTTTGTAAATGGGAAAAAAAAAATGTGACGAGTTTACAGCAGAAGTAGATTGGTGGCCCCAGTTGTCATTTTTTAGCTCTGTCACTGCAGTCTAGAGGGCAGTCATTATAACGTATGTGAGTTCAATCTGGGTCCCTCTGTTAATAATCTTTCTGTCAGCCGAAAGCAGCAGGCCAAGTGTCCCCGGCGCCTGATGGAAACATAAGCATTCACGTAGCACATGGTTGGGAAGGGACATTTACCCATCGAGCAGCTCAGTTACTATTTCCATGTCCAGGTGATAACCGTTCCATGATAGACAGTGGAAGACAAGTTTTTAGTCTTTACCAAAAAAAACAAAAAACAACAACAAAAAAAACCCATAGTGAGCTGGGCGGTGGTCATACCCGCCTTTACTCTCAGTACTTCAGGCACAGGCAGGTGGATCTCTGAGTTCAAGGTCAGCCAGATCTTCAGATCGAGTTCCAGGACAGAGAGAAAACCTGTCTAGAAACCCCTCCAAAAAAAGAAAAAAAAAGTGCAGTTTTACCCTTCACAAGAAAGTCCTCGTGCTTAATAGAGGTGGCACCTTTTGGTGAAATCTTGGGCTATCTTACTAACAGTCTTTCTGTGGACTGGTAGTTCAGGAGTGCTCGAGAGGCCTGGTGTGTGCCGAAAAGTTTTTGAGGCACAGGGATGCTTAGTGGGTAGCTTATAGGTGTGGTACCTAGGTAGAGCGCCTTAACCCTCACAGCTGGTAAGCATGACCTCATTTACTTTGACTGCAACTTCATGTTACAGCCTCCATAGAAAGTAGGGAAAATTTGAGGCTTTCCCCAGACCCATCGTTTGAAGCTAGTCTTTTATTCACGTCTGGATTTAATGGAATATGTGTCTCAGAGTTTGAAAGGTTTTTTTTTTTTTTTTTTAAAGCTTTATCTCTGAGCTTAGAAAATTATATTTAATAATCGCCAAAAACTTCAGAGCCATTTTTAAAGGTTTTCAGTGGCTCTTTTGATCACAATTTAATGAAAAGTATCCAAAAGCCATCAGTGTGATGCTAATGATGGCCACAAATGAATGTTTGGGCCTAATCTGGAGTTTGCTTTTAGATGTCATTATTAAGGTTGAAGGCCTAAATTATGGCTACACTTGGGCATTCAGAAGCTCTCCTATGAAAAGAAGGGCTTTGCACATTGTGTGGAAGAGGGGATTCACAGATGAATATAGAATGTACAATGGTGAGAGAACCAGGCCATTGTTTGTGTGGAATGTTGACAATGGGAGCCAAGGGGCAGTTTTGCCTTCTGCAGGAGAAGAGAATGGGGATGGGAACCAGCCTGGCATTCATCTGCCTTGGTCAGGCATGGAAATTTGGCCAGCTTCCCTTCCTGAGTTTTTCTTAGAAGGTGGTCTTACTGGACTCCTAGGGAATGCGTGCTTTGGCTTCTTAGCAATCTACATTCTTTTTTAGGAAAGATTACAAGAGCAAATAGAAACGTTTCCAAGAAAAGCGTTAAGAATCCAAACTTTTTCTCCTCCGCCCCCCTTCAAATTTGATATTAGAATAATATATATGCCAGACAGCAAGGCAGCTGACGTCCCAGGAAGGAGCTGTGTTTGTTTTTAAATCCTCTCTGTGCCTCTGCCCTGCCTTTAGGGACACTCACTGTAGGGCCTGTTTGTGGCTCCTGCTAGTCTTTCTGAGTCTTCATTCTCAAAGCCTCCCCTCTCCCTTCCACGTGGGGCCCATGATGGCTCAGGTGACAGGCATTCCTGGTACCTTGTAAAAGCCTCCATCCAAACTAGAATCATGTGGGTAATTGTCTATTCCCAGGGCTGCTTCTGTTTGGTGTTTAGCAATGCGCAGTCATAACTTTGAGGCCCCTTGGCGGTTTCCGTCCGTACCTAGCTAGGTCTCCAGTGGGTGCTTAGAAATGGCCTGCTTTAGCTGTGCACCTAACTTAGATTTAACAGATGACTGCTAGAGTGGACTTGAATTTCATAGAAATTGTGATAAAATGGTTGGGTTCTGACTAATGGGGCAAGCAGTCATGTTAGTTTTATAGGGAATTATGACTTTTGTCCTAGTAATAATAGAATTTTCTTCCCCATCCCCCAAAAGTGGGTGGTGTACAGAGGATGTTAACCATGAATACCTGGTGACTAGGTGTTCCTTGGTCTCTGGTGGCCAGGAAAAGCCCCGATAAAGAGAAGGAGGTGCTTTTTATTCATTGTGGTTATACAAATCCTTTTCATTTGTAAACTACAAAAATATACTTTGCCCCATATTATTCTTTTGGTCTGGGCTCATGTAGCACAGGCTAGACTTGAATTTGTTCCTGGTCACGGTTTAGTGCACCACCACACCTGGTTTATGTTGTGAAATTTTTCCCCCTGGATTCTGGTCA
The DNA here is from genome assembly GCF_903995425.1 of Onychomys torridus. NCBI lineage: Eukaryota > Metazoa > Chordata > Mammalia > Rodentia > Cricetidae > Onychomys > Onychomys torridus. The sequence goes on along the minus strand of NC_050443.1, from coordinate 110,950,756 downwards.
GCAGAAGTGTGCTTCTTGCATTACAACATCTTGAATTATGATTTACATTGCCTGGTTTAAAGATGGATTGTTTGCTAGAAGAGAACAGTAGTCGCTTTGGGTATTATTGGAGCCCAGATTGAGGCCCTCTCAGAGGATGTGGAATACAGCACCAGGCCTCCTCAGGCCTTGTGAATTCATCCTCACTGTGGCTCTGCTCCCATCATGCTTGAAATTTGGCCTCTGGCTATCTCAACCAAGCTCAGGACAAACAAAAACTTCATTATTGGAGTCATGGAATGCTAGGAAGTTGGTCTGGAAGGAACTAAGAGACTTACCTCATGACCTAATGGGATACTTCGTTGTTGTACTTGGTCCTGTTATGACAGTTAAAAAAAAAAAAAAAAGACCCACCGTAATATGGAGGCTAGCAAAGTTGCTTTATGGATGCAAACGGGCATAATAAAACCTGGAAGTGTGTTTTATTATATCTGATCTCAGAGCTGAGAAGAGAGTCCTGGGAGGGTGGGGTGGGAGGACCAGGAGAAGAGGTTCCTGCAATCTTCTTTAAGTGAACCCTGGTTGTGACTATTCTATTGCTGATGGAGAATTTTAGTGTGGTCTGCTCAGGAAAAAAAAACAAAAAGTGCTTCTCTACTGCCACGTCTGGCTCAGGTAGGCCCCAGGAAAGAAAGGTGGGGGCAGTGCTCGCACATACGTGAAACGCTGGTGTCCTTACACTCAGACTGGCCCACCTGAAAACCAGGTGAGCAGGGCCAAGAGAGCACTTAAAACAAGTCTCAGGGATGGTTGCAGGAAAGAGGTTAACATTCTGAACCCTCAGCCCCCATTTCCAGCCCAACAATGCCCTCGGCGATCACGTGGCCTGGCATTACTCAGGAACCGAGAGACCAGGGCTCATTGGAGCTGCCAGGCCAGATAGGACCAGACAGTGTGGCGTCCCGGGAGTGGCAAAACTTAGGTACCACTAGGGCCCGGGTTTGGCTACTAGTTTCCAAACACCAGGTGGAGGCTGAGCCTAATAGGACTCCTTAAGAAGATGCCATTTCATTTTGTTTCCTAATAGTGGATGGCCAGTATTTTCAAAGTTTTATTTTCCCTGCCTTCTCCAGGTGTTCTACCAAGTCTGCACCACTGGCTGGATATGCTTTTGGGGGCGAGGCTGGAGCAGGTGGCTCGGGTGGGTACCATGGTTAGATTCTGTCCGGAGGGCACCCATCGCTTTCTATGTTAGTCTCAGATCTGGTGATGAAAATGTGACTTGGGAAGCGTGGTAAAGAGTGCATCAGACATACATATGCATATATGAGTGTCTACAAGTAAGATCTTGGAATTTTTTTTTTAATCTTAAAAACAGTTCACAGCCATTAATCTTAACGAGGCTCCTGCGAGCTGGGTAAATACAATAATTCCTGTTTATTTGTGAGAAAGAAATACGGAGTCGCTTCCTCCAAGTCACGAAGGGGCTGTTTTTTTTTCCCTCCCCTAGTTCCTGCAGCGCAGAGTTGGGGAGGTGGATCAAGCCACCCGGGACCCTCCGCCTTCTGCCCAGCGGGACACCAGGACGACTTCCGGTGTCCCGCGCGACCTTCCAAGCAGGGAAGAGAGGCTGGGTCTGAGAGGAAGGCCTCCGCCACACCTGGCCCCGCCCCAGGGAGTGGGCGGTGTCTGGCTTGGGGACCCAGGGGAAGCGGGGGGTGGCCTCTTCACGACTTGACTTTCTAAGGGTCCCAGGACCAGAATCGCACACAGTTGGAGTGGGCTGCTTGTCCTTGGGGTGCGCGCACCTGGCGACCCCGCCCGCTTATCTCTGTGCCCGGGGTGGGGCACCTGACACCCGGAAAACCCCCCTTGCCCGCGCCTTTTCACTTGCTAATCGAAACAGCAGGGAAGTCTTTAGGTGATGGAAATGGACCCCGTTTCCCAGCCCCCACTTCCTTCCTCCTGCAGGTTTCCCTCTCACCAGCTGGCCTCCGTGGCGGGGAGGGAGCTGCGGGGTGACGTGAGACAGTCTTTACAATGTGGCCGGCTTGTGGTGTGTGTTAAGTTTTTTCGGTGCTGCGTTATTTGTACTACAAACAGGGCCATAGAGTTGACACAGGTAATTGCCCGGACCGAGGCCTACCGATTACCCCAACAGCTGGGGTGTTGATTATGATGGCGGTAGTTCTGGTGTTTTGGGCTTATGATTGGAGGTGCCTAGGGCATTGAGGGGCAGCAGGCTTTAGATTTTTGAATTGGGTGTCCTCCATGGTGAAACAAACTGAACGATTAGCCTTATGTCTTTGTAGACTTCAGAACTCCAGAACTCTTCATTTTGATGGAGTAACAATGTAGTTAGAGGCCACTGTTGAGTCCTCACTTGCATCTGGCCATGACTGGTCTACACTAACTAGCCTTTGTTTCTCCCAAGGTGGAATGAATGATGGCTGACTGAGGAAACACTTTGAGCTGCTTTGCTACGATCTGCCCACAGAGCTGAGACCTGAAGTGTGGAAAGTTGACACTTCCTGGTTGGAGGACCTTCTTCTCCCTGAGTGGAGCCCCCCCCCCCCTCCTTTCCTCTCTGCCTGCAGAGCAGAGGAAAAGAGCAGGTTCCATGTTCTTCCAGAATTCAGGCAGACTTCACAGAAATAATTATTCCTTACCCTGCCGCCTCCACCACACAGCTTTCCCAGAGTTCAGGGAACTGTGAGAATCCTGGCTTGTTTTCATTTTGTCCTTTGGGTGATCTTTTTGTTAGAGTGGCCCAGTCAAAAGCAGAGAGTGCTTCCTGCAGGCTTTAAAAGTTTATTGCACTTAAAAACATTTTAAATCACATTTATTTGTGTATATGTGGGAGGAAGAATCAAAGTGTGTAAGTGTGCACCACCACCTGCTGGTAGGTTCATTGCACTTTTGTCCTGGAGATCTAGCCTAGAGTCTCACACAAGCTGAGCAAGCACGCTGAGCTATAGCTCATCCCTTTTCTCTAAGGTGTGAGGCTGGCCTGAAATTCACTCTGCAGCCTCAGTCTGCATCTGGAGTTCCAGTTACCCAGTCTTCTCTGTACTTTAAAAATAACGCTTATTTATTTCTATTTCATGTGTATGGGTGTTTTGCCTGCACACAGTACACACAGAGGCCAGAAGAGGGCATCTGACCCCCTGGAACTGGAGTTAACAGATGAGCTTTGTAGCCGTTACCAGTGCATGCTGGGAATTGAACCCTGGTCCTCGAGGAAGAGCAGTCAGTGATCTTAACCATTGAGCCATCTCCACCCACTCTTCACAGTCATTTTAAAGTGACTATTCACACCTGGGAGGTCTCTGGGAGCTTCTGGCTGTGGAAAGAATTCTCTGGATTACAGACTCACTATTGACCTGTACGCCCCACTCCCCTAAAGTGCACACCCTCCCCCCCCCAGGAGTGCACAGACAACACCTACTGCTTAATACAGCCATTACTTTTTCAGTTGTTAACACTTAAATTTCCGTTTTGTAGGCTGTGCATGGTCTCAGGCTCCTCAAAGTAGGTACTACCATTCTAGTATGTGCCCCTCCCTACACTCCACGGTTCCTCAATTTCTACACGTGGATATTTGGAAGAAGCTGGGCAGGGTCCAGTCCCCCCCCCCCCCCCCCGCAGGGTCCCCCCCTAAGGAGAATGGAATGGTCTTTCTGCTCAACTCCCATAAAATCAGTAAAAACTTCCTTGAAAGGAAGTTCTAGGTTACAGCCATGCATTTGTATAACACTGGCCTTAGCAAGGAATTTGAGTGAATTCTCCACAACAAAAGGATTAGTCTTCTTTTCAGAGTGGTGATCAGAACTGAAAGGGAATGGCATGAAGTTGGGTGTGTCCTAAAAATCCAGAGCCTAGCCCTGCCCCTGTGGTGATTAACTCACCTCAAAGGCACCGGGGCAGGAGCTCTGGACCTAAGGTCCCCATATAGTGGGGATTTTCCTGAAAAACAGGCTTTCTTTAAGAGAGTACCTTCCTGCTCTGCAGCCCTACCTTCCCTATGGAGAACAGGTGTGGGCCTGTGAACTGGGAAATCCTTTTAGTTATGCTGGGGAGGGGTATGGACCTGAAAGAGTGGGTGCTGGGGACACAGGTTCCTCCCTGACAACATGCTGGATGGTCTCTTAACAAATTACTCATGTTTGCCCTAGTGTCCTGGCCCTGCTCCAACTTGGGTAATGATTATATGACTGTCTATTTTCAGGTCCCCCTCCTCCTGGTTTAAACAGGTCTCCATTGTGTGCTTTATATCACACAGAGGAGGTCAGTTGGGGGTGGGAGGGTGTATTCTCTGTTGGCTTTTACTGTACAGTTCTAGATGATGGGACACGAGAGGATAAAGCCCCTTCTTCAGAGGCTGTTTGCCTGAAAGGTGGGCACAGCTGAGCCTTTCAGATAGCTAAGCACTAGTATGACTTCTGTGGTTCGTGCAGCCTTTGCTGACTGACTCCTGTATGTAACTTCTTCGGGGACAGTCATCCCCTGCCAGCCACAGTTTCAGGTGGTCTCAGAACCATGCAGGTGGGTCTGGGATGCAGGAAATGTGTGTGTATATTGTTCAAGGGCTCAGGGGCCCCTTTGCCCTGCAGAAAAGCCACTGAGGCTGGCAGCTAAGTTAACTCCTTCAACACAGGGGCCAGGGCAGATGATCTGCCCACTGTGGAGGCGCACACTAGTCTCCTGATCATCTAGTTTTTCCCATCCTGTGTATCTCTGAGTTCAAGGCTAGCCTGGTATACAGAGTGAGTTTCACGACAACTAGGGTTGTTACACAGAAAGACCCTGTCTCCAGAAACAAAAACGAACAAAAAGAATGTGAGGGTCTCTCTTCCTGAGCATACTGGACTAGTGGGTCATTCCTTTCCTTCCTGAGCTGGTCAGGTGTACCACAGGGTACTATCACAAACTATTTGGGATTGCGTCTGACTTTGTTTTTTCCCCAAGTAATGACTGGGGACTTCTTATTGCTTGTGTATAAGGATCGCAGGGGGTATGTAGTGATCCCTGGTTGGTTGGGCTCTGTTCGCGCATGCCAGTTAGGCCTGTGAGCTTCAAGTATAAGTTCATTACTGTTATCCCATCATCTAGAGCAGGTTCAGGCTCGAGGCTGCATTCCAGGAGCTTTTCAAGCTGGATATAACTCAATGGTGCTCTAGGGACCCAGCGCAGCCCACTTGAGGAGCACTGGGGGCCTCGTACCGTATGGAGGCGAGGAAGAGAGTAGCGTAGGGCCTCCTTTGACAAACTTATCTCCAGAAAATAGTTACATTATGATTCATAACAGCAGAATGACAGGAAGTAGCAACGAAAATAATTTTGTGATGGGGGGGTCACCACAGCACGAGAAACAGTATCAAAGGGTTGAAGCATTAGGAAGCTTGAGATCCACTGGACTTGTAGGGTGATAGGACTTCCCCCAGAAGACTACAGTTAGACAGGAGAGATACCCTTCTAGTGCTTAGTAGAAGCATCAAGATACATCCACAGGGGCCAGACTCTTCCAGAAAGTGTGCGAAGATGGGATGGAAAACGCTTGCATCCTTACTGCATTTATGTTTGCTAAGCTCTTGTCCAGGGCTTCAGTTTCTGAGTATGTAGACTAGAGGCATGTTACCAGATCCCACGAGGTAATGTTTATAAGTGCTCAGAACAGACTGACATGTTGGTTTGATAAATTAAAAAAAAAACAACCCAAAACCGTAAAGTGAAGTAAACCTGCCGTTCTTGTGCTGGGGAGGCCCATTGTGCCCTTCAAACTGGGTGGATGTTGAAGGGTCACCATCAGGCATCCAGGGGCTTGAAGGGTCTGGAACAGCAGAGAAAATCCATGGACTCAGGACTGACTGGGGGCATTATAAAAGGATATTTGGACTATGTAGTGGCCAGCCTAGGGAAGGGCACTGGGTTTGGTTTGCTTTTCATTGGTTCCTGGGGCCAAAGTGAATGAACTAAAGAAACTTTCAAGATGTTGTTTTTAGACAGGGGCCCATGACTGCATGTGTGTTAAGTCCAAGAAGCCTAGTAAAATATTCATGTGTTAGTGGAGGCCTACCTATTCCTTTTCCATGGAAGGAAAATAAATTGGCTGTCCTGCCTGGTGGGCAGTCAACATGGTGACCTCGCCTGGTCCAGCTGCTTGAGACAGGTGGAACCTGCTGAGAAAAATGGCCCAGGGTTTGGTTGTCTCCCCTAGGAGCCTAGCTCCCATTGCACAGAACAGGGAGCTATGGCATGGGCAGGAAGACAACACTCCCAGAGCCTGTGGGGAGGAAAAAAAAAAACCTCTTCCCCTGCCCCTTCCCTTGTCTCGGACTAGCCTTTCTTAGTTCATTTCCCTGGTCCCCAGGCAGGAGGGTCTGTGCTCCTGGAATCTTGTGGGCCATCTGCTTGGTACGTGGTAGTGAGTTCTTGGTTGGTAAGAGCAGCTTTGGTACCTGGATCCGATTCAGTGGTGTAGTGGCTTTGTGTATCTAAGCAAGTTTCTGATCCAGGCTCTTCCAACCCTGGACACAGTCCCCAATGTATCCATCCACTGTCAGATATTGAGAAAGCACCCATTATGAGCCAGGCTGATCATTCGTGTGCCTTTGAGATTCCAATTTTAACTCCCCTTTTGTGTTTTGTTTTTATTTATTTATTTAAGACAGACTCTTGCTACATAGCCCAGTCTGGCCTTGAACTCTTGACCTTGACCTCCCTGCCTCAGCTTCCGAACGCTAAGTTCACAAAGCTGATTCCAGTTTCAGCATGAGCTGCTCTCTAGGCAGTGCCCCTTCTCTGTGCTGCCCATCGGGTTCCAGGTGTGAGTAGTAAGGCTGTGCTCATGTGCCAATGTGGAAGACATTATTTGTGACCTCCGAGGAGGCCTGGTCATTTCATGGACCAGCAATTTCTTTGCTCAATTCATGCCATTGAAAATTTAATTTGGAGATGCCCCTGAAAAACTGGGGTCTGCAGTGCAAGGGTGTGTGTGTGTGTGTGTGTGTGTGTGTCCATTTGTGAGAATCAGAAGGTCCTCCAGCAGATTATGAGAGGGGGTGGGTAAGCCCATATGATGCTGATGCCTATGGCATTTGCATAGTTGGTTCTTTTGCCACTGTGGTTTTGGTGGTAGCCCCAGGGGGAGGAACATCAAAGTTACAGCAGCATGAATAGAACTGAGAAGTTGTCTTCTCATCTACCTTGCTTGGGTTGCATGTAGTATTCTAGCTTCCTGCTCCCTCTGCATTGCCCACTGGCCTGGGGGTGGAGTTAGTGGCCTCCCAGGAGCACAGAGAGGTCCTCTGGAGGGGGAGTGCCAGGATCTTTTAACCAAGGAGCCCTTACTCTCCAGGTTGACCTATGCATGTTGGGTTAAGAAACTGGCTGTGGGTTTGGTGGTTTTCACATGAGTGACTTCCCACAGTCCCCAGGGAGGACCTGATGGCTGGGTGGTTCCAGAGAGGCTGGCTGCCAGCACAGGGGGATCCCCGGGGCACCCCTTCTAGGAGTCCGTCTCCTGGGCCCTCCACGCCATCATGTTGGACAACCCCCAACATCTGTATTTTTAGCAAACTCCTCCAGGTGGTTCTCCCTGTAGTCAGCTCAGAACCTGCCAACCACACACAGTCTGTCTTTCTTTAAACACAAACCACTCCCCCAGCGCTACACCCACACACTTGAGTCTGGTTATTGAACATTTGGCATGCAAACGTGGTTGAAAGAAGGTTATATATAGCTTGAATAACCCCCAGATTGAATGAATACATTTGAAGTTTGAAGCATGTATTTGTGCCTTTCCGTCTTCTCTTTAAAAGCCTCTAGAACATCACCAGACTTTCCTAAAGGAACCTGAGAGGAAGTTTCCCATGTGTGTGTCTGTTACTCTTGGGGCTGGTTCCATGTGCAGATGGACTTGACGTTGAACTGTATCTGTGCGCAGCAGTGTTTATTGAGATGAGCTGCTCCGAGAGTCGTGTCATAGCATGCCAGAAGGAAAGAAACGTTTTAAGACTTGGCTTGGTGAAGTGCACCACGACTATCGCCCGTCAAAGATGGATGCATGAAGTCAGCTTGTTTGCTTTGAGACACAGGGTCTTACTCACTAGCCCAGACTGGCCTGGAGTTTGTGGCAATCCTCCTGCCTGAATGCCCTGCCTCAGGATTATAGACAAGAGCCACCTTGTTCTATGTGGAGGTTGATATACTTAATACTAGCTGATAGGAGCATTAACATGCATGGATTATAGACACTTTGATCTTTCGCAGCAGACCAAATCCACCTTTACCCATGCAGATAGTGTTGTTTGGTAATAACAATAGGCACTGCGCAGATTTAGGAACGATACCTTTTGTTTTAGAAATGACATCCCCTCATGGGAGGCAGAGGCAGGCAGATCTCTTGTGTTTGAGGCCAGCCTGGGCTACTCAGAAATCCTGTCTCCAAAAAGCAAAAGCAAAAAAAAAAAAAGACTTTGAATGCATTTGTGGACAATCCTTTTGATTTTTTCATGAGATGGTCTCACTGTGTAGACTTCAAATTACGCTCCTGTTAATTAAGGCCCGCCTTAACTACTGGCCTTTTGTGTGACTGCAGCATTTTTTTATCATTAGTGTTTCCAAGGCTGGTTGGTAGATTGATTGATTGATTGATTCCTTCTTTTCTTCCTTCTTTCCAATAAGGTCTTACGTAGTCCAGGCTGCTCTTTTAATTCAGTATTTAACAGATATTCAATATTAAGAAATCCTAAATGCTGGGATTACAACATCTCACTACACCCAGCTGCCTACCTCGATTTCTTCTTTTTTTTTCTTTTGTTTTTTTGTTTTTGTTTTTCGAGACAGGGTTTCACTGTGTAGCTTTGCGTCTTTTCCTATAACTTACTCTGTAGCCCAGGCTGGCCTCAAACTCACAGAGATCCACCTGGCTCTGCCTCCCGAGTGCTGGGATTAAAGTCGTGACCATCACTGCCTGGCTTCTTTTTTTTTTTTTGAAGATTTATTTATTCTACTTTATGTAAATGGATGTTTTGCCCGCCTGCATGTGTATACACCGTGTGCATGCCTGTTGGATCCACTAGAACTGGGATTGTGGATGGTTATGAACCACCATGTGAGTGCTGGGAATTGAACCCAGATCCTCTGGAAGAGCAGCTGGTGCTCTTAACTCCTGAGTCACCTCTCTAGCCCCTACCTTGTTTATACAAATGCCTTGTCACCCATTGGCTTGTTTTTTTTTTTTTTTTTTTTTTTTAACTAACAATCCTGTGTGACGCAGTAAGGAACAGTGGTTATCCTACTTTCCACCCTGTCAAAGCTGTGTGGAGCGATCACTTCACAGTTCTGACAGAGTGAGACCCTGAGGTGGGTTCTCTCACTAGTGCCAAGCTATATAAAGAATGGCCGTGTTCTTAAATAATGTGAGTCTAGGAATGGGTAAGTGCAAATTTGAAGACTATTTGTATGTGTTCATGTCTGTATGTGTCTGTGTCCGTGTGGGGGTGTGTGGGTATATGTGTGAGTTTATCCAGTTGAGTCTCGAGTCTCTAGTGGTAATTTTCCTGAGTTCACAGGGAGAAATGGACTTAACTTTGAGGATGTTCATGGGTGTCTTCAGATGAAGGACAGTATAAGGGACCTCAGTTCGCTGGAGTACAGGGTTGGTAACTGGGACCTTGGACAGAGAAGCTTCACTCGTAGTGTGGGTAGCTGCTTTCTGGGGTGCTTTTGGAGTATCATGCGGCTGTGACTTGCAGGAGTCCTTGTAGCCATGATCTGAACTCTTGGGGCCTGGCTCACTGAAGCTTGGGTACACTAGGATCACCCAAAGAAAAAGCAAGAGGCTAGCCTGCTTCAATATGTGGAGAGTGGGATCTTTGGGGCCAGCCAACTTCCTTTGGGGGCTGCCTTTGTTCTACCAAAACAGTGCCTATGATTTATGGTGTTTATGAAGTCTAGCATACCTGTCTGCTCTCAGACAGACATCTTAATAGACTAAGTACAGAATAAAGCCGATGCAGGAGCAGAGGTCCCCCCATAAGCAATATTGTAGTTTTAGACAGTCTAATTATGTTTAGTACGCTTCCCAATTAAACAGACATCGCTGGAGGAACTATCTTTAAGTGATTGGGAAAAGATTTATAATTTAGTAAATCGTAGGAAAATAGACATCCAGTGTGGGTGGTGTCTCATAAGGGCACTACTTTAGAAAATAAATGCTGGTCTGACCTGATTAAAATCAGGTAGAGCTCCTACTGTGTGCTGTAGTTCTGGGAGGGCCTGGAGCTTAATGGGCAGCTGGAATTGGAACAGGAGGTTGGGTCAGAGCTGTAGTGGGTGGGCCCACTGGGAGAAAAGGACATGTGTGGTTGTCTTCTACAGTGTTGTGGTGAGGTGTATCTCCAGGTGTGTGCTCCAGGGACTTGCTGGGGACGCTGGGCCGAAGACTCCACCTCCCTGGCATTCTGGTGTTATGCAGGATGTGAGTGAGTGTTCCCTCTTTCTCTCTGAAGTAAGGAACATTGGGAGAGATGAGTCTGGAGAGAAGGGATGTCTGGGAGTTTGGGGTTGTGAGTTTGACATCATTTGAAGATGATGGTGGGTTGCTGAGAGATTATTGTGTCCAGGGCCTAGGAGTGTAGCTCAATTGATAAAAATGCTTGCTTAGCATGTGTGAAGCTCTGGGTTTGATCCCCTGTACCACATAAACACTAGGAAGATTTGGCACATGCTTGTAATTGTAGCACTTGGGAGATGGGGCCAGAAGGATCAGTTTCAGCTACATAGCAAATATGACAGACAGCCTGGGCCACAGAATCTCACTCTGTATCTCTGGCTGGCCTCACACTTAGAACAACTCATTCTGCCTCTGTCTCTGCCTCCTGGGTGCTGGGATTAAAGGTGTGTGCTACCAAACTCAGCTGAAATTATTTCGTATAAAAGCCATTGCTGTGCCTGGGAAAATGAATCAGTGGGCTCACTTACAGTTTGTGAATCTAACGCTGAAGAGCTGTAAACACTGGTGTGAAGCTTGCTGTAGGGCAGACAGGAAGAGTACTGGGATGCACGGGATAGGCAGAGAAGGTGAAACTTGTCTTTTTATTCGTTGCCCGTAAGATGTCTTTCTGCTTACAAGTGGAATCAGTGTGAGGCATCTGGAATCCCAGGGGCCATTGGTACCAACCTCAGGGAGGCCGTGGGGCTCTTTTGGCCATTTTGCTTCAGGAACAGTGGTTGGATTGTGTGGCACAGGACTGTGTATTCTAGTTGCCAGGTGGTGCTGACTTGTGTATATTGGTCAGGGCTGTGGTCATTGGGTACTGACTGTAATGTCTTCTAAGAGAGGACTGCAGTGTGCTAGGTACTGTTCTGGAACTTTTGAGCTACCTCCCCCGTGTCATAGATTAGGACCTTGAGAGCAGTGAGAGGTGTGCTGTTGTGTCATAGATAAGGACCTTAAGAGCAGAGAGAAGTGTGGTGTGTGGTCATGTGATTTAGAGATGGCTAAGTCGTGGCTGAACCCTAATCTTAATGAAGCCCAAGATCATCCATGGTTCTGTTATGTCCTGTCAAGAGAGGGCTGACCTTTGAGAACCTCCCCTCAGGTAACTCAGGGGTTGCTGATTTGCCTTATGTGCATGCTTTTTCTAGATGTCCACAGAAGGGACAGAGGTGGAGTCTGGAGTGGAAGTTTACTGAGGGTCCTGATTCCTGATGTCAGTCCCACACAAGTACAGGTCCCTTTGGGGGTATGAAGTTCCTCCAGCAACTTGGACCAGCCAAGAGAGTGGAACCGTACCTTCCTGCTTAAATAGACACACTGGGTTTGAGGCTACCGAGGGGGTGTAATGCCCCAGCTGTGATGGCTAAGAGCTGTGATGAGGTTTGAGCTGATCAGGAAAGGACTGGAGGGGAATTCCTGCCGCATTTCCCTGGCCAGGAAATTTCCAGAGGTAGCCAAGAGATTTTCCCTCACTCACGATGTTGTTTGTAGCATTACTGTGAATCTACGAAGACTCTACAAGTGTTTTCCAAACGTCTGCTTCTGCGCTTGGGCTCCCCTTCAGTTCATTCCAGGGAGCTGGGGGTAGATGGTTGCAGGGCCAGACTTCAAGGCCACTGCTGAGTTCATGAGCTTTGCAGTTTATCCTACAAAGTCATTGCTATTACTCTTTTTTTTTTTTTTTTTTTTATAAAAAGGGTGCCAACTCCCTACAATGTCGTGTAGATATACTTGTAGACAGTAGAACTCACTTGTAGTGTGCAATTCTGCAAACTTTGCAAAAATGAGATAAATATCACTTGGTTGCAAAACAGCGCTGTGCTTTGGAAAATATTCTGCTTCCCTGTGTGCCTCCCTGCAGGCATGTGGAGGTGAGAGGGCAACTCTCAGGCCTCAGTTCTTGCCTTCCCGAGTCTGTCTGGGTTCTGGGACTGTAGTCCGGCTGGGCTGCAAGCAAGTTTTACCTATTGAGCTAACTTGCTGAGCCTAGTCGCTTCTTTTTGTTAGTAGAAAGACTTAGGAAGTTAATAGAAGTTGGTACATGTTCATGCAAGAGGCTGGGAGTTTCTGGGTCCTTTGTAAATGACTAAGGAGCATGCATGCCCACAAGGATAGCCCAGGCATAGCAGATGGGCACACCTGGGTGACCTCCCACTGGTGCCATTCCAGGCATGCCTAAGACTTAAGGACAGACTTTGGCTCATACTAGACAGCTAGCATTAAAAGCCAGTCACTGAAACCCAAGTCTTGTGTGCCACATTAAGCCACCTGTCACCTCAAAGTACCCTCCCATCTCAGATGAGCAGTTCTGGGCTCTCACACTTGAGGGCCCAGTGCATCTAAGGCCATGCCATGATCCTTGGGCTCCCTGGGGACACAAAACAGCTGCTCACTGCCTTTCCACAGCTTCTCCGCATTGTCCCATCAGCCCCTCTTGGAAGGGCCTGGGAACACATGTCTGTTCTGTCTGCCATGGCTCCAGGTCCAGAGGGAACTGCGAGTAATCTCCAGTACACTGCTTCATCCTCTCTCATTTTTTCCTTCATCCTTTCTTGGTTTGGGAGATAGCTGGGTGGTGTGCTGCTCACAGCTCTGGGGCTGCTTGTGTTCCCAGGACTCCCTGGGTGGCTCTTGGGTCATGATTTGTTTATTGAAGGTAGAGGCCAGCTGGGCCAGCTGGCTTCCTGTGGCCAAGGAGTGTGGTTTGTGAAAAGCCCAGAGAACTGGAGAACTTCCCAGGTGGGGAAGGTCAGCCACATTGATCCTTTGCAGGTAGTGGAGTGTGGAGTACCTGAGTTTGAGTCCTCGGTGTCCAGTCCTAAGCCCCTAGATCGCTGGTCCCTGTGTATATACGGGGCCATTTTTAAGGAGGAGAAAGGAGTCTGTGCTGGAGGAAGCCAGCACAGTGAGACACTGGGCCACTTGCTGTGTTGCACTCTGGAATATGAGTAGACAACCATTTGCTTTCTTTGTAGGTTTTTGTTTGTTGTTTGTTTTTTTAGAGACAGGGTTTCTCTGTAGCTTTGGAGCCTGCCCTGTACTAGCTCTGTAGACCAGGCTGGCCTCGAACTCACAGAGATCCACCTGCCTCTGCCTCCCAAGTGCTCAGATTACAGGTGTGCATCACCACCGCCCGACTCTTTGTAGTTTTTAATATATCCTCTTACTTCCATCTGTTTGGAAAACATCTTTGGGTGTCTTTTTTTTTTTCTTTGTGTGTGTGTTGTTTGTTGTTTGTTTTAAGACAGGGTTTCTCTTTGTAGTTCTGACTGTCTTGGAACCAAGACAAGTTCACTCTTGAGTTCTACTTACTATCTCTGGCTACAGATTTTAAAGATGATTACATGAGGAATCACTGCTGGGTATTGCTGGACCCACCTTTTTGTGTTTTTTTTTTTTCCAGACAGGATTTCTCTGTGTGTAGCCCTGGCTACCTTGAAACTCACTTTGTAGACCAGGCTGGCCTCAAACTCAGAGATCCACCTGCCATTGCCTCCCAAGTGCTTTAAAGGCGTTTGCCACCACCGCCCGGCTGGAACCATCTTTTTAAGGCTTGTGATCATTTTTCCTCTTAACATTAATCAGACCAGCCCAGGGCTGGGTGGCTACCTCTCACTGCCCCAGTGTTGCCTGGGAAAACCCTTAGACGTGTGGGAGCTGAGACCAGAAGTGACCTGGACTCCTGCCTTAGACTAAAGCCTGTATGTCCTTGGGTTCTTTGGGGTGGTCATCTGAGAAGGTGTGGAGACCCAGGCCGTGGCCTACAGAATTCTGGGTTGGGAGCCTGAAAGTGTAAGCTGAAGGGGAATCTGCATGAGTAGCTAAAAAGTGGATATGGCACATACCTCAAAGACTCCAGGGCCATGGGGCAAGGACTGATATATGGAAGTGCTCTACTCAGAGCAGAAGTTGGCTTCCTCACAGGTCTTGGCATGAGAGGGCCTACAGAGTGGAGAAGAAATCAACTCTGTTGTCGGGCCACATCCGCACCCCCACCCCCACCCCATGGCAGTTCTCTCCTCCATCCTTGGACAGCCTGAATGTTCTGGGGCAAGTTGAATACCAGGTTTTCATCGAACACAGGGGCAGCAGTTGGGAGCTTTGGGAGGGGGATATCTTTATCACCACAGTTGTGGGAAGGGTTCAACAGGTGTATGCATCTTTTTTTTTTTTTTTTTTTTTTAAATTATACCTTAAATAGGTTAAAAATAAGCATAAGGAGGAAAGTGTTCGGCTGGCATGAAGAACATTGGCAAACTTACTAAGAGCTGTCATCCCCAACAGGAAGCAGCCCACAGACCTCATCAGTTAGAATCCTGTGGAAGACGAAGCTGGGGGCACAGCAAAGCTGCAGGGCTCAGCAGCCACAGGGCCTGGTGGTGACGGGGGCACAGGCTGCCCTGTCTCCACCATTGGGTTGGCGTGTTTCTTGGGAAACCCCAGCTGGCTTCTTGGAGAAGGGTAGACAGCTTGCCAGCTGTGCTGAACAGGGAAGCCTAGTGCCTGATCTGGACTGAGCTGCAGGTTCCCACCCAGTGGGTCTGCAGTGGAGAAAACCAAGGGTGTGTTAGATGATGGAGTCTTTGAGAGGAGCCTCTTCAGAAAGGCCTCTCGTTAGATGTACCTTAAGAAATAACACCAGTTACTGTTTATAAATGAGGTTCCTCTGAGGGAGGAGGTGGAAATGTATCTGGTGGGTCCCTCATAGTCATGGGTTGAATGCCCTTTTTATCTGAAATGCTTGGGTGGGTCTAGGATTGTTTAATTTGATTTTGGAATTTTTAAACTACACCTATACATAATGAGACTGATTTTTTCCCCCCCAGACAGGGTTTTTCTGTGTAACAGTCCTAGCTGTTCTAGAATTCAATTTGTAGATCAGGCTGGCCTCTATCTAACCCATAGAGATCCACCTGCCTCTGCCTCCGCCTCCCAAGTGCTGGGATTAAAGGCATGTACCACCACTGCCTGGCCAATGGAAGGTGTATTTATTAATCATGGATCTCTGGAGGAACCGAACCAATAGAATGAATACACACACACATATACATTGAGTTCAAGGCCAGCCTTGTCTACAGAGCTAGTTCCAGAACAGCTAGAGCTGCAGAGAAACCCTGTCTTGAACCCCCCCAAAAGAAAAAGGGGGGGGATTTACTTTTTGCACACAAATATTTGCCTGCCTGCCTACCTGTATGTATGTGCACCACATTCATGCAGTTCCTGTGGAGGTCAGAAGAGCAGGATTCCCTGGAACTGGGGATGGTTGTGAGCCACCGTATAGAATTGGGAACTGAACCCAATTCTCCAGCCCCTCTCCTCATGAGATCTTTTGCATATATATAATGAGATCCTGAGTCTTAATTGCAGAGCTGATTAATGTTTTACCTTTCCATGATACACAGATGTAAGTAAATGGTTAGCCTTTCACAGTGGTTAGCAGCTTGGCACCTAGAACTTTTTACCTGGGCTGTGCCAGCACTCAAAAAGATTTTGAAGCATTTTCAGGCTGGTGATGCTCAGCATATAAATGTCACACCCCACAGGCTGGGCTCTATTACCCAGCAGGCACCAGTGAAGCACAGTTAGCCATACAGAGATCATGCTGGGTCTTTTGGTGCTATATAGGAATCTCAGCAGACTTCAGACCCACTTTGTTCAGCTAAGCATGAAAGAAGAGATGTCTACAGACAAGTATCTTTTGCTTTCTAAGCGTTGCATCACACACCCAAGTCAAAGTCTTGAGGTGAAGGTATGTAGCAGTTTTAAGTCTGAGCCTTGCTGAAAATACATATTTAGTCACTTTTTTTGGATAGCGCTTAGCTGGGCCAAATTTCTTTGTAACCTTTTGGCTTAGAGAACTGTCCCCTTTAGTCATGGTAATTACCCTTTTGTGTGATATGTAAATTGATTACTGCAGTTCTTTCTAGAGTGCAGTTTGACTATCCACCAAGCTTCCTTTTGCTTCTTATTTAAACTGATTTTTAGCGCAGTCCTTGAAGCCCTGGTGTGAGACTGTCCATCTTCATAGGTTCTGAACTTGGAAGGTCAATTCTCATCAGACCCATCACAACCTTGCCTCCAGACCTCTTCTGTACTCCGCTCATGCGGTTATACGTTACCGGTGTAAGAATAAAGCAAGTGTAGTTCTCAGTTTGATTTGTTTGCAAGTAGTTAAGTACAAACGCAGGAGGAACAAGAGTGTCTGCTGGAGGTGACTGCTCAAGGCTGCCGGGGGTTATTTACAGATTTTTGCTGACAACGATCCTTGTTTAAAGGAATTCCCTGTGAGATTTATGAAGCCCTTCCAATTTATTGTCTTTCCAAGTAAGGTAAGCAAATAAATAAGTTATTCTATTTTATTATAAACACAGCCAGTGTGAGATTAAAAAATAAGAGGAAACGGGCTCCATTTTTCCACCCAGTGTGTTTCAGGAATTTGGAAAGCATCCTGGAAAGGCCTTTTGTTTTGTTTTTGGCCCAAGCACATTGTGCATTTAGAAGATAAAGTCTGACCCTTGATGTTGGAATGTACAGTTCCCCATCCGTGAAGAGAACCGGCTGCAGCTAACTGGGGCAGGCCAGGATGGCAACGGCCTGATGGGGTGTTGGTCCTGAGAATAGCAGCTCTCTATAGTCACTGGGCCACACCAGGCTAAGGGACTCGATCGAGACTCTGCTTGTTTTAGTACATACACTGTGAAAACCCATCTTGTACCAATTTTCAGAATTGCTAGCGTTTCCCTTACATCTCGGTGAATCATGGTTTTAGTGACCAGTGTGTGAAGCCCCAGCTGGAAAACGTCGATTTTTAAATAAAAGAAGATGCAGATTATAATAAATAAATACATGAGACTAATAAATTGACAGTTCTCTTCCTGGTGGTAATGTCAAGCTAAGGCTTTGACCTTCCCCTCTGCCTGCTCAGGGTCCATTTGAAGTCACCTGGCTCTTTCCAGACCATAGGCTACGCCAGTAGTAGGAAAGCTTCTGGCTACCATTCTGGGAGGATACATGCTCTGTCTTTGCTCCTACATGTTGCTGGGGGAGGGGGGCTTAATAGTGTTCTGGATGACATCTTGTAACACCGATGGGTTCAAGTTCCTCAAGCCCTGGCATGTAGACTATGCAGTGAGGCCAAGTGAATGCATTCCCTGCAGGAGTTTGTTTGGGAGCAGGTCAGTCTTAAGTGGGAGGCTTGGAGGTGTTAAGGGCACAATGCCCACAAGAACAGGCTGTGGGCTTCATTTCTTACCCTTCTCGCCTGCATTAGAGAGGTGGATCTTCACTCATCTTTTGTTGAGTCATGGGGAGGGGGGTAGCACAGTGTGGCCTGAACAAGTCTGACTGAGTGAGCCCTGCTGGAAAGGATCCCATCATCCTCACAGAGGGCAGAGGGCAGTGGACAATCAAAACCCAGCAGGAGGAACTTGGGAGTCCTGGGGGGCGGGTTATCTCACATATATATGCCTTGAGGTCATGGGCTGCAAGGCTAGGCCACAGCCCCTTTCTTTTGGTCTTCTGCCCAGGCTGCCTCGTACTCCATATTCTGAATCCTCATCCCTGTGTGGACCTGAGAATCATCTGGGAAAGTTCAAAGCCCCACCCTCTCAAACTGTTAGTGGCCTAGGGAGAGACCTGCCTTGGCTAGTTTAAAAGTTTCAGGTGATTCTAATGGACATCCAGCACAACTATAACATTCTGAGGCGGAAGGCACAATCACAGAGAAACCCAAATTACCTGCCTCCTAGGCTCAGCAGAGTCTGAACACAGTGGCTACGGGCTGCTGTGAGAACTTCAACTCTTCCCATGCTACCTGAGTGAGGGTATGTAATCACTCTTGGTGTGGGCTACACAGGAGGGCGATACCATGAAACCCCTCCACTTTACCTTGAAAAGGGATACCTGGCTTCCCATTAACAGGATGAGGGGCATCTTATATAGCTTTGCCATTATGTTAGCCCACCCCTACCCCTCAACAGGGAAATACTTTATAGGATGAGGTTTGCTGTGATGCATTTGATGACAACCCAGCCAGTACTTTTGCCCATGAATCTCAAACCATTGTGAAGTAGATCTGGGAGCAGGGACTGGTCCCCGTGAAGCTGAAAAAAGAAATCAGCTGTTGCCTAGGAAACAGTTTTAGTGCTGAACTCAGGTTGGGGGGGCACCTTGGGGACGTCCAATGCTCCATCCTAGGTGGTGGGGGATGAACCCTTTAAAGGCTTAAGCCAGGGGAGATGGGTGGGGGAAGGGTCATGTGCATTTTCATAGCAAAAGGGCCGCTTTCTCCATGAACTCATTCTTGGCCTACAAAGGTTGGAGGCCCAGGAGGTAATGTTCTTGGGTAGGGAATAAATGAGGGTAGGGAAAACTGGAGGGTGAGTTGACTGGTCCTTGATACCGAACCCCTGCAGACCTGGTTGCTGGGGTGTGGGGAACATTGTACTAGCTTGGCAGGAAGCTGTTCCTCAGAGGAGTCCTGCAGGTCTAGAACCATGTGGCTTCTGCCTGAGGTTACCCAGATCAACCCCAGACTTCAGTTAAAACCACACCCCTGACTGCCAGTCTCGAGGGGCAGGGAAACGGGAAGCAGAGGGTCCTGTATTTTCTGTGAAGCGGTCCACGCTGATATTTCCTCCAGTTGGGTTGGGGCTTCACAGGTGGGCTTAACTTGAGTTTCAGTCTGTTTCTATTGTGAACTCTTGACCACTGAGCCTCAGCCCTTCTGCTTGTGAGTTAGAAAGGATATGGCATTACTGACAGTGGTTGTTGGTGTGAAGTTCTTTCAGAGTCACAGAATTTAATCTAGTACTTGGGACAGTCTTGACTTTTTTTTCATGGCAGGGGGACCCAGGACACAGTTTTGATGTAGCTTTCTAGTCTTAACCTAGAAATGTCGTTTTTTAGTTTCTGATGGAATGTGGTCGTACCTTTGAATTTCTTTGTGTCTGCAACTTCCAGATTTCTCTTTATGCAGAATAAGCTCTAGTCTTGGGAAATGTGGTGGTGTGTGCTTGCCACACAAGGACGGTTTCTTGGGTATTACCTTCCATACAGTGGGCTCCACTGGAATGAGGCATCCTTGTCCCCAAGGCCCCCAGGTTGGGCAAAAGATGCTGTACCTCTGTCTTAGGGAAGTGGTTAGGCTTTAGGATTCTTTGTAAAAACAACTGGAGTAATTTGTTGCCTTATTATTCACAAGGCTGAAAGTGTCTGTTTCAATAGATTGGTCTGGTGTTCACATGCTGATTGACAGGTGTTGTACAGTCATGTTCAGATGTGTTCTGATTAGTCTCCAAACCAAGGCCTCTGTTCTCAGGGAGAGGGCCTCAGTTTAAGGAACCCCCAGCTTGCATCTCACTCGGCTGCAGAACATATGGCTGGGGATTCAGTGTGTTTTCCTGGCTCCTGGTTTTTTGTATCTAGCCTGCTAACTGCATCCTCGTGGTCAGTTGGTTCAACTCTGGGACTTGAACTTGGGTGCCTTCCGTGCAGTGAGGGGCTTGACACAGATTGTCGCGTATAGCAAGGTGAGTAGTCTCGGTCTACCTTGGCCTTCATCTTTAACACCTCATGTTCTTCCAAACACTGTGATGCTGCCCAGGAATCCTCACTTGATGCTGATGGTCTTAGTGAGGTGGATGCCCTCTGTGTTGACCCACCTGCTGCGTTCTCAGTTACACACATACCAGACACCTGTCACCAGAATGTGCCTCCCCAGCAGGGATAAGGGGTCTCAGGGCTCTGATGTTTCATGTGCAAGCACACAGCAGACATCCATCATTCTTCACCTTTTCTGAGACAGGGTCCCATATTGGAGCCTATTCTCCCCTCCCCCTCCTTGAGGGCACCCCACCCCCACATCCAATACCAAGATTATGGACAGACATCTACATTTTTTTTTAAGTCTTTGCCAGGGCATCTGAACTCAGATCCCCATCGCAAGCACTCTATGACTGAGCCGGCTCCCTAATCCTGTGTCTCCAACTCCTTCTTGCTTCAGCCACTGTTCAGAGTCCAGTTCACATGCACAGACCATGAGGGAGACCTTTTGAACAGAGTCATCCCTTACGGTTTTTTATTTAATGGCATCCATACTCAGCAGAAAAGAGTTTTGGTTTTTTTTTTTTTGAGCTGGCATTCTGAGTTTCATTTTGCACCATACCATCAGAATTTTGAGTGTCTGCTTGATTTGTGTTTATTGAAACTAAATTCATTAGGATGTGAAAATAACACTCGACAGTTTACCAAATTGGATTCTTATTCTTGATATTTTTGTACATCATCCATTCTCACTTGAATATCATGGAATTTTGTTGAAGTGTTACAGATGAAAAATCACGTTTTAGTGGCTTTTTTTTTTTTTAATTCGAGAGTTGATAAGAATATGCTTGGTTTGCCATTGTGGCAGAGTCTGGATGTGTGAGGTCTTGGAGCTTGGCATGGTCATTTGGAGTTTGTGTGGCAGGAGGCAGCTGTGTGGAGTTTAGCCTCCTGTCAGGCACTTATTCAGAGGCTGGCTGGAAACTCCCTCCCTGTCTGCCAGTGGAGTGACAGGCAGGTCTGCTAACCCTGGGGAGCCTCAGGTTTTTATTTGAAGTGGGGGTTCCTTGTGTTCCTAACCTTATTGGAGGTCTTCAGTGAGAGTACTTGTATTTTACAGGTTGACAATATTTTAACATCTCTGGAATTAGATGGTCATAAAATAAATAAATCCAATGCCATGTCTCGGTAGCAGTTTTTCCTTGTTTGTGGTTTAAAATAATGTTGGCTTAAGCTTTGTTTTATGGTGCTGAGGATGAACCTCGGGCATCTCATGTGTGCCAGGCAAATTGGCTCCACTAGACTTCTTTTACTTTCTGTTTGGAGACAGAGTCTCAACTAAGTGTGTAATCCTCCTGTTTCAGCTTCCTACCCTGCTCTCCTCTGGACCACACTGCATGAATGGCCATTTCCTTCTGCCTCCCAGGTCCTCTAGCTTCCCTCAAGAGTCTCTTGGCTTGGCTTCTGTGTGTGGAAGAGACTGAGTCTAACACACATCTGTTTACAATCATGTGGGTTAGAGGGCCTGAGACCAGGAGGCCAAGTTCTTCCCGGGAATTTCAGGATGCCTCCCCCAAAATGATGAGACTCCACCAGGTGATTTCAGGATCTTTCCCGATGAGAGAGATAGGTAGGATTCCATTGAGGGTCACAGCAGTTGAGTCTTTTATCAGAGTGTGTGCTTTTTATCACAGTGTCCTGCCGTCTGGCAATAAAAATGGAGTGGATGCCGCCTCGACCTTTTAGAGTGTCTGCACTCTATTTTAACTGGGAAGTTACGTGTGTTTTCTCTACTTAATACTTTAAAAAGCCTCTTGGGTACTAAGAGAGGCTTGTAAGTACTGCTGCATGTGACCTACCCTGGAAAGGAAACTTCAGATTGAGAAGTCACTTTATTTAATGGCAGCCTTGTTAGAGTCACGTGCTATTTAGCAGCATCCTTCCAAAGGGACCCCTGCAGAAATGTTGGGCCAAAAAGGCTGCACTGCCCAGGCAAGGCTTGGAATGGGAGAGTCAGGTGCCCCATGGGCTGGCTTTAACAAGCCTCAACCACGTGGAAACCTGTGTGTTGCCACCCTCGCATTCTGGTCCTTTTTTGGTAAGAGATCTCAAGTTTTTGTCCTTTTTTTACCCCATGTATTGTGTGTGTGTGTGTGTGTGTGTGTGTGTGTGTGTGTGTGTGTGTGTGTGTGTATGTGTGTATACACACACATGGGTGTCTTCCTCTGCTGCTTTCCACCCAGAGCATGCCGATTCAGCAGGATAGCCAGTTCTCTTAGAGAATCCCATCTCTTGTCTCCCACTTCCCAGCACCGGGGTTATAGGCAGGCTGTTATACTTGTTGAGCCATCAAAACTTGAGGGTTTTTTTTTTGTTTGCTTGCTTGTTTGTTTGTTTCTGTTTTTTTAGTTGTGGGTTGTTTTTTTTTTTTTCCTTTATAGTGCATTGGTGTTTTGCCATGGGTGTCAGGTCCCCTGGAACTGGATGGAATTACAGACAGTTGTGAACTGCCATGTGGGTGTTGGGAATTGAACCTGGGTCCTCTGGTAGAGCAATGAGTGCTCTTAATCTTAGCCTGCATTTGTATGGCCTTCAGTGTTTAAGCAGGAGCCCCTGAAAGTCACGTGTCTGTTTATCATAGAGTACTGCTGGTCCTTGGTGGTTGCAGTGGTCTGCGTTCCCAGGACAAGCCCTGAGCTGATGAGTGAATGGTTCACCTAATGAGCTGCTGAAGTTTCTGATAAGCAGGTAACTCTTTACCTTTGGCTACAAGTGTCAATCAATCTACAGCGAGCGGCTCAGCCACCCGAGGCCCTTCTGCCAGTACTGTACACTCCACCTCTGCTCTCTGCTCCAGCCTGGTCTTGGCCACATTACTGGGCTGCATTTCAGAGCTCCGCTTCACCTAGAATTATTCAGCTTCCTGTCATGTAAAGGAAGTACTAATGGGCTGCAGTGGGGATTGGGTTGAGAAAGAGCAGCCACGTGACCTATGTTGGTCACTAGTGTGTCATCAATGAGTTCTGACAAGTACACTTGCATCTTGGACCTCATCAAGATAATAGAACTTAACCGCTCCATCCAGAAAGTTCCCTGGTGGCCTTGTCTGGACCATATCCTCTACCACCTCAGGTAATCACTTTTTCTTTTTTTGTTTTGTTTTTGTTTTTGTTTTTGTTTTTTTTGATTGGCTGGTTGGTAGGTTTAGCTTGGTTTTCCCAACAAGATTAGTCTTGTTTGTTCTATAATTTTCTACATAATACTACATATGTATATTATATGCAATACACACTGAAACACACAGTATTATGTGTAGCTGGAGTTTTCCTGCCTGGCCCACAGTCAGAACAAATCTCTCTTACCTGGCAGTCCCACAGTCGCTGAGACCCAACCAAGAAAGCACACAGAAACTTATATTGTTTACAATCTGTATGGCCGTGGCAGGCTTCTTGTTATCTGTTTCTTCTATCTTAAATTAACCCATTTCTATTAATCTATAAGTTGCCATGTGGCTCGTGGCTTACCAGTACCTTACATCTTTCTTGTCATGGCGGCAGCTGGCAGTGTTTCCCTGCCCCAGCCTTCACTTCCCAGCATTCTCCTCTTCCTTGCCCTGCCTACCCTACCCTATCCTTCCTGCCTATCTACTGGCCAATCAGCACTTTATTTATTTTAACCAATCAGAGCAACACATTTGACATACAGAACATCCCACAGCAATCATGTGCATTGGCACGGTGTATACTTTTTTCTTCAATCTGGGTGTTTTGTAACCCACTTACAGGAATTCTGTCTTTCTGCTTGGCTGGACTCGGGGAGCAAGTCCAGGTCTCTGACTTACTCCTTGATCTGCCCTTAACAAGACGGTTTCAGGGTGTGTACCCTTTTTTCTGTTGGAATTATAAGAGTGTGGAGTCGGCTGGGAGAGAGCACACTCACTTTTCCTACTTATTCTATGTGATTGGTTCTTCCTGTCTCTTTTTTCCTGCTGCCTCTAAATGCAAGGCTTCCCAGTAAAGCTGCCTAGAGGAAGCATGACCGTCTTGTTCCTGAGGTCTGCCTGGGGACTTTTCTGAGGCATGTTTTATAGGGTTATCAGAGTAACCTTGAATGGTTTCCATTTTATTTATTTATAGCCTTCCTCTTTCCAGAAACCACTCTGAGGACTAAATATACAATGCTAGGTGGGCGTGGCAGTTCAGGCCTGTGATTCCCCACACTGCAGTGGAGACATGTGTTTGGTATTCTGATGTACATATGTGACTTGATCCTCCCCTTACCCCCAAAGCCTTGCCAACACAGCCACTTATCTAGGGTTGCATTTCCACAACCTCAGCTTGTATCTGGTACCTCGAATAAAATATCAGAAGCACAACATTGAGGGAAGGAGTGTGGTGAGGAGCCCCTTCGAGGGTCATTTGATTCCAAGTAGGATTTGGTTCAGTTGATGGTTCGTTCCATTTGATGTTCTAAAAAGCCAAGTGTCGCAGCTGCTGCTACCTGGGAGGGGCCTGAGGCCCATTGCTACCTTAACATAAGGCAGTAGCACGCATCACTGGCCTGGGGAAAGGTCAAGATTCCGCATTCCAAGCACAGTTTCCGTTGAAGGTGTGTTACACCGTGGTACGGTCAAACCATCCAATGAACATATGCTGGTGAGCTATGTGTGAATATTAGATGCCATTTGGTGCACGGGTTGATGGCAAGGTCAGGTATTGGAATGCTGGTGCCTGGGAGGTGGTGACTTCTGAAGGGTGGAGACAAGCACTGGAGCCTTCATAGGGAAGGATCAAGTGCAGGGCTTTCGGATTGGGCTGATGGGCCTGGCCCTGCATCCCAGCTCATCCACAGTTCTCCATGCTGCCAGCTGTGTGGATGTATCAAACGACAAATTTCAGAATGCATTACCAAGCCATAGTCCTCTGCACCGTGAGAGGGCCTTGCCACTCAGGAAAGGAAATTTCCCAGAATCCAAAACGAGAGCTCTCCTCTGCCTCTCTGGCATTTGTACACACTGGATTTCTTCAAGGCCCAGTGACTGGAATCCACTTTGGCTGTTAAGTTTCATGATGGCTTGTTTAGAACTTGAGTAAGAATTTTTGGGGTAGTTGTTACTGTCCTTTCCTCCCTCCTGTCCTCTTCCTTCCTTCCTTCTTTGTGGCCCTTCTTCCTCCTTTCTTCGCCCTCTACTCCCCACCTTTGGTTGTTTAGAGTAGTACTTACTTTGGTATTCCCATGTGTATCTGTGGCCCGATTTCCCCCACGCCCCAAAGCATTCACACACAGCCTTTTGCTGTTCTTTGCCATGAGGCAAAGCATATAGTCCGTACTGACCTCCCAATTCTTGATCTTCTTGCCTCAGTCTCTCCTGAGTGCTAGGATTACAAGTCTGTGCCACGATTGCCAGCTGAATCCTGTTACCTGTTCGGTGCTTGGTGATTGGTTAGTTCCCATTCAGGGTTGATGAGTGACTTGCTCCTCTGGCTCTCCCTGAGTTCCATAGGGAAGTGTGCCTACCTAGACCCTCCCCCTCCATGCTAGTCTGTGTGGTTGGCTGTCTTGATGGTGTGCAATCCGGTAAGCTCCACCCCAAGTGCTGCTTTTCCTTCAGAGGTGAAGGCATCTGCATCTGGGTTGGGTTAGGTGTATTGGTTGCTCAGACACTTCTGCCCAGACACCTCACATTGCCCTTAGGCATGCAGTTGCTGTCTGAGGTGGTTCGCCTTCTTCCAGAAGCTTGGGTGGAGAACACTGAGAGATGGTAGCAACTGAGCCAGGTTTCCACCTGGTCTTTCATCATCCCTCTCTACTCCTTTTTCATCTCTTGTGGCTCAAGATAATCAGATACTGGTCCTTGCCTTGATGTATGCCGTGTACTTTTGTGACCCTGCTTGTAACTGTGTTTAACTAACTTGAAGTCATCTGGCCTATGTTTTGTCCCCTCTGAGCACTTACTGTGAGCCAGGTGCTAGGGAACCGGACTGCCTTTGCTGAAGTTGTAGGGGGAATGTTGCTGCTGATGGACACGGCTCTTCCTGTCCCCGTGGTTAGAAAGATGGAATAGCGGGCTCTTCAGAGTTCCCCAAACGCTTGATGCCGGCTGGAGGAAGAAGGCTGGAGCATAAGGCTTATTTGTCTCGAAGCGATTTAGAAAAAAAGATAGCTGTGCTGTGTTTAAATATAGCATGGTGTTTGCTACCGGGATGGCAAATAAGCAATTGAATATGTAGGTCATTGACTTAGGAGAATGAGTTGGGAGTTTTCCTTGCATCTGATTAACACTGTCTTACAATTGGGCCATCAACGCTATGCCAAAATTGGGTTACACAGAGCTCAGCAAGCCATCATCTGGGTGAGGGAAGAACTAGCCTCAGCAGAGGGCACCTTTGCCCTCTTAAGGTATGAAGAGTGTGGCTTGGTGTCAAGCCCTGTGGTTTGCAGCCAACTGCTGTGGCTCTTGCTTCGCTGCACCAGGAGAGCCTGTCTTGGGGAGGAGGGATGCCTCTGTAGGGCTTCTAAGCACATCCCAGCATAGAAGCCCATCCACCCGGAGAGAGGAGGAAAGGGCGCTACTTAAGTCGGGATAAATGCCAGCGGTGTATTTTAATACAGTCTTGATTCAGAGCACACTGTTTGGAATTGCATATTTAAAAGGAAACTGCCATCTCCTTTTGAAGGTAGGTGACATTTAAAAGATCTGTAGCAGAAGATTGGTTTGACAGCTTCGAATTACATTTGAAAGAGTTTTTCTTGTAAAAAAAAAAAAAAAGAAAGAAAATGATTACTTCTATTTTAAATGTCATCACAAAGACATAAACATGTTTAATCAAATTATATATTTAATTTATGTAAAATGTAATTTTTATTCATGTGGAAGATTCATGGGTATTTTTTTTCCCCAGTGCTTTGGAGCCAAGTGGTGGTGGTGGTTTGAAAGTGGCTCACTTATTCAAGAAAACAGCCATTTAAGGTTTCATAAAAATGTAGGGGAAAGGAGTGGAAGTATTGAAATCCTTTTTTTTTTTTTTTTTTTTTTTGTGGTCCATACACCTTACGACACCAGGCATTTTGGGGAAAGAGGTATTTTCATGATTGTTGCCTGGTGATAGTAAGGATAAACTCTGGAGGGATGAATCGGGGAAAATGCAAGCCCGAAGACAATGGAGGCGGACATAGCAAGGGCGCTTCTGTAATTTTCTTCTTTTGGATTCTTTGAATCAGCAGGGAAGTTACTGTGAGTACTAGCTGCAGAGCCAGCGCTCCGCTCCTTAAAAGGGGAGGCAGCGAAGATGTGGGAGGACAGACCTTTTGCCTGGAATAAAAGGCTGACACACAGGCTGAGGCCACCAGCTGGGTTCCTGAGTTGCTTGAGGAACTGGCATAACCATGGGTCTGCTCTGGGCCAGGCAGCTCCACTGACCCTGGCGGTCTGTTGGAACACTCCAGTTCCAGAACTTTCTTTGAGTGAGCTGGGCATTGGAAGCCAGCCAGCCCAGCGTACACGCGGTGGCTGGGACGGTTGTAGCCAATTCCAGCCTGCTGTCTGTGGTTTCGTTTTCAGCCAGGCTGGATCAGGGACTTCTGATCCCAAGGGGGCCCACTCACCCAGCTGCTCCCAGAGCTTATTTTCTTTCTTCCTAGGCCCCGGGTCAGCAGCCACCTTCTGTCAGGTGTGGCTTGCAGGGTGACTGGGAGGTAGCATCTGGACGAAAACAAGCCAGACTGGCTTTTTTGGGAAGTGCAGCTCCAATGGAAAAAGGTCAGGGTTCAGGGAGCTGTATGTTCCTAGAGGCCAGGTGCCAGAAGGCATCGACCCCAGTCCAGTGCCTCTGTCTGTCAACAGGAACCTCCCTGGTTTCTCTGTGTCTGCCTGTCACCTCAACCATCAGAGTAGTGGAATTACAGTTCTTGCTACCTCTCTGGCTTTATTTTGCTTCTGGGAATTTAGACGTAGGTCTTCACATATGCGTGACAGGAGTTTACTCACTGAGCCATCTCTCCAGCCCTATTATCTTTCTTGTTAGATTCACATACAGGTGTAGCAGAAGTAACACCCTGAGATGGCAGCTTACTCCCTCTTCCTCTCTCCCCCCATTGGTAACAGTATCCTAGCCTGGAAATAGACACTGGTATATAGCGCACATCCTGTGCAGGTTCTCCGTGGGACTTGCATGGTGCTCAGGGGGACTAGGCCTCTCTATAGCCCCTGCACACCAGTCCCATTTCTCAGCTGTTGCAGTACGATTTTTGTGTCATCGTGATTTGGGTAAGAAGTCTTCTGCCTCATGTGTTTCCTTCACAGAGTACAGTGACTAGTAAGCAACAGATCCTGTTGAAAGGATTGTTAGGTTTCAGCCTTAGGTATTAGCTCTGAGGATAGCAAGGGGTGCCGACCTGATGCACAAGTCCAACCAGGGCTGTCGGTGTCTGTGGTTCTTCAGGTAGAAGTAACATCGGCCTCCATCTTTGGCATGCTTCAGTGAGATGGGCGATCCTGGGGATCTAATTTCACAGAAAACATTTGAAGACTGTTTGGCTTTTGACACCCTATGTATGTCTAGCCAACGCTACCCTTGAACTTGCTATTTGGCTCCGGTTAGTCATTTTGAACTCCCCTGTCTAAGCCGCCTCGCAAGTATTTGGATTACAGGGATGTACCACCACACCTGGCTCAAGCTGTTTCTCAGCCACGCATGCACTGACGCATTGTGTGAATGAGGATAACATTTAGCATTTACAAATGACTGTCCTCATGAATGCCAGGGCTCCACGGCTGTCTCTCTCCGCATCTTAGGCATAATTGACCACTGCAGTTCTGACTTCTGAATTGAAATTTCCAAGAGGAAGGGCATCATTTCGTAGTAGCTTGGATTCTGTGAAGGACACTCTGTTTTTTTCATAATTTACAGTGCTATACTGCAGCTATTTTAAGGACTCGCATCCCAAGTCAGGGTCCAGGTTGCTGGAAAATGAGGCAGAGACAGCCTGGGAACCTCTGTTGCCAGCTTCAGCTCTGTCCCTTCTGACCTGGCCACTTGCAGCATTTTCTTGATGTCAGGAAACACATGCTCTTTGCAGAGTGTGGAAGCACACAGGGAAGAGAATTAAAATGAATAACTTCCATGATGTATTTTAGAAAAATCACTTTTAACCGTTGCGTGGAGAAATAGCACGTTAGATTTTTTGTCTCTTGCATATATGTATACATTAAAAGATGAAATTCACTAGAGAACATTTTTAAATAAGAAAATTTGAATATGTTCTGTATTTCATTTTCCATTTGACCTATAGGTATTCCTATATCTTTATGCCTTTTGAGGTGTTTGAAATCCATATCACCATAACATACAGTATAAGTCACACAGTAGCTCTAATGTTACCTAACGCCTCATGCAGTGATGTTTTACTTTTCTGTAGATATTGACCACTTGTCCCATCACTCCTCAGTAACAGATTAGGGATAGCATATCAGTTTCAGAGATGGTTCCAGGGACTAGATGAGCAGTACTCTGCCCTGCAAACTCCTCAGAGCCATGAACATTCATTTTCCCATTGTGCCTTCCAAACCTTAATGCAGAAGCTTATGATGGTGTCCAGGTTCCCTTCTTGTTATAATACCAGTCCGTGCACCAAACATCTGGAGACATCTGCTGACTACCCTGGGCTCTTAGATAATGTTCCACTGCCTCTGGTGGACAGGATGCCTAGCCGGTCCGGTCACTCACTGCCAGTTGAACCTAGGCATGTATCTACTTTTTCCAGCAGGTTCCTGAATCTCTTAATATGGAGCTTGCTCCTTATTGGTCACTTTGGCCTGGGTACTGTTTGGAATGATAGGCCAGAGGGGAGAACACCCTTCAGTGGTGTTTAGGTAAAGGTTGAAAGGGGCCCTGGTGAGTTTTTTGGAGGTGGGTCAGGCTTCTTTAGCTGGCCTGGTGTTCAGGGAATCCTGGCCTGTCGTCAGGCATTCCTCACATCCCAGTTTCCAGTGAAGGTGGTTGTACAGTCTGCAGTCCACCTGGTACCTGGAGACACTGCCTCCCACCTCATCCCTGGGAGCCTGGGCTCAGATTGCTCACAGTAGCTTGTCTTCTGTTTCCTGGCAAGCTGGGCAGTTAGGGGTGTGGAAACTCAGCTTAAGGTCACAAAATGACATCGATGTGTGCGTTGTCACTCATGGGTCTAACTTTCATTCCTGTTAAAATACTTGGTGGGGTTGGAGGTTTAGCTCAGTGGTAGAGCACTTGCCTAGCAAGCACAAGGCCCTGGGTTCGATCCTCAGCTCCAAAAAAAAAAAAAAACAAAAAAACAAAAAAAAACTTGGCCATCACCAGTCCTGAGATCCCAATAATCAAGGGACATCTGTTTCCAGTGACCACCAAGACAGCCCACCTGCTGCTATCCCTGTACCCTCCACAAGCCATGAGATTGTGGTGTTCTACCAGCCAGTGCCACATCAGGGCGAGGCTCCCAGGGTAGTGCTTCCTGTCAGGTAGTCAGTGGAGACCCGGCCGAGGCTTGGGTGGTTTCCTCTCCTTACTCAGGTGGGTCCAAGGCTTGGCTCACAGTTTTCCCTAGTGGAAAGCAGTTCTCAAGTCATGGCTGTGGAGGCTCTTCACTTTTTTCCCCCCCTTTTGGTTTTTCAAAACAGGATTTCTCTGTGTTGCCCTTGCTGCCCTACTACTCTGTGGTAGACCCACCAGGCTGACCTCGAACTCAGAACTCCACTTGAGTAAGATTAAAGGCGTACGCCACCCCCCCACACCTCACCCCCCAGCCCGGCTGACTTTATACATTCTTAACCTAAAGCGCCCTGAATCTGTTTCCTGTTCCTCAATTTGCTTATACTTGACAAAGCCTGGAGTTGTAAAGTACTGCCCAGAGGATGTTGTCTTTCTTGGGGTTGCCGCTCTTGGACCTCCCAGGTAGGATAGGGTGTTGACCACAAGTGCCGTGATACCCAAGTGGCTATCCATCATAGGATGGATAGCAGAAGAATTAGTTTTCAGGATCCTTTTCATTTCTTGATGAAGGGAAATTGTTTCCAAGTTAATTAATGTGGTTTATTTATTACAAAGGCAGTAGTTGATGGAATTGAGAACCTGCCTTCTCCAAAGTGACAGCATCCCAGACCCTCCCAGATGGCACACGTTGGCACATGTTCCCCATGTCGGATGTGGGCTACTTATTCTGCCCTGCAGGGGACATTATTGTGTGCATGGTTTTTCCCCATGGAGTGACCAAAACACATTGCTTCATACCAATGTGCCAGGCCTTCCTGGAGTAGGCTTATATTTAGTGGGCAAGCTACACAGTACTCCGGGTAGTGATGCCGGAGCTGTGACAGCCCCAGGGCCTGGATCACCAAGGGACCCAGAAAGTGGGGCTCAGTAGAAGAGGCTGTACCCCTCCGGCTGCTGTCCCTTGTACCACATTGATGCGCTGTCAGATCCTCAGCAGCGCCAAGTGTGCACATCCCTTCTCCCTGCTCACCCAGCTGGCATGGTTCCCACAGTGCCCACTGTTCAGTTTGTGTCTGTAGTTCCTTGTGCAGATCGCTCGCTGTCCCGCTCCCAAGTGGAGGAATAGGTAGGTGAGAGTTAGTTAGGCTGCCCCTCCCAGGTGGTAGGTGGTAGATCTTGCTGAGATTAGATGGTGAGAAAGGTAGAGAACAGGCTGCCAGGCAAGCTTGTACTGAGGCTGCTTGGGATCCTGGGGTCGCTGAGTTAGGAACGGTGGTGATCTTAATCAGCCAAGTCATTTCTGTGTCTGGCCGTATACTCCTGGAAGTTCTTAGAAAAACCTGCCAAGAAAATTTCCCCTGGTGCATCCTCGGGGCACAACTCACGCTGCACTGTCAGCAGGTATCTGCTGAGACAAGTATCTGAATTCAGAGTTTGGTGTTCTGGAGCCCCGCTCGCTCTCTGTAAGTGTGTGCCTCCTCCAACCTTCAGGTTACAATGGTGCTGGCTTCAAAGATTCTGACGCTCTTCCAAGCCCTTGAACGTCCAAGCCCTTTAATCCACTAAATGAGCTGTCGCCTTTTGCTGGGGCTGAAGGCTGCCGGCTCTTCCAAACCCCCAGCTTGAAATTCCACGTGAAGCCCCCTTGAAGGCACAGTTGCGATTCCCTACTCCCTTTTACTATGGACTATCTCCACTGTAAATAAAGCCTGCACCTCTACCCACTAAGATTAAGCAAGGGTAGAGTTTCTTTGTTTTCTTCAAGTCTTGGTTAATGATTGAAAAACATTACAGTCTGGGTGCACTTTACCCACTCAATTTCTTTCTTTCCCCCCTTATTTCTAAAAGGGTCAGTATTGTCAATCATGTGGGTATGTAATTTCCTTTGGGAGGTTTTTTAAAAGACAGTCTCACTTTGTAGCCAAGAATTCAAAGAGATACAGAGAACACATGCCTCCATATCTTGAGTGCTGGGATATGAGTACCACTACACCTGGGGCAGGGACACACACACACACACACACACACACACACACACACACACACGTGTGTGTGTTCAGCAGAAAGCGGGAGACACATTTTCTTTTCTTCTGAGCAAATCATTGACAATGGAAAAGAGAATCCTGTGGCACTTTAGCACAAGCCATACTCCACGGAGTTCAGCTGTGTTCATAATTAATACTTGATTCCCTCCTATGTTCAGAAAGGGCAATATTGAACGTCGACTGAAGTCAGAAGGGAAGGCCTTAGAGAAGGTACCTGTGAGACAGCTTTTAAAAGTGTATAGAAGTTCGTCAGGCGAGCGCTGCTACCTCCAAAGGATGGTTCTTTGGGTGTGATGGATGCTTGTGTCATTGCTCTAGACTACTCAGGCTGTGCATGTCCCTCTCTCTGTTCCTGACACTTTAAAGCTTGGAATGTCTGCCTTATACCACCTTCCTCAACTTCCTATTTGAGTTGTAAGGTGTGTGTGGGTATGTGGGTGTGTGCAATGGGCAGTGAACTTCTCTGCCCGTTAGCCAGACCTCCTCCTTTTAAATGAGGAGAGCTGTGTTAGATTAGGGCTACGCACGCCTTTAATCCTAGCACTCTGGAGGCAGAGGATCTCTGTGACTGTGAGGCTAGCCAGGGCTAGCTACACAGTGAGATCCCTGTCCCTCTTTGTCCCCTAAAATTGTATACGACTGGAAAAGTCATGGCTTTCATTGGTGTGTGGACTTTTGTTTGTTTGTTTGTTTGTTTGTTTTGATGGTGAGTATATATGTTAACCAAATGTTGGAATCCAGGTTAAGTGGTGAGATTGAGGAAGAGTGGATTGGAGGCAACAGTTTATGAATGTAACGTGTGTCCCTTGCCTTTCTAGCGGGGTGCTTTCGTATGTGGGCTCTGTAGTTGCATAGCAACCCACACTGGTGGAATTCCATCTTCATGGAAAAGCCATAGAGAAAGACATCTGGCCATGCTTGCAGGCCAGATGTTGGCTTTCTCACTCGGCCACAGGACTGACTTCACTGCCCACCCCTGCTGCTGCTGCTCTGCCTATATGAGAAGCAGGTCATATAGGATGGTACCATATATTTTCCCCCACCTAGGTCTAAATGAATGTGAGTGCTGTTTAATGCAATACCTAGCCTTATACTGCATTTGCCAAGAAAGTGCGATTTTTATTGAACGTTAGGATTGAATTCTTAACTGGGTAATCAATTTCAGTAGTGAGTTAAAATGCCTTCTATTAATGGACAGCTGCAGCGTTCCTCAGACTGCCAGTAGATTAGCAGTTGTCAGCATTTATGTTAATAGCACTTAGAAACCAGGAGCTTATGAAATGCACTTTATTAATCTGTATTTCTTAGAACACTTGCTCTAATACTTTTTGCTTGAAGGTATTGATTGTTTGGTCCTTTGGTGTGCTGTGTGGCCCTGCAAAGGAAGCCAAGAGATGTTTTCAATGCCAATGACACCATCACCTTTCTGGTTTTGCACTCTTGGCTTCGTGTCAGAGAGGATGGAAAGGGTCCATTTGTTCTGGTGCTCCCCTGTTTAATTTGATCTGCAGTGCAGCTACAGCAAGACAAATAGTATTTTTAATGAAACCATTTAATAACCTGGTAGCTTCGAGTGGAAGGCATTGGAAAAATGCAATTAAAGCATGGCTGGGTGTAAACAGAATTGGTGCTTCTTCCTCACTGACTCTGCTCATTGTATTTTCAGGGTTTCATCACCGTCAATGGTTGTAAACCGATGAAGCTGCACCCCCTTAAAGAGACGGACAGCCCATCAAGTGTGCTGTAGAGTTTGTGAACGCATTTATATCGGTGAGTTACTGTGAAACATCTCCAGGTAAAAGTTGAGTTTTCTAAAATCCCTTTTGGAAGGTGTTTTCAATTAGCAGATGACTATGGATCGCTGGCGGCCTCTGGGTGCTTCCCTGGGATGTCTCATGGCAGGATCATATTGATTGCCTTTCAATTAATTGCATCTGGTATTTTCATTTATCAAAGCAAAATACATGTAATTAACTCTGAAGCACTATAGTCCAGTGGCGAGAGATTCCTGCTGCTGCTTCTCTGGAGATAAGTCAGCAGAAATTATCCTACAAGGAAACTGGAGTCAGGATGGAAATAGTAGGACTTCTCGATGTATTAATTAGAAGGAATAAAAATGAATTAGGGAGCTGGTTTCTTGCCGTTCAGTTACTTTGTAAGATGGTAGATGGATGATGTCCTTAAGAAGGCAGCGACTGGCCGGCCATGGCAATAGTGCTTATGCTTTTGGCGTTCCAGCCTCGGGGATGTCTTGTGATCTAATGATTTTTTTTTTTTACCCCCTGAGGTAGTCGATGGGGACTGTAGGTGTAGGTGGAGGAGGCTTGTGGCAGAGAATATTGATTGGACATGGCGCAGTCCTGCACTAGCAGCGAGGTTTGGGGTTCTTAGTTTACTCTTAACATGCTTTTTACCGTCGTACACAAAATCTGGGTCTCGCTCAGAAGTCTCAGAGTATTGACTTCTGCAGTGGGATTGAATTCTACTGGGCCTCACTCCCCACCCCTGCGCTTTTAAAAAATACATATTTCCCCCTTGAACTAACAGTGTCGTTCAAAAACGGGAGTCAGTCATGAGCTGAGCTCATTATTCTTACTGTATAGTTTAGAAGTTTGAGCTGTGGTCAAGATGGTCACAGCTGGATCATAGCTGGCTTTCTCAGCTTCCAGGAGCAGCAAGTGGTGACCCCCGGGGGACCAAGCTGAATCTCAAGTGTGAACAAAACGACAGAGGGAGGTTATAGGGTTGTAGATTGAGAAAGGTTCTGCTTGGGTGGCTCATGCAGCAAGGTCAGTGGGACAGCAGCGCAGCCAGGCAGTCCTAGCCTTGCAGATGTCTCCCCAGCTTAGTGTCTGTCAACAAGGAGCTTCATCTTGGGGTGTTGGAGGAAGGAAGAGAGTATGTGGGCTGAGATGCCCCTGTGCCCGCCTTGCATGCCCCCCTTAAGTTTCAGTTTCATTAGACTGCAGAGACCTTTCCCAGACATTCTTTGATAGAGTGGGCGGGCGCTCACATTGGCCACTTAACGCGGGAGTGCTTGGTGGTCTTTGGACAGTACCAATCTTAGCATTGGGGTGGGAGTGGTGATGAACGTAGATTATCCGTGAACCTTCTGTAGGGGAGGACATAGGAGGAAAGCCCAATAGCCTCTGCTTTGGCTAATTTTATGTCACCTTGAAACAAGATAGAGTCATTTGGAAAGAAAGGGTGAGCCTGTGGGACATTTTCTTAATTAGTGATTGATGTGGGAGAGCTCAGCCTGCTCACTGTAGGTGGTACCATCTCTGGGTTGGTGGTTCTGGGTGCAGTGAGAAAGCAGGGTAAGTAAACCGTGAAGAGCCAGCCAGTAAGCAGCACGCCTCCATGGCCTCTGTTTCAGTTACTGCCTCCAGGTTCCTGTCCTGACGGCTTCTGAATGGTGGACTGCTATGTGGAAGTGTAAACTGAAATATTATCTTCCCCGGGTTACTTATGGTTACGGTCTTTTAACACAGCAATAGAAACCCTAACTAAGACAGCCTCTTTCAACTTTTTTTCTTGACTTCTGCTTTTCAAGGCTACATTTCACTAGGACAGTGGTTTTCAACCTTCCTAATGCTTTGACCCTTTAATACCTCATGTTGTGGTGACCCACCACCACAAAATGATTTTGTTGCTACTTCATAACTGTAATTTTGCTGCTGTTACGAATTGTAGTGTAATATCTGATATGTGCCCCACAGAGTGGGTGTGATCCACAGGTTGAGAACCTCACCCTTGGACGACCTGTGCCAGTGTCTGTTGGCTCAGGATTCCACGGTCGCTGTGTGCCTGGGCTGGTGCTCTGTAAGTTATTATTGAGAACTC
Source organism: Onychomys torridus (assembly GCF_903995425.1). Classification (NCBI taxonomy): domain Eukaryota; kingdom Metazoa; phylum Chordata; class Mammalia; order Rodentia; family Cricetidae; genus Onychomys; species Onychomys torridus. The sequence continues at coordinate 110,914,376 of NC_050443.1, read as the reverse complement.
TGATGCTTCCACAGATGTGTTCGTTCCTGTTCAGGAACTGGCAGTACCTACTACAGATGCACACCCATTCTTACCTGGGTCAGGGAACCCCCAGGCTGGGAAACAGTTCCTCAGAGGGACACTTGTTGTATTTTATGGATTCTCCTCTTGGGGTTGGGAAAAGATGTGCTTTTATAAATATCTGAAAAAGAATAGAAGCCACATCAGAGCCCTGAGCTGTTCTTAACATAAAACAATGGCAGAATCGTGGTGGCGTGGAGTTTTATGAGAAGTGGATCTGGACCTGGCTGCCTATACACACTTCCTTTCTTCTCTTTCCTTTCCTTTCTCCCCAGCCCTCTTTAAAAGATTATATGTTTATGGGTGTTTACCCATACTCCCAGGGGAGGGCATCTGGTGCCCTGGAGCTGGAGTTCAGGGTAACTGTGATTTACCTTGTTGGGTACTGGGAACCAAATCTGGCCCCTCTCCAAGAGCAGAAAGGGTTCAGAACATCAGCCACCTCCAGCCCACACTGTATTTTGATAGATCATGATACAGACTTGGATCCCTGGAGAGAGAGACCATCAGAGGTGACAGAGAGCTGCTGCCAGTCACTCAGTGTGGTGGAGAAGGCCCTGCCTTGGTCTGTCATGCCAGCCAGGCTAGGCTGTCCAAATGAGCTGGGTTTCCAGCTGCCCAATAGTCCCAGGTGAGGTCACCACTCCAAACATTGGGCTTCTAATTTGTTTCTGGCAGGAAGTTACCTTTCTTTCATTGAAAAACAGAAAATAACAACAGTCTTGCCTTGTTAGAAACAAATGCCCCAAACTTGGGATCTGGTGGTATGGGTTGTGGTGTCAGTGTGCTAGTTTTCAGGATCCCTGTGGTGGTGGTATTGTGCTCCCCAAAATATTGTGCACCCTAATAAACTTACCTGGGGTCAGAAAACAGAACAGCCACTAGATATAGAGGCCAGAAAATGGTAGCACTCATACCTTTAATCCTAGCCTTCCGGAGTCCGAGATCTGCCTGGATCTCTGTGAGTTCAAGGCCACACTGGAAACAGCCAGATGTGGTAACAAGAGCCTTTAATCCCAGGAAGTGATGGCAGAAAGGTATATAAGGCGTGAGGACCAGGAACTTAGAGCTGGTTAAGCTTTTAGGCTTTTGAGCAGCACAGTTCAGCTGAGAGGCTTCCAGTCTGAGGAAACAGGATCAGTTGAGGAATTGGCAAGGTGAGGTGACTGTGGCTTGTTCTGCTTCTCTGATCTTCCAGCGTTCACCCCAATATCTAGCTCCTGGGTTTGTTTTTATTAGTAAGACTCTTTACGATTCATGCTACAGATCCCGGTCTTCAGCTTCCCGGGTGCTAGTTGCTAGCTAGCTCCAGTAAGTATGTCGAAGTGGCTCATGAAGAACATGTGATCTTGCTGGAGTTATGTTAGGCTACCAGGGTGAGAAAGAAAGAGCCAAAAAGAAAATATACAAGTCTGTAAGGAGCTAGGAGTAAGGCCAAGCATGCTGGAGGAGATGAGTGGAGCTAGCTCCTTGTGGAGAGGTTCTGCAGCTGGAGCCCTTGCTTCCTGTTGTAACTTGATGTCCCCAGCAGAAGCCAAGCACGTGATAAGCATGCCCAGCCTCCCGAGAATAAATGGGAAGTGTTGGTGGACCCACACTTCTTCCTCCTGAGAACTTCAGAATCCAAGCGTCACTTCCTGAATGGGACTGGCCCCTGGGATCCTCCCTGTGTCCTCAAGTCCAGGGTTCCCGGCTCCTCCCGCTGGGTTTGGTTGCCTGCTTTGTTAATAGTGTTCTCTGTCTTCTGCCCCATCCTGTTAGCTTTCTTCAAGGTTGAAGAGGAAACAGATGAAACAGCCTCACTTTTCACTGCTGCTGCTCACGGGACAAATTCTGTCCATTTTCCAGGGTTCTCGGCCAGCATTGGGATTCCTGCTGCAGGGCCCTCTTTTGGAAGGTGTCTCCCAGCAGGCTTTATTTAGCATTGTCAGTGAACCTGGTCAGACAACTGTCTTCTTTTAGCACTATACAAAGTTGGACACTTTGGTAGATGCAGAGATAGTCATCTCTTTCCCTAATGACCAGGGCTGAGACTCTGGTGTGCAATTCTGCTCACCGACATGTGGAGCCTTCTTGCAGAATTGGGTGCATCTGTCTCCTAATCTGTAGACCCTTGGGATCAGTGAAGAACTCAACACTTTGATCCACCCATCTGCAGTGAAGCCTTTCTGCAGACCCGGGGTTAAGGTGGTGATGGTATGGTCCCAAGCCCAAGTTCTCTCTGTGTCCCTTCTTCTTTCTGGTGAGATCTTTGAGAGGCGGTGCAGTGGCTTTGGTCAGCGTCACCTGGGGTAGGAGAATCCATTTGGAGTTGGCAAGGACATCCTGGGGCCTTTGATCTTTCTGAAGGTTCATTTCTCAAGTGTATAATGGCACTAGGTCATGCCTAAGCTTGTGAGAGGCCAGCACATGGTTCACAGAGCATGGAGGCCGGCCTCTGGATGCTTCCTGTGGGTTGGCTGTGGGGGGAACTCAGGACCTCGCCCAACCCCCTTTGCAGCTGTTGACTGACCACACAAGTTTATGACCCACCCAAGGTCTCCCCAGTAGGTTTAGAAACCACAGACAACATTCTGTGGGAATACTAGATGCCAACACCAGTGACCCCTCCCTGCCCTTCTGCCTGAGGTGTGGAGCTTGGTTTCCATGGAGTGGAAAGGAGAGGGTGTGAGGAGAGATCTGACTTGTTGAGAAATGACACTTTCCTGTCTGAGCCCTGGGCTGTGGATGTGTAAAGCGCAGAGGCAGGAGGATAAGCTTTCTTACTAAAATTTTAGCTGGATTTCAGATTAAGGTTTCCACATGTGATTAGTAGAGCAGAGCAGGATTATTTCTTGTGGGCAGTTCATCACCTAAGCATTACGTTGCTGGCACAAGACCCATGATGCCTACTTTAAAATTTCGCCTTTATTTTTAATTTCGGATGTACATGTGTGTTTCAAGGGTGGGTTTGTACATGTGTGTAGTACCGGTGGAAGCCAGAAGAGAGTGTGGGATTCCCTGGAAATGAAGTTACAGGCATTTATGAGCTACCTGACATGGGTGCTGGGAACCAGATGTGCTCTGAACTGCTGAGCCATCTCCCCAGCCTCCCCCCCCCCCCTTTTATCCCCCCTGCCTTAAACATGGCCTCAGGTCAAGTCATTTTGAGTTGTTTTTTATGGCAGGACCTTCTCCATGATATGCTTGGACATGCCCGGCTTAGAGAACAGAAGGGCTTAAATTTGAACTTGCAGTGGTTGGCAACTATACATGCTGAAGAAACCCTAACAGTGGCTCTCCCTTCAGATAGCCTAGCGATGAGGGAACTTACAGGTGTCTTAGTTTAAAAGCAGTTTCAGGTCCCTGTACATCAAGTGCATTTCCCAAAGCAGTGCTGCAAGAACCACCAGGAATCCCATGCCCTCCTAGAGCCGTGCTCTAGCCTAACATCTTATTCATTCATTCATTCATTCACTTGTTTATTTATTTGTTTGTTTTTCAAGACAGGGTTTCTCTGTGTAGCTTTGCGCCTTTCCTGGAACTCGCTTTGGAGACCAGGCTGGTCTCGAACTCACAGCGATCCGCCTGCTTCTGCCTCCCAAGTGCTGGGATTAAAGGTGTGCACCACCAATGCCCAGCCAGCCTAATGTTTTATCTGGGTCCAAAGGAAGGATGTTATTGGCCTGAGGCTCCATCCTTCCCCTTGGCATCCATCTAACCCAGTCTAGGACACTCTCTCTCTTTATTGACTGACTCCTTTATTTTTTGGCAAACCTCGAGACTCCCACCTGGCCCCAAGCTGCATACAAATAAAGTCTTCTGCTAACTGAATGCATTTTGCAATTCACTCTTTCCTCACAGCAATTAAGATAATTCCCCTAGACTTACACCAGCTAAGGATAAATAGCTGGCTTTAGAAAGAAAATGCTGTGTAATTTGCCTTTTCAGGGTGCGGTCGTCCATGAGAATGCCTTCTGTGAGTGACCATTTGTGAAAAGAAGGGAGTGGGACATACCTCTGAATTTTCTCTGAGAAGCTGCTTTAATAGCAACGTTGTACCTGTTTCATAATGTGGTGTCTGTGAGCACAAGACAAATCAGTTTCTCAGCAGTGGACTGTTGAAAAGAAGCAGCAACAGCATGTGGGGTTAAGTTGCAGAAGCTGTATACATGTAAAAAAAAAAAAAAAAACATTAGAGGGAAATGCTAATGGACAGGGTTTAAACCAGTTACAACTGTTGGCTGGAGAGCCGTTCAGAGCACCAGTTAGCGGTTTGTGATTCCCATTTTCCATAGATGTATTTGCTGGCAGAGACGACTCCATCACAGGGTTCTCCACTTCCGTGCGCCCGTCTGTCCTCCTGTCTGGGCTGTTGGTTCTGTCATCCCTGTGAACTTCTGGTTGGATCTCTTAGAGAAAGACTCTCTCTCCAAGTGCAGTTGTGCTGTGTTTTGATGGGTTTGAGATAAGAATGTAGGTGAAGTTGCCTGTTTCTCTTGGGAAGTCTCTCACAGCTCACACCTTAGAAAAGGGTCCCAGAGTCCAAGTTAGGTTTGTTCTTTTTCTCACTCAGTCACAGTGTGTCTAGCTCCAGGTGTTGATCAAAGACACAATCCACTTCCATAAAAATCAGGGACTCGGTAGCAAGCTTAGGCAGGAGCCACAGGAGAGGTTGGGATCTCACATCCCATGGAGACCATGACCATTGTCTCCAGCAGCGGTGGCAGCCCTTGCCTTGACCTTGGGGACATCGCTTGGGATGGTCACTGCCTTTCCCACGTGCTTGTATTATTACCAATGCTTCTTAAGTGCAGGAAGGTGACCCGTTGCCGGGTGTGGTCACAGCTGGAGCAGTAGCCAAGGATGTTAGTCTCTTCTGATGGAGTCTCTCTTTTCCTTCTGATGCTTCTAGCGGGTGAGGAAAACTTAGGTGAGGCTGTTTAAAAGGGTGTAGGATTAGAGTTGCACTCTCCACTGCTGGAAAGTGGAGGCATAACCTGGCTCCCTGCGTGTAGGTAGGGTAGGGAATCTGAGCCCTGTGTGGCTTGGGAGCCTGCCTATGCTTTCTCATCTTCTGGGAGCACTAGACTTGTGCTACCTCATAGGTAACCAGGGGGTTAGGGTTCTCCTGCCAGGACTAGATCCAAGTAGTGACCACGAGGCCAGCACAAGAACTTAAGTTGCTCTCCAAGTCCCTAAGCTCTGGATCCCTTGGGAGTGAAATTCAGATCACTATCAAATTCCTTCAGGGACCAGCGCAGCAGCTGCCTGTGTTGCCGCCATTAGAGGCCTGGAAGCTTGTGTTTCCTGCGTGTAACTGACAGCCCCACATTTGTCTGAAACCTTCACTTGGATGAGCACGCACTACTCCAGCTTTTCATGATTCAATTGCTACCCACTGCCGCTTCCTAATTACAGCCAAGGATGACCTCCAAGCCGCAGTGCCGGGCTGCAGCTTCCTCTAGGAAGGAACATCCATATTGATTTGTGCCCTGGACTCCCCTGGGCTTATGGGGCAGCACTATAGGGCCTGATTCAATCCAGAAAGCCTTCTGTTTAAACAGAGCAGATTGACTCGGCACTAAACTTGGCCGGGAAACAGCTCAGCGCTTTGTGGAATTGCACCCGAGCAGTCTTTCTCGGCGGCCCTGGGGGCTTTGGCTGTTCCCTCTCGTGTTTGCAAGGGAAGGTAAAAATTCCAAGGCCTTGGTGAGGAGTAGAGGGGCAGAGTCCTGATAGCATGGCCAAGAAACTCTGGGGCCTGGACCTTGACTTCTTCTGATGACAATGGCCTTGGGAAGAGCAAGACATCTTGAGCTTAATTCCTGAGATAATTAATTCCCATTCCCCTGATATCAAATGGAGTTAGCAGTAGTATTTATTCTCCGTGCAGTTGGGATTCCATGAAAGCGTATCGAAGAGAGCTTAGTGAGTACCTGGTACACTTGAGGAAATAAATCATTGTCCTCATTGCCATTGCCAGTGGCAACCACAGTACATGCAGGGCCATGGGCTCATCATGGTCAATTGTAATGAAAACTTGGTAGACTAAAAAGAATCTAGAATGCATGTTTTCTTGCCTACAACATATTTGAGTTCATGACTGCTGTGTTTTCTTCCTGGGACTTAGGGGATGTGATATGTCTTCCCATTGTATCAGCCTGGTGGTGATATTTCTGTTTCTTCACCCAGCAGTGGCAGGTTTGGGGCGTCTCCAGGTTCAAGCAGACTTGCTTACTTTTGTGGGGATGTGATGCATTGCCTGTGACAGGTGCATGCGGTAGAGTTGATGCCTAACCTGCTAATAACGGGCATCCCTCGTGTCCCAGTTAATGGCTTGAGACCCCACAATTTGCCAGAACCTTCTGTCTATATACTGCAGGTTGTTGGATAAAAACAAATTTCTTAGGGTGGAGAACCCTGGAAACCCAGTCATCTCATGAGGGTCACCTTGTGCACCGCAAGGCCATGAGGTCAACCTGGTTAGGGTGTGCAGCCCTTCAGACCATTGCAGGGCCCCATCCTCACAGCCTCAGCCGTTTTTGCTTATTCCCCAAAGGCTCCATCTCCAAATATATAACCACATCTGAATGTGGGGTCAAGCCTCCAACACTTGAACTTCATCTCATGCATAGCAGGGTCTGAGGTCCACCGCAGCTCCCACCCCCCCCCCCCCCAGCCTGGGAGAGGAGGAGGACACGGATAGGGTTTTATCTGGGAGCCACGCGGGGAAAAGCTGGTGAGCACCCACCACTTCACATGAAAGGCTGTTAGATTCAGGTCACTGGGTTTGGACTCCTGCATTTTATGGCAAAGTCTAAAAATGCAGATTTGTAACAACGAACGTTAATGAATTCAGACTGTTTGAATTTCACGCTGAATAATGGCTGGAGTTATCAGAGCCCACAGCTTTTGAGATCTGGGATCATGCAATCTTTTCTCAAGATTAAATTGATAGAATGATGTAATACTGAGTTACTTTTATTAACAGTACTGGCCGTAAAAGAAACATACTTATTAAGAGAAGAATTTAGTAAAAACAGTAATAACTAGATAATCGGAGTATGTAACTTATTCAGTAACTTTGAAAATGCCACATCTCATTTTGAATGCAATGTTGTGCCCATTGGTATTGAATGAAATACCTTGTACCCTAGGGCTTCCTCTTTTCTACAATAAAAAATATTCTATTTAAATGCAGATTTTGATTTGCAATCTAGGAAGAGAATTCTAGAAGAATACGGAAGGGACAACTCTGCATGTATTAACTTAATTCTGGTTTCACATCTTCCTCTTGTTCTTTCTTCTTGTCCCCTCCTCCTTCCCCTCCCCCAAAGGGTCGTGTCGAAACACAACAAGTACGGAGAGAGCTTAAAGTTTCAGAGAATAATAATGTTATTATACCTTTGTCTGTCTCCGCATTATCCTCTGTCCTTTCCCCTCCCCCACCCACAGTCAAGTTGAAGAAACACAAAAGGCTTTGGATTTTCTCACATGACAGAAGCCTGAGAATTTCTTCCTTTACACTGAGTTAATTGCCACAGTAGGGGATGGACACACATCCTCGAACCCTGTTAATATTTATATGTATTTTATATATTTAAGCTTATTTTAATTTGATATTCTGGATTTTGTGTGTTATTGACTGTTTACCCTATGCTCTCTCTCCTCCCTTCTTCCTCCCCTCTGCCTCTCTGTGTGTATGCTCATACATGTTCGTGCATGAATGCATGCCTGCCTGCCAGAGGACAGCCCCTGCCACTGTACACACACCTCTTCGATGTTTGAGAGTCTCTCACTCTCCTGGAACTTCCCAGGTAGGCTGGGCTGGCTGGTCAGCAAGCCGACTGATCATCTTGCCTCTGTCTCCCCAGATCCTAAGATTACAGACACAGGCCACTGTGTCCGGCTCTTTACACGTGGGTTTTGGGGGTTGGACTCCGGTCCTCTAGCTTGGCAAGGCAAACACCTTATCAGCCGAGCTGTCTCCCTCTTCCCTCCTCCCCTGACTTCTCTATATACATTCCCAGCAGCTTACCTGGAAAGCCAGTGGAACAGCCTCCAGGCAAATGTTAGGGAGCGTGTCAGGGCTCCCCTTCACACAGCGCAAGTGACTTGTTTGATGTTGAGCTTCGGTAACCAAAGACATGCATGTATAGCTTTTGACATTCTACTCTTGGAATTAATTAGGTGTCTAATCATTATAAATACCGTTTTCTTTCGCTGCTGTCTGCTGCTAATCCTGCCTCTCTTGCTGCATACACTTGTCAGTTTCAAACTGAGCATTGTGTTTTGGCTTTTATGATCTGTCAAGGGAAAATGGAAGTAAATTCTTTATAATATGCTAATTGGCCTATTTGGGGATTTTAGAAACAGACATCAGTGTGTGCCAGTAACACAGTTGATGGCCTCTGTTCATCAACAGTCAAAGGTTTGGTTTGTTCACGTGATCTTGGGGAGGCCTGCTCTGTCTTCCCAGGGCTTGGCCCTGTCAAATTTGAGGTCCTTTTTGCTGGTGCTTGAGACCTGGGTCTGTGACCCCGTGGAATGTGTTTTGAAGAGGCCTCTGACCAGGGTGGGCTGGGCTGTTGTTGGCTCTAAGAAGAGCCTGGACAACTACCCAGGGCAGCCTGGCTGCAGCTGTGGGCCGAGGACAGTAACTGTGGCCCCACGGAATCTTGTGCTCTTTCCTTGTGCTCTCCTCCTTCAGCTGGGGGCTCTTGGCAACTCAGAAGCTCTTGTTCATGCAAACCCGTTGATGGCCCCTCCAGGCAGTGAGGCTTGGCTCTCCTTGCTGGAGATGAGGGACTCCACTGTTGTAAAGGACCATGTTCTTCCTCAGATGTTGTAGGGTATGGTGGAAACAATGGCACTGGATAAGGTGGAAACGGTGGCATAGGGGGAGAGTGCAAAGCAGCTTGGGTTGAGTTGGAGGTGTGTGTACTTTGCAAGGAAGGTGAAGTGTGGGGATTCCTGTGCTGGTCAAGTGTTGGTCAAGAAAGCAGGGTGGGAAGAAGAATCAAAGGGCCTAAGTGGTCCAACCACCCGATCTGGAAAGTTAGCTGTGTGTTCTGTGTTCCTTGTGAGCTGCAAACATATGTGACCTCTGCATGTGGTGCAGAGGTTACAGCCTTTTGCATTTTTGTTAGTGAGCAGAATGGTGAGGCATGCTGACTCCATGGCGCTCGGCAAGGGCAGAGGTAAGATTTGAACCAGATGGAGGTGTGGTCTGAACACCCAGCATGTTCTGCTCTTCTGTCTTCTTCAGACAGATGGACTTTGAGTGTAGTACGGGATTGGAAGTTGAGGGCCACATGTTGGTAGATGGCTTTTCTCTAGTCTGCCTCTGGGCTATCCCACATTTCCCAAGAGGCCCTTTGTGGCTCTTACTGCATGGAGTTTAGAGCTTGCTTTTTACATATCCAGCCTGGTAGGGGTGATGTCAAGCCAGGAGAAGCCTTGGATTTGCCTGCTATCACCAGAGCCTCAGGTGGACCAGTGTAAAAGGGCAGTTCACATGCTGTGCTGTCTGCTTGCTCCCTCCCTTGTGCCCCCCCCCCCCCCCCTCTACCTCTTAGCCCCAGGGTAACTCCCTCCCTTGTGCCCCCCCCCCACCCCCCTCTACCTCTTAGCCCCAGGGTAACTCTGGGCATACCGTCTCTCTTCCTTCAGGTCTTGGCTTTCATTAAGGACAACCAAGAGGCACAGTGAGGCTCACCCATCCATAGTCACTGCTAAGCCTGTGTGTGTGTTCTTAGACTGGTATTAATTCTCAGCCACCAGTGGGGTATGTGTGTGTGTGGGGGGGTACTGACATCATCCTCATTAACAGCATAGGAAGAAATGGACTACAGGTTCCTAAGGCCCAGCAACTTGTTTCCAGAACTCAACATTCTCTGATTCCTAGCAGTGGGAGTTCTGTCAGTATACTTCCTAAGTGTGGAGGTTGGGGTCTGTTTAAAAGAGAGAGGTAGGGGCTGGGCTAGAGAAATGGCATAGTGGGTCATAATAGGGTTTACTCTGCAGCGCGAGGACCTGAGTTGTTAGAACCCCAGGACCTACGTAAAAAAGCCAGGTGCAATTAGCCTGGCGTTGGAGGACAGACAGAAGGCTCTCTAGAGCTTGAAGGCCAGCTGTCTTAGCCAAAGTTGTGAGCTTCTGGTTCAGTGGGAGACTGTCTCTAAAAGTAAGAGTAATAGAGGAAAATGTTCTATGTTTGGCTCTGGGCCCGCATGCATACGCAAAGGTGCATGTCCTCGCATATACCACGTGCACAATCAGTTAAAAAATACAGATGCACATGGCAGGTCTTTTATGAACAGTGACTACAGTCTGAGACTAGGACTGTCAGCTCCCCACCCCCTTTACATCTAGATCTTTTGGCAAAAGGCAGTAACAAGGGAGCCTTGACCGAGATTGGAGCGTTAGTGCCTCTGACCTGTTATTTTGTCTGACTCCCGCAGGCACATTGAGATGCACTCATGTGCAAACACTTTAAACACATACTTACATGACTGCATGCTCATATACCCACAGATGCACACAGTCTGGGACATAACACAAATGTTTGCACCCTTGCTTATGCAAGCAAGAGATGGCACGAAACACACACACACACACACACACACACACACACACACACGCACGCACGCACGCACGCGCGCGCGCACACCCCAACACACCTTTACATACCCGGTGTGAACTGGCCGGAGTTTGCCTGTGGTGTGTGTACCTGAGGAGGCTGAACATAGTAGTTCCTATTTTCTGGGGCTGGGTGTGAGAAGCTGCCATGCCTTTGGCTTCTGTGCCGGAGAACTCTTGGACAAGCAGCCGTCCATCCTAACCATTCACAGAAACACCTCTAGAAATGGTCCCTGGTGGTAATTGCACCAGGCCTCTTGCTTCTCCTGGTCCTCTAGGTTGATGAGTAGGGCCAGTTTAATTTGAGGCCAGTAAATTTTATAATTGGATGTAAACAAGTCAAGTTTACACATTACCTCCAGCACTCTGGCCAGGGGAGTGATCCTATCTGGATCAGAGTATTTTATTAGACAAACGTGAAAATCAGGAGCACACGCATAATCAGGGAGTCAGCAGGTTCATACACTACTATCTCATTAAATTTTCAGGCAAAAGCTGCAAAAATTAATTGGAGGCATGTAATAGTTTAGAATGTGAGCTAGCTTACGGTGATATAAATTACAGGGGGAGAAGACAGCTTTATATACTGAGAGAGGCGAAACTGGTTCCCTTTAATGAGAAGAGATAGGACGCGGAGCTATTTTTTCATTACCGATGCGCTCTAAAGTGTTTGGACTTTGCTGATGAATAGAGTTAATTCGCCGCTACACTTCCAATAATTCATGTTGCACAGTTTAATGACTTCTAGATAAAAACAGGATTGAAATGTTAATTTCTCTGAAGAAATCGGGGGCACTCTTGTATATCGGACGGCCTTCCTCACCTCCGTGCCTACATTAAAGCCCCGGTTAATTTCACTAAACAAGTGTCCTGGAGGTGTTTCTTGCTGCAGAGAGTTGGTGTTTCTTACCCATGTCCGTGCCCCTTTTTCTAAGTCTCAGCATACGCTTGATTGACTGTCTTAGGCAAAAATCTGTCAGAGGAGCCAGGTCAACATAACTCAACCCGTCAGTGACCACAGGCTGCCATCTCCCTTCTGAGCACAAGAACTTATTTTTAGACTTGATTCGACTGTTGTTAGCCATGGGATGGATTAGCGTCTCCACCTCCCAGCTGGGAAGTAAGAACTAGGGATTGGTCGATACTGGACTTGGGGCGGTTTGGTCACATCGTGAAGACCTTTTACATTTATTTAATGATTGTGTGTGTGTGTGTGTGTGTGTGTGTGTGTGTGTGTGTGTGTGTGTGTCTGTGCTGGCTTGAGTCACAGCATGTGTGCTTGTGGGTGTCTGGTCTCTCCTATCCAGGTGGGTTCCAGGGATTGAACTCTGATCATGAGGTTTGGCAGCAAGTGCCTTTACCCCTGAACCACCCCTGCCAGCTCTGATGGGGAACGTTTAGCATTATGTCTGTTTTTTTCCCTTCCACTGTCATTATTGGAGGACAGATGGACACTGAGTCCAGTGTCTTCTTTTCTCAGAAGATAAGAAGGAAATGCTGAGCATGCCAGTGTTAACCTGATGCAGCCATACTTAGCAGGTGCTTGATCCCCTTCCTCCATTAATTCCTCCTCCTTTTTTTGGGGGGGGGGGGGGGGGAGACAGGGTCTCGTGTATCCTAGGCTGGCTCCAAATTCATGATGTAGCAGAGGATGACCTTGAACTCCCAACGCTCCTGCCATGCGCCACCTCTCAGGACTGCTGCCACATCCTCTCCCTGCCCCTACCTCCCACAGAAACAGCCGATTCTTGCCCCCTTTTCATCAGGTTCCTTCAAGTTAGCTCATTTCTGGTGTCCCACATTGGTGGAAAATTGACTTGGCTATAATCAATACCACCTATTTCCTAGATCCTTAGAAATTTCATGATTCTATTAAGGCAGCCTTTCTTGACTTTGGCCTCATTGGCATTTGGGGGCAGGTATTATCTCAGTGTGGGCCTGCCTAGTTGGAAGCATTCGCCCACAATGAAGTCAGTTGTCTATAGACATTGCCAAAGTCCCCGGAGTGAGACTAGCCCCCCCTCCCCCCCCCAGCACCACTGGTTTAAGGAAGGTTGAAATGAGTGGTAGCCCATTTTCATATTCATATTCATCTTGCAGTTCCCTCCATTGTGGTACAGCAGAAAGCTCCCGGTGTTCTGCAGGGTGGATCAGTGCTGCAGTCAGAGGCTCCACACCAGCTTCCTCACACTCCGTTCTTTGTACCTCCGTGGCAGAGGCAGGGCCCTGCGAGGGAGGAAGCCACTGAGACCGAGGCCCTACCCCTCTCACATCGCCTCACCCGACTGCTCCGTGGCAGTGCCTTTGACAGACAGATTTATTTGTCACCTTGTCATGGTGACATGTTGGGATGGCTTCACCGCTCATGTGCCATTGACACTTGGCTGTCTGAAGTCGGGATGCCACATCCCTCAGACGGACTGGAGGCTTATCAGCAGCAGGCATAACCTCACCGCCTGCTTCCCTGTTTCTTTAACTTTTAATTGAAACCGCTTAGTTACCACCCCTGCTGTTAGGAATCTGGGGACAATTAGGAAAGTCCCATCTGTCCTTTGAACCATATTATATTGCCTTTCCCCCCTTCACTGTCTGGAGAAGATGGTGCATCTTTGCAGCAATGTCTTTCGTGGGCCTCCCCACTGGCTGGGTTTTATCTCAGTTGAATGAGTTATGGCAACTCTTTAATTCAATTATTTTCTGTTGTAGGTTTGGAGATGATTTAGTCAAATCAAATGCTGGGCTTCTCTGCTGCAAAGCAGTGACTTCCACAAGGCTGGGGGTGGGTTTTTTGTTTTTTAAGTCTTCACTTCCAGCCACTGTCGCAGGCATTTGTACTGACTCCCCCCTCCCCTCCCTTCTTTGGCACAAGCTCCTAGTTAGTGTTCCCAAGCATAGATTGGAAACGGCAGATGCCATGGGCTTTGCCAGTCTTTCCCCAAGGCAAGGAATTATCTGTCCAATGATATTAGGTCAGTGAATTCCCACCCAGCTGTGTGGGGGCAGATGGGGGCGGGGCAGCCTGGGTGACCAGGAAGGCCCTGTAATAAGCCTCAGTGTGGTAAACAATCTCTCCTGCTTTGGCATTTGACTCTGAATTTTAAAATGTGCCTGGAATGGCAATGTTTCACACGACCATTTTTAACCTTTGAGTTTTTTAATGCGGAATGTCAGCTCTAAATAGAACCTGCTCTGGTCAGTGGCTGTCTCAAGTACGTGGTCACCCAAACAGCAAGCAGGATATGAAAGAATATTTAGGCCCTATCGTTCTTCAGTGGGAATTCTCTGAGTAAGGCTGTCTGGTGCTTTCCTGATAGGAAGGACACAGCCAAGATGCTTTTAGGCCAGTGGGCATTAAAACAGTTGCAGGCGAAGGACCCAGGTTGAGGCGGGAGGAAGTGGACAGAGGTCACCTGGTGTCTGATTGCTCAGCTGCTGAGTACTGGGCACCATTCAAGGTCTGTATATGAGCATGCTAGGGTTGGGACCCTCCTCAGGGTCATCTGTGAGCCCTGTTAAACTTTGGGGAGCGCATGCTGTCCCCTAAGGAACAGGGCACACCAATGTTGCCACCCTACCCTAGCTTTTTGGGTGTCATTGGTTGGCCCCATATGCTGTGTGAATACCCATCACTAGAGTATAAAGGTGAGTGTTTTGGAAGCACTCAGGCTCCTGAAGATAGTCCCATGCTCACACCTGGCACTTTGCAGAAGAAACAGCAGCCTCCTTCGTCCTCTTGGATGCACAGAGACGAGCCATCTCTGTTCTACTTGAAGGCTATGCTGGGCCTGACTTGTACTTATCAGAGCTAAGCCCAGGGGACTGAGAGAGCACTGTGCATGATGTGTCTGCACCTCTGGGTCTCGTCCAGTACTTGGTAGGCAGCCTGGAAGAAGCTAAATAGATCCCACAGCAGCGGTGCCTATGGGTAATCCTTCAGAAACTTCAAGCTGATGTGGAAGCCATTATCCACTTTCAAGAAAGGGCTGCTACCTTGGGGATTTGGCTCAGTGGTAGAGCGCTTGAAGGCCCTGGGTTCAGTCCTCAGCTCTGGCAAAAAAAAAAAAAAAAAAAAAAAAAGGAAGGAGGAAGGAAGGAAGGAGGAGGGAGGGAGGGAGGAAGGAAGGAGGAAGGAAGGAAGGGAGGAAGGAAGAAGGAAGGAAGGAAGGAGGAAGGAAGGGCTACCTTCATTCTTCTACCCAGTGATCATCAGTTCTTAATAAACCAAGACTAGGGGACTGGAGAGACGGTGCGGCAGTTAAGAACACTTGTTACTCTTGCAGAAGACCCACCAGGCTCCCTTCCCACCAGCCACATGGCAGCTCATGACCCCCGGAAATGACAATTCCTTGGGATGATATCCTCTTCTGACCTCTGCAGGCAGCTGCCATGCACATGGTGTGTAGACATGTGTCCAGGTCATGTAAAGAAAAAGAGAAATTAAGACTTTGGTCATTTGTGGTTTTGATGTCAGAAGGATAGGTACAGGGCTAGGGATATACCTCAATTGGTACAGTGTTTGGTCCCCAGGATTACATAAAGTAGGTGTGGTAAGGCATACCTGTAATCCCAGCACTTAGGAGGTAGAGGGTGGGGGTCCTTGTCAGATAATTCAGAGCCAGCCTGATACAAGAAATACCATCTCAAAAAGGTTCCTCACACCCTCAAGCACTGACAGTTGAAAGTGCAGAGTTGAATGATTATACAAAAAGGAAAAGATTCACTATTAAAGCCTAAAGTAATCAAGAGGCCATCTGATAGTAAATAATACTTTGATTTCAGACAGATTTCTTATGTTTCAAGCTGGTCTGGAATTTGTATGTAGACAGGTTGTCCTCGAACTCCCAAGAGATGCTCTTGCCAGGCAAATAGTGTGTTTATCTTTCTGTGGTCGAATTTGGGTGATTGTGACTTTTTACATCCCTTCTCCTTCCCAAACTTGTAATGAATTCCTGTTATTTTTGGTGTGGGGGAAAGTATTGACTACTCACTGCTTATATCTGAAGAGGGAAGCCATACGATATGAAGCATAAAGGCAAAACAAATCCTGCCCCGTTCCCACTTCCTCAGGATCCTAGCAGCACCTCTCTGTCCCTGGCTTTTCAAGGTCAGAAGGTCCTACAACGTATGCATGATCTTAGCCTTAAGGCTGAGGCCCGATGAGTGCAAAGCATGCAGAGGACAGGATCTGGTTCACTTTCCTATCAAAGAGACCCGCTTTCCCTGTGTGCCCATTTGTGACAGTAGATGGTGGGTGGGCAGAGATGGTCGAGCTTGTGTTCTTAACTTCCCCCTGGTCTCTCAGCACGTGTGTGGACTCAGGCTTTCCTGGCAGCGGAGACAGTACTCGTGGTTTTCGTATATGTAATTGGTGTCACTTTGTTTTCATGTCTTGGTAGAACCTTGGAGCTGCCCGGACTCAGGCACGCCTCTGCAGTTTGCTAGTTCTGCAACCTCGGGAAGATGGCGGTTCTTTTCTGTGCCTCAGCTTGCTTCCTTCTGTCTTGTAGGCTTGTATGACAAAGCAAGCAGGACTGAAGATGTAGCCCAGCATAGCGTGTTTGGGTCCGCACATAAGAAATCCTTTAATTCTGGTACTAGGCGTGAACTAGGTGTGAACTAGGCGTTGTGGTAACATGCCCCATGGTCCCAGTGCTTGAGAAGCAGAGACAGGATTAAGTGTGAGGAGTTTGGACTGGAGGTGTAACTCAGGCAGAGCACTTAACCTGGCACACACAAGACTCAGCCCACACTCGGCCCTTAAAATGAAAGAAAAAAAAAGGAGCAGCTGCAGCCCCCCACCCCCACTCTGCATACCAGCATGTTAACCTGTCTGTACTTAAGTCTGCTTTGCTTTGTTGTGATAGACAGGGCTGTTTGACAAGGCTACCTTTGGGGTACTGAGTCGAGTCCTGAAACTGCTTTACTCCTGGGGCTCCAGTCTCCAAAGAAGCCATCATCCAGAAGTGACTGGTTGAGTATAAGCCAGCAGAGGACAACATTGTCGTCTTTCTGCCCCTCAATCCCTCACTATGAGCTTCCCCTAAACATCTGGATTGCCAGGAGTGGTTTCTTTGGTTGGGCATTTGTGAAGAGCCTACTGTGTGTTGGGGATTTCGCCAGGGGCTTGGCCTGCTTGAGGTGTCCATTTGTTCCCTAGCTGTTCATTCCTGGGGTGATCAGCTACTGGGGCTATGTCTACATTGTCCCCTCTAGGTCAGCCAGACTGTTACTTATAAGGTGTAGCTGTCGCCATAGTTGGTCAGTTTTGCAGAGAAATTCAGGCTTTGTTACCCTGATTTGATGTTTTTCTGTCAATTCAGATTCTTTTGAGTCTCCAGATGTTTAGAAGCAGCATACTGTTACATACTGTTAGGAGTGTTTATTTTCCTTTTCCATCCTTTTGTGGTCAAGCATTGCTTTTGGGGTGTGTGTGTGTGTGTGTGTGTGTGTGTGTGTGTGTGTAAAATTCTGGTGGAAAATCTGTCAAAGGCAGATCTGTTAAAGTGAAAAAATATTTCACATTATATTATCAGGTGCTGAAATATTCTGTGTAGGTTTTAGCTTGTTTTGAGGCGTAAATAACTGACCTTGTTTGAAAGGGAAGCTGGGATAAGACAGGTCCGACTTTTTAGAAAATCCGTAGGACCGTGTGATGCACCTGGCTACAGCAGAAAGTCAAGAGACTCAGTTCAGCATTTAGCTTCTGATAATCAGACTCTCGGGGGAGGTCAGAGGGCTCAGGGGGCCTCCACTATCTCCCTTCTGTTTTAAGCAACTTGTTAAAAGGTGGCTGGTTTACACAGTAAGTGGTGAGAGTGGGATTTCTGAAAAACATCGTCATCCCCTGGTTGGCAGAGAGGGAGATGGTGCATGCATGCCGTGCCTCAGTTGCCCTCCTCCTTATAGAGAGGCAGGATCTTTGACCAGAACAGAAAGCCTGCTCTAACTAGCTAGTGTAACTAGCGAGCTTGCTTTGGGAATTTCCCGTCTTCCCCTCTCAAGAGCTGAGTTATAGGTTGGCCCATGGAGGTGCCAGTCTTCCTGTTTATGTGGCAAGCACTTTACCCACTGAGCAGTTGCTGGGCCCCATGTTTCTGTTTTTAATGCAAGGCGACATGGTGAGGTTGTGGGCAGGGCTGTTGACTTCTAGAGACTGGAAGCCCCAAGTTATTTCCAGGAGAGACATCCAGACAGTGTTGACTCATCTCATACAGTCATTGGAGTGACTTAGATATTCCCACTGGGTTGCTTGGAACCCTACTTGTTACTTAAAGTGATTGTGTGGTGCCGACATCAGAGAGGCTCTCAGCTTGCAAGGGAGGTTCCTGGGCGGGCGGGGGTAGGGAGGTGGGGGGGGGGGGGGGGGGGTGGGCGCTGCGCTAGTGCCTCTAGCCAGTCTGTGGGTGGTAGAGATAGTATTTGCACACGTCTCCAGGTCGTAACTTGCACCTTCCTCTTTGTTCTTGGTAACCACACTAGCAGTCCAGTCCACACCCGTGGAAGGCTGACTCCTTACTCACCGGATCAACTTTTCACGCCTTCTCCTAGCAGCTGCTGGCTGCCATTCATTCTGTGTGCTGCATCTTTGACACACAGTAGGTCCTTTTGTCTTTGCCTCAGTGGTATTTTGTTTCTTTCTTTCAGCTCTTGGGTTTATTTCCCTTTCCCTTGTGGCATCTGGAGACTGAGGGGAGCACTGTATTGCACTCAGGATTACAGCGATTAGATCCCAGGGCTGGATGTCCACCGCACCTGGATCCTTGCAGAGTTAAAAGTTCCTCCTCTTAAGGTCAGGTACAGGAAAATCAGAGGAAAGAACACTTGTCCCCAAGAGTATAGTTGAGCTGGGGGCAGGACGAACGATTAGTTCAGAGGTAAAGATAAAGAGCCACGCTAGTCCACTCATGAGACACCTTCTTGCATGCTGGTGGATTATGTGACAGGCCACCAGGCCTTTGCTGAAGGGATCAGTGTATATCCTGGGATCCTGTATTGAAGAAACATGGAGGTCTTGAGTATTCAAATGCTTTCCCTGTGTCCCTAGATAGTGTCTCTTAACTTAATTTCTCAAGGAGAAATATGTTAGGAAAGGGATTGATTGTGAGGCCTGTGGGTGGGATGGTGGGTCAATGGAATGACAATTGTTTGCAACAGGGAGTCCCAGTGGGGCATCCTTTCTCTGTTTGTTCCCTCTCCATAGATCTGTCTTTCTGACTGTTTAGGACCAGCCTTAGGGTATGGTGATGACTGGCCTTCATCTCCTTAGGGTTGAGATTGGGGCTGAAAGATAAGGTTATGGTCTTGCTACATGTGCCTTCATTCAGAAATTGGTGTGTGTGTGTGTACATGTACATACTTGAGCATGCTTCTGCCTGCCTGCCTCTTCATCTCACGTACTCAATGAGTTCGCATGTGTGCTCAGTTCTTCAGGCTCTGCAGCAACATGGACAGAGCTGTCACTGAGATTCTGTTTTGGAGGCAGAGCACTCCCCAGGTGCATCGCTTCCTTCCCTGCTGGCTTGGTGTCACATTGCTGATAGGCTGCTTTGGTGTAACTTGCTAGCTCTTACAGGAAACACTCCTAACCAGGCATCTTGTAGACAACAGAAACGTGAATGCTTTGGATGCCCGGAAGTCGAAGACCAAAGCCAGCAGAAGCCAGGCTTGGTGGTGCAGGTCTATAATCCCTGCTCCTCCTGAGGCTGAAGCAGGAGGCTGTACAATTGAAGCCTGTCTGAATCAGAGTGAATTCACAGCCAGCCCAAGCAATTTACTGTGACCTTGTCTAAAAATAAAAAAGGGGGAAAAACAGGCTGGGAATTTAAGCTCAGGGGTTCAGCATTTGCCTAACACACATGTGGATCTGGGTTCAACTCTCAAAATTGCTAAGTAAATCAATAATAAAGAGACAAGCAGATTCCGTGTCTGCTGAAGGCCGCCTTGCCGTATGCTCAGATAGTGTGGTACGAAAGAAGCTTTCTGGAGAGAGCCCTCATCCCATCTTGAGGACTTAACTTAGTACTCTGTATCACAAGGGTCCGATGGCCCACCTCTGGGCTACTAACTATCACTTGGGGCTGGAGCTTTCTCCATAGGAACTTGAGGGACCCAAGCATGCATGCCAGGATATACACTGTGGGCCAGGAGCCACTCTGAGGCCTGTTGGTTATGGGCCTCTGAAGGGAACACCAGATTAGAGCTTCAGGAGACACTCTGGGAAGGAGCCCCTGGGAAGAGCAGGCAGAGAGAATCAATGAACAGAGCAGGAGTTTATGGCCCTGTCAGGAAAGGGGGTGGGGAAGAGGCAGAAAGCATGATAGTACCAGCCAGCACACTAAAATCTTTATGTCACCATCAAGGTATATTGAGGTGTCTTTAGTGAATTACTAGGTTGGCGTGATGTTTTAGGATTTACTTTTTTGTTTGTTTGTGGGGCCAGGGTCCATTGTATCTGGAAATGATGTAGATAAAGGAGAGCAAAGAAAGAGATGATAGATGAGTTGTATAATATAGATCAGGGCTGTCTCAAGTCCTGTAGAGGCTGAGGCAAAAAAAAAGGAGTTCTTAGTTCAAAACCAGCCTGGCCCACACAGTAAGATACTTTCCAGAGAGAAATGGAAGAGAATGAATGAATGAGATAGAGAACAGCCCGGCAGAGGTGGCAGTGTGAAATGGACAGGACCAGGCTATATCTACTGCATCCTGGAGTGGTGTTTCCAAGACTCCCACCCTCGGAGCCAGAGCATTCAATCAATACTGCTGTTGGAGGCTCTTTGCCCTGATTTCAGAAGGAAAGCTTCCAGCTCTCCCTGGAGTCAGAGATGGAAATTGTCTCTGGCTAATAGGATCTTTACAACAGCTAAATCCTCCACTAAACACTTTATGTAACTGCTGTTGCACCCAGGGTAGCTCCCGTCCCCATATGTCTGTGAAGCCCTCCTTCACTGTCTTTAAAGAGAGGCAACCCTGTGCCTGAGAAGGAGACAGGATCCTGCTGGAATGGCTGTCTACACCATCCTTTCTCAGCTGCTTAAATTGCCGTGAGGGCAGCGCAGGGTCTTCGAGGAGGGACTTTTCTCTGATATAATTATGCCGTTAGTAAAAATGGTGGTGGGTCTGTGCTTTTCTTCCTTAGCCACTAAAATAAAACTCTTGATCTCCGACTAGGCAGCTGTTTGCAATCTGCCTCCTTTTCCCCATTGATGGATTAGTGCGAAGGCTTGGGTGATGGGTGCCAGTGTGAGGGCTGAAGGTCCTTTTTGTTGTCTCCAGCCACGACTTGGGCTGTTGGAGGAGCTCCAGGTTGGGCTGCTGTTCATGGGTCGTATGTCCCTGGTTTCGCCTGGTGTGCCGTTGCTAAGAAGTGGGCTTTGTTTTCATGGAGCCCGGGGAATGCTCAAGGACAAATACACTTTGGCAAAGATTTGCTGATTCGGGGAAGATGGCTAGGTGTTGAGTAAGGGCAGTGACAGGTGGCGAGGTCAACATCCCTGGGACTGATTGGGGTAGCAGAGAAGGGGGGAAGTTAGTGGGGAATCATAAGATACAAGATACCTTGGTGGAAAAGATTAACAAGGATCAAGGAGGCCGAAGTGAAGGAAGGAAGTGTGGGCGGGGCCCGGAGGATGACTACAGCATCCTGAGTGGGTCTGACCTGCCCAATCTACTGTGTACACACACACACACACACACACACACACGCACACACGCACGCACGCACGCGTGCGTGCGTGCGTGCCTGGGGCCAGAGAACAAAGGATGGGTGGGACAAGTATTGGAGGTGCGTCTGAGAGCCTGGCTAGAAAACTCCCTGCTGAATGGAGGCAGCCATCGAGGGCCTTTGGGACTGAAGGTGTGGGAGTGGGGAAGGAATTTCCAGAGTACCACCTCTCAATGTCTTCCCTTCCCAGACAGGAGGACTGTTATTGGGTGACTACTGGATATAGGGGCTCTACTTAGAAGATGGCCCCTCTGAGACAAGCAAGGGTGGCCTCTAGATTACCTCCTGATGAGTCACACACTTACTCATTCCATCAGTCACCTTTCTGTGGCTGCTGTGGGCCCAAAATAGAAAGATGACTGGGCCAGTCTCCCAGTCACATCACTCCTATGTTGCTGGAGGTAGCTTCGGAGCTGTGGCCTGGCTCGTGTTTTCAAGCTGTGGAGAGTAAGTGCAGCCAGTGGGCCCTGGATTCTGTTCAGAGCATATCCGTCATCATCTTTTATCCCAGTTAGTCACAGTTTGGATTGCATAGCCTTGGTAGCCATAGTAACATGGCATTGTTTCCTCGTACAGATGAGGAAACTGAGTCTGGGCAACTCATGTTCCTGAAGGACAGGTTGGTTGGTGTGCACGGCATGACCCTAGCCAGTGCTCGGCCAGCAGCCATGGACAAGTTCTTCATGGTGGGGCTGTGGGGTGGCCTTCAGATGTCCTCAGTACTCTTCTCCAGCACAAGGCCTACTCCTTGTTTGCATCCAGATGTGAAATCCAGAGAGGTCTTCTGAGCAACGAGGCCCAGCTCTTGCCCAGCTTTGTACAAGCATGCTGAGGACATGTGCTGCTCCGACTGCCTTATAGGTGGAGTTGGGCTTATAGGTAAAACATTAGGCCTGCATTATTTAGACCTATGGGCGCCGAGGATGAACAGCCAAGATGCTGTAATCGGGATCCCCTGGACCTCCTGACAGTCATAGCCGCTCAGTCTGGCCCCAAGCAGACCTCCCCTGATTCGCTGACCTCTGAGCTAAATATTGCAGCAGAGTTCTAATCACTTGGGTGGGGCGCATGATGGGGAGGCAGTATGCAAATGTGACTTGAGCAGCCACCATCGGCTAATCACAGGAGATGGTCAGAATAAACCGAAAATGCTACCAGAGGCAAAGGGTATTTTATTAATTTTTTAATAAGGCTCTATTATATTGTAAAATCAAAATTAGTTACAGAAGAAGGAAGTTCTTCACAGGGTGCTACTGGGAACTCCCTTTGTAGACCAGGTTGGCCTTGAACTCAGAGATCCTGCCTACCTCTGTCCTCCCAAGTGCTGCCTCACCTGTGCCGCAGTGTGTGTGTGTGTGTGTGTGTGTGTGTGTGTGTGTGTGTGTGTGTGTGTGTGTGTGTGTGTGTTCATCCATGTCCGAGTTCTAATGGGGAGAAGGTGTTGGTTTACAGTCCTGCTTGCTTCCCAGGGGAGGAAGACAGTCAGCCCAGCTGCAGCATGGGCAAGCCCTGTCCTTGGTCCACCTCGTAAGCTGTATGGTCCACATGGTCTGGTTACCGGAGAGGTCGGAGAGGTTAACTTGGATCACACAGTAAAGAAGATGTCCCACTATTTTCTTAACTGTAAAGCTCCGAGGCTGTGCCTCAATTTTACAGGACATCCTGCTGACCCTCAGCCTCTCTCAGTACAGCAGTCTCAACATTGACCATGCCTGTCTGATCTGTAGTTAGGGTGATTGCTAAGTGGACAGATATTGCTGTGCTGTTTTGTCTGGTTTTCATGTTTTCCTTTAACTACGTCTAGTTAAGTGTTATACCTAGGTGTTCCGCTTTCAGATTGCTTCGGATTTGACCAGTGCTTTCTTTGGGTGGGCTATGTTATTATCTTGTGTCTTTATGTCATGTCTTACTTAACTCGTTGGCCGGCAAGTAAGAAGATGTGCAGTTATCTGTCCTGTCACGCTGCATCTGGACTGGGATGGAGGAGGCTGTGTTGAGTGTTCCTTGCTAATAGGTGCAACACACATGGGATCACCTGCTGTGGACACAGCAAGCCGTAGTAGTTAGTGGTGAATTCAGAGGTTCTTGGCTTCTGAGACTGGAGCCCCTGCTGTCGACCTTTGGGCCACAGCTTGAGACCCACATCAGGCCCTTCCAGATGGGCCATGGCTAACATTCCCTCATTCTGTAAATAATTTATGACTTCAGCTGCTGTGGGCATGAATGTCTTCTTCTGCCTTCTTCTCCCTTTTTATAGTGCTTCTGTGCATCTTGGGACCTTTTGGTTTTAGGGCATTGGGGTCACTTTAGAAAAAGCCAGAGGGGATTGTTTTTCAAGACAGCCCAGATGTCAGCCCTAGGTGATGGGATGCTGTGACGTCTCCAGGCCCCCATGATGGATTGCTAGCCACCATTCTATAGTAAAGAGGACAGTACCCAGTTGTATATAGAGAGGAGAGGTGTTCTGTGAAGACCCAGTCTCTCCCCACACTATCCTGGTCCTGCTGGACTGCTCTGTGCTTGGTAAGAGAGTAGACTCTTGGCAGAGGGTGGTGAGCATGTGTTTGCTCCCTAATCCACGGAAATTGGTATATTTCTTTAGAAGTTTTGACTTCTGTTTCCTTAAGTAGACTTGGGGAAGCCTGATTTACCTGCCCTGTAGTGAAGTTAAGCAGAGTGTAAAATGCCGTCATGG
Organism: Onychomys torridus; assembly: GCF_903995425.1. Classification (NCBI taxonomy): domain Eukaryota; kingdom Metazoa; phylum Chordata; class Mammalia; order Rodentia; family Cricetidae; genus Onychomys; species Onychomys torridus. Next base: position 110,890,278 of record NC_050443.1, on the reverse strand, counting down.
TAGTTGAATTTACACTCTGTTAAAGTGATTTGTGCACTTTGCAGAAGGCTGTGATATTAGATGCATAAGTACTCAGCAGTGTTAACTCGGGGGAAGATTTTATTTGACAGGATCACGGCAAGTGCTGAGGTACAGACAGCTTTCGAACCATTTAGCATGGTGGCCAGTAATAGACATGGAGTGCCAGCTCGGGGTTTAAAATTCTACCTGAAACATTTGAAATTAACAGGAAAGGGTGTAAGCACCCCTTCACTGGTGCCTCCTGGTGGCAGTGGTTTTCCTCAAAGAAGACCATGTGGTTTCTATGTTGGTCTCACTGTTTCATCTGAGAGAATGCCTGGTTACTAAAGTGACAGGCTGAGAAACCAGTGTTAATCACTGGTTCTGTTCACTGCACGCCAGGTGGTCAGATGAACCAAGGACCTGCCCCCAGAGCCAAGTGACACCAGACTGGCTCCTGAAATCCCAGGGAAGTTTGAAAGGGCTGCCATTGAAGGCAGGTGCCTAGCGGGTGCTGTCTTCCCCCCCAACCCCCTCTTTTATATAAGATTCATTCTTTCCATCATTGAAAAACAGGTGGAAAGAAACATTTCCATTGATGAGGCTCAGATTAAGATTCAGGGGAGAGCCAGGACAGCCGTAGGTAACTAAAGCTCCTCGTGAATGCGTCCATCTTTGCAACATCCAGTGTGGGCTCTGCTCGCCTTCGCCGCTCAGTTACCTCATAGCCTGGCCTGCCGGTGACCTCCCATCAACTCAGAGAGGCATGTTCCCGAACTCAGAGGTTGGAGGTGTGTTTTGGGTTTTAAAAGCTGCAGAAGTTAGGAGAATCTTGGGGTGGTGACAGGGCCAGTAGCTCTTAGAATTGGGTTGGCCTTGAGTAGACCGGTCAACGGAGTTCACTTGAAAAGAATACATATGATGATTGGTAATACCACCAGCTGGTGTGGCGAAAAGCACTACCAGAGAGGATTGGATTTGGTTTCCAGCACTCACATGGTGGCTAAGTAACTAGTTCAGGGCATCCAATGCCCTCTTCTGGCCTCCTCTGGCACCAGACATGTACATGGTGCACATATAAACATTCTGGCAAGATGCTCACACACATAAAACAAAAATCTTAAATGAAAATTATGAAAAAAGATAAATGGTACCAAGATCTGAGTCCTGGATACATTTTTTTTAAAGCCGGTCTTCTCAGGCGTATCAGAAACAGGTGGCCCCGTGGGAAGCATTTCCCAGATGCTCCCTCTGATGTCAGTCTTGGTATCCAGGCCTGTGGCACCTCCTTGGGAGGCCTGTCCTTGTTTCTGGAGGCATTGTGATGACAAGTTCACATCACGGCTTTCAAATTGAGCTGGCGAATCAATGGCAGCAGAGCGGATGTCCCTTCCCTGCTCAAGCCTGTCTCCAGAGTCAGGCTTGGTTCTCAATCCCCTTTGGCCAGGAACACTGCTATCACAAGTGGTAGCCCTCTTTGGACTAAGTGCATGAGGCGAGAGATGGGTGAATCTGTGGTACCCAGTTTCCAGCTCCATCACAGCCTTTTCAAGGTAAATTTTATCAGCTAACCTGGGTTTCTTCTATTCTTCTGGGCAAGTTCCTGTTTGTCTGCCACAGAGAAAGCCCTTTTTGTTGAAAATCCCAAGCATAGAGCTTTCCAGAACATGTTATTGGGCACAGCTTTATTCTTTGATCCCTTCAGAAGATTAAACTCTGGTTGGTGTTGGCTGCCAGGTGGGGGCGGAGGGCTGAGTGAAGCTATTGTTGGCGCCCAGGCAGCTTGGAGCCTGGTACTTGGTCCTTCCTTCCCTGTCTCTCGCGCCTCCTCTTACTCTAGGAACAGGGGTAAGAGAAAGAAACCCCATTTTTGTGTGTCCTTGTCAGCCTTAGCCACCTCCATGCCCTGCAGGCAAAGGGACTTCAACTCTCCTCAGCGCATACATATCAGGAGCCCCCACATCTCATTACATGTGTTAAAGTGTGTGTGTGTGTGTGTGTGTGTGTGTGTGTGTACTTCTGTGCCTGCCTCCTTGTGATCAGTGTCTTTCTTTCCCTGAACTAGCTGCTTTTTGTTGATAATGGTGCCGTGTGTGTGTGTGTGTGTGTGTGTGTGTGTGTGTGTGTGTGTGTTTTGATACATGCAAGTGTCTATGTATATGTAGGTGCACATGAGTGCACATGCATATGGAGACCACATGATTAGCTCTGTCACTCTACCTTTTGGGTACATGTGTTGTATTCCTGCTTATGGAAGTGGCACAGTAGGCCCCTGGTTCTCCACCTTCCTAATCCTGTGACCCTTTAAGACAGTTCCTCTTGTTGTTGTGACTCCCAACCAGAAAATCGTTTTCCTCGCTACTTCGTGACTGTAATTTTGCTACTGTAATGAATCTTAATATAAATATCTGATAGGCAACCCCTCTGAAAAGGTCGTTCAGCCACCTCAAGGGGTTGTGACACACACATTGTCCAGAGGATATTGAGTGTCTTACTCTATCACTCTCCACTTTATTCCCTTGAGACAGGGTCTCACTGAACATGGAGCTAGGCTGTCAGAGAGCATCCTCCAGTGATCCAGTACTGTGGTTTTACACACACACACACACACACACACACACACACACACACACACACACACCTTTGCCGAGTACTGAAGATTCACACTGAGGTCCTCAGGCTTGTACTGCAAACACTTCACCCAATGAGCCGTTACCCAATCCCGCACACCTTATTTTCTGTGTGACTTAGAAAACCTTCAGAATCCCTCTGTAAACAGGGCTTTCATGGCGTATGCTAACCGTCATTTTGGTTTCCTTCCAAAATGGAGGCATGATGCATTCTGGGCATGGCCGTTGGCCCAACCTTTTCATTCATTCACTACAGGAAGTGAAAGTTTGCATGACATCACTGTGGGGATATTTCTCGTTGTTGTAATTAGTAGGCTAGCAGGAAGTAACTGGACAGACGATTCTTGGCAGAACAGACCATTTAGACTGGGAAGGCCAAGAGAGAGGTCTGGGGAGGAAACAGCATTTTGCAAGTTCACACTCTTCAGGGGAAGAAATCTGGAGGGTCACAGGCGTTGCTGGGAACAGAGCTGCCTCTTTTTTGCCTGCGTGGGCATTAACTGTCTCAACCCTCTTCCCCCATGGCCACCCCCAAAGCCACACTACCCTGACTGGCATTGGGGTCAGATGTGTGTGTACCGCACCATTGCTCAGTGAGCTGTGCTGTGGGAGCAGGCTCTGCCTGCCTCTCAGATCCTAGGAGCTGACATGGCAGAGTGAGGGACTCACAAAGGTTCTTGGAAGAATCTGAGGCTTCCAAGACCACAAAGCAGCATTGGCCTATGTTTTAGGTCAAGCTGTAGGGGATGTGTGGGACCTCCTGAGCTGAGTGAGGGAATCTAGTGAGGGAACCCTGGTTAGCTGCCCTTTCTGCACTGTCAGGGATGATTTGGTGCTTGCCCCACCTGAGTGGAGGCAGTATGCCGAGTGCCCAAAATATACCTGCTTGAGGCAGGTTCTGGTCCGGGGAAGATACAAGGTGCCCAGAGTTGGTGGGTTGTGTCCCTATTCACAAGGTTGACTGGTTTATGGGGCTCTGGAATGTGGGAACAGAAAGGGAGATGGGTGGATGCGGACTGTTTGTTTGGTCAGGCATCTTGTATTTTCTTTTAATGAAAATAGAATGTTTGCCTGGCAGTGGAATGGTGCACATCTTTAGTCGCAGCACTCAGGAGGCAGAGGCAGGTGGATCTCTGGAGTTCGAGGTCAGCCTGGTCTACAGAGAAACCCTGTATCAAAAAGACCCCCCCCCCCCAAAAAAAAGACTGTTCACTGGTCGTTTTAATGGCATTTCTGTGGCTGTATTACCATCTGTATTTCCGTTCTGTGGCATTGGCATTGAGGCACAAGTGTCCAGCTCTAGAGGATTCTTCTGCCACTTTACATTCTTGCCGCCAAACAGGAGTTTCTGTTCGTAGCCTCCCATCTCCTTGCTAGCGCTCCTGCGGTTGTATTAGTGATTCTGCTGCATTTGTAGTACTGTTGGAAGGCGTTTTTCTCATTCCAGGAGGCTGTTTTATGGCCTGATTGGCTGTGTTTGCATTCTCCTGAGCAGTACCCACCAAACTTCAGTCTCTGTTAGAAATCGGTTTGTTGAGATTTTTCTGACGGTGCCATCATCTGCCGTCTGCTGCTATGATTGAATGGCGTAGGCTTATAACTTACATACGAACAGAAATTCACTGGCCTGTAATTCCGAAGGCTGACAAGTCCAAGGCCAAAGGGTCCAGCATGATGAGGGCCTCATGCTCAGTCATTCCTCATCGGGAAATAAAAAGGGAAGGAAAGCAGATAAAAGGGGGGGCAGAGCTTGGGCCCCCCTATTCTCTGCTCATCTTCCTTGGATCCTAACTCTCTGAACTTGTGTTTCAGAAGACATTCCTATCTTCCTGTACTAGAAATGTAAGAATTCCTGACTGATTCCACCTTCAAGGCTTATGTTGGATGCTTGTGTTAAAACATTCCTCTGTTTTGCATTCTCACTGTCTTAAAATAGTTTTTGTGGTTTTCTTTTAAAGCTTTACTTTGTCTTTTAACTGTGCATACTTGTGAGTATAGGCACTCGAGTACAGGTGCCCACAGAGCCATTGGATCCCATTTGAGCCAGAGTAACAGGTGGTTATGAACCACCCCGTGTGGGAGCTGGGAACCAAACTTGGGTCCTCTGGGAGAGCTGTACACACTCGTAACTGCTGAGCCATCTCTCGGGCCCGTTCACATTTTGTGGTCCACCACGCCTTTACATGTTTGAAGTTCAGTTCACGGTGGGTCTACCTGAGATCCTTAGCCACTTCTTGGTTTCATGTAGAAGTCTGGTGGTCTAACCTTCTGCACTTGAGAGTCCACTTCGAGTGAGAGAGTGGTGGGTCCAGGTTCTCACTTTTAGTTTCCTGGGCTCTGCATTTGGTGGCTGTCAAAGTCAGACCGTTTCCTGATTCTGCAGACAGCTGCCGACCATGGCGCTCATGGGTAGACAGGTCTCTGCAGATGTGTCAGAAAGCAAGTCAGGATTAGGCTGGTAACAACATCCAGGTGTTGAAGGAAAGGCCAGGTAGACTCCGCTTCAAGGCAGCAAGCATGTCATTCCCAGACATAGGCTAGTCCTGTTTGGCTAACTAGCTGCGCTAGGACATCTCCCCTACTTAGATCTCTGTATCTTGTTGAATCAGCAACTGTTGAGGAAGAACAGCCTCAGGGTGATGTGTCATACCTGGTGGAAAGACTAAGGCAGCAGGAAGTAGCCTGCAAGGTTCTTAAAGGGACAGCAGGCAATTACTGAAGGATGAGAAAGAATTTCGTGCTTTGGTTTCCCAGTGCACCCTGAACCACAGTTACTCTGGTGTTGAAAGGGCAGTGGTTGCTGTAAAGGATAGCTCCCAGCAAGTCTTCTTGGCCTTCCTAACACTGCTAGAGCGAGATTCCTATAACAGGTTGTGCAGGGGATCCTTTGTCACCCCAAGTCTCTCTTGCACATGTGTACACTTTGAACTAGGATGGCCTTGAACTTCTGATCCACCTGTTTTTTTACATCCTCAAGTATAAGAGCTACAGGTGCACATCACCACACCTGGTTTATGGTATCAGCATATGCCGAGTTGGGGCTGCTACTGGCATCTGGGGTCAGGAATGCTAACAAACAGAGCACAGAACGTAGAACAGCCTCTACCTCAAGGAATTGCCCAGCCCAGCACATCTGCAGTGCTCAAGCCGGGAGAGCCTTTGGTACTCATGGTGCTTAGAAAGTTCGTCAGGGTCTCAGTCCCTCATTAGTTTGGGGATGGGGCCAGGAGTCTGTCCACATCTGGACTGTAAAGAGCAGAACCTCCTGTCATTGAGGCCCAATGAGATGGTATCACACAGCATCCAGCTCAGCCCTGGCCATCATAGTGAATGAGTCTTTTGTCCTGGACCACTCACACACCATCACATGTGGACCCTTGCACCCAGCGGCAAGTCTGAACACAGGCCGTTTTACATATCTGGTCCCAGCCAACTTGTATTATCTAAGAACGTTTTTGATGAAATCTATCAAGCCTTCATTTTGTGTCTAAATCCCTATATGAGTCCAGGTTGTTGGCTTTGCTTCATCAAAAGTGTTTGCTGGGCTCACCAGCCACCCAAGTAAAAGTGAGGACCTGAGTTTGAATACCTGAAACCCATAAGAAATAGTGTGTCTCTAATCTCTGATCCTACAGTGGGATGAGAGGCAGAGGTGAGAGAATCCCAGGAAAGTCACAGTCCACCTGGCTAGGGTAGTGTGTGCAGCAGCAAACGACCTCAAACAAGGAGGGAGAGCAAGGATCAACACCCTGGGTTATCCTCATGCCTGCTTGCACTCACACAAGTACACACGCATAAACACACACAGAATTGTAAAAAAGTGTTTGTCACATGCCAGTTGGTTTCTGAGTCTTTCATATTGTCCATTTTGTGTGAAATGCTCGTTGGTAAGCAATGTGGATCCCATAGAAGAAGTCAGGTATATTGAGATTTTCTTAAGTGAGCATTGCCAGTAGTAAGATGAATTTGCAAATCTGTACAAACAGCAGTGGCCTCTGCAGTTTTGCAATGAGGGAAAAAAAAAATCTTGAGACTGATTCATCAATGATGGTGTACTTAAGAAAGCTGCAGTGAACCCATTTTGGATCTACTATGGCCATGGTCCTTCCATAACGGTGTGCTCTCTGAAGGTAGACTCTCAGACGTTTGCCATTCTGCTCTATCTATCTATTGCATCCATCAGTTTAAGTAATGACTTAAATAATGACTGCCAGAGCAGTAATCAGCAGTTTTTGTTAATGATTTGGGGCCTTGTAAGATAATTAGTCCTGAAGCGCGATATGCTGCATGGGGCAGGTGCATACTGAGTCTCAGAGAGCAACCTTTCCTCTGGTTTAGCTTTTGCAGCAGTGCAGAGCCTGTTCCCTGTTGCCTGGGGCTTGTTCCCGTGCCTCTCAAGAAACCTGCAGGTGATTGGGGGTGGAACACACCTCCATTGGTAGTCAGTGGTCCATAGCGTTGGCCTCTCCCCTACTTGCTGGGAACATTCAGAAATTGGTATCTGGTACTTTCTCATCCTTCTTTTGCTGCTTTTTTGTGGGAGCTGGATTGGGGCTGGTTGTGGCATATAGGATTGTATCCTCGTGCCTTGGAAGGAACACATCCTGACCTGATCTAGTTACACAGGCTCTGCTGTGTCTGTCACATCCGGGGCTGATGACTGCACTGACCCACCCTCCTGCATAGGAAACTCGGAATTGGGAGATATGTTTCATAGGGTGGTCTGTGTAATTTGCAAAGTAGAGTTAATCTGCCCATCCTTTCATTCTTGGACAGAGGATTATTGGACTCTGGTTCTAAAGATTGGTCTGTTGGCTTGAGGTTTTATTTGCCATTATTTTCCTCAGCCACCCTAGTGAGCCGCCCTTTTTGCCGCGTCCTCTCGAAACCTGGCCTACTTGTCTGTTCTTGGGCTCTGGCTGGCTGTTGTGGCCTTTGCTCCATTTTCCTATGAGTCTTGGGATTTTTTACTGCTGGCTTTCTGCTTGCTTGCATCTCGGCACCTTGTTCCAACAGTTGGAGTCTTGGCATGCTGGATTGATTTCCTGTTCGCTTGGGCTGGAGCCAACCACACAAGTGGCTGACTTTTTGCTTGCTGACTGCCCCTTCCTCAGACAGCAGTGCACACAGAGTGTGTGGTGTATGTTTTCTCGTTTCTCCAGGGTGTTCCAAACCTGTGGACCTCTAGTGCCATGCATGAACCGCTAGCCCAGCTGTTCCCTCACACCACGGCCTCCTGTGTGTCTACAAACTATCTAGAGGACTTAGAGACCCCCTCTTGGGACACTGAGTGTGGAGGGAATAACCTCTGCACAAAGTGAGCTCAGCGAAGAAATCACCTTTTTTTTTAGAGCAATGTGAAACTTGACAGGAAAAAAAAAATGAGAAAATGGCATGTGTCTGTATGTCTCCTACTAAATTTTCTCATTAGCCTCTTAAGTTAATGCCATGTTTGTTTCAGTGAATGAAACAACATTCACACATTGTTAGAGGGTGGCCTTTTAGGTCAGCATGGTTCAATTCCTCTGGGGGGTGCTATGAAGAAAAGGAAGTAATTTCACATTTTTGGTAGAATTCTGTTTGGCTTCCTCTTTGGGGGAAGGAGGGGAAGTGAGTCGATAGACGGTACAGGATGGTCCTCTATGAACTGGGCAGTGACCAGTGCCCTCCTTGGGAATCTCACATTGGCAGTAAGTGGGAACTTTGGTTGTCCTGGATGCTTTGTGGGCTAGACATTCCCTGACTCTGATGTTAGAATTTCAGACCTGGGAGTTGCTGCCAAAGTTGGTTTGCAGTGATAATGCAATCAGCAGAAGGGGCTGGTGGCCACTGAGGACTGCCCTGGGGAGGAGGGGTGGGTGTTGCCTTGGTAAGGGGGAGATCGGGTAAGGGTGACCAGCCTTCAGGCTGTCCAGGGATGATGGTGTTCAGGGAGGGCACCTGCGCTGCCTCAGGCCCTTCCTGCATATTGGTACATTCCTCGAGTTTATCTCCCAGCTGCACACCCAAGAGACAAAGGATTATAGGTGTAACTGAGTTAGTTGCACAAGGTCACATGCAGGAATCCACAAAACCTGAGGCTTAAATGCTGAGGAGGTTGGCCGGGTAATGTGTTGGCCGGGCAGTAGTCAAGAGCTCATACGGGTCTGTCCCAGGTAACACTCTTCCAGGTACATGCTGATTGCTGTGTTTCTTACTCCATTGCAGCCTGCAGCCTGCAGCCTGTCTCTTTGGGGAGGAAAAACATTCTCATTTCGTTGTCCACTGATCTAATACTGGCAGTCGACCCCAGGGCCTCTCGCTGACGTACATGCTAGGCAAACACTACCACTGAGTTACCTCGTATTTGACCCATCCTTATATTTGAGCAGGACTTGAACTTCTTATTCTCCTGCTACAGCCTCCCAAGTAGCTGAGATTACAGGCTTCCACCACTCTGCCCACTTGCTTTCTAGGTAGGTTGCTCTTTTGTGAGAAAGGGAATGGGCCTATATGTGTAAATTGATGTTTTCCTTAGGTTTAAGTTAGTAGCTTTGTACATTCCTTGATGTAAGACTTTTAGAGTGCTAACTAGAAACACTCCATCTGGTCATAGGAGTCGTGGCCTTCCACAGTTGAGGAAGGTCACTGGAGCAGAACTCTGGATCTACCATAACCCTTCCCAGAATCCTCTGGAGTTGGGGTCAGCAGGGCTTATTGCCTGGCAACAAAATTCACCTGCAGTTTTGCATCTTCCTCTCCCTGTAGCTTCTTCTTATTGGACATGCCAGCTGAGGTGAGGACCTTCCAGTTGTATGGGGTGGTGGGTGCCTGTCTAATGCTGCTTGCCACCACAGGATGGGCTTCTGAAGTGACAGGCCCTCTGTAAAATGGGCAGATAAAAGCCCCGCTTGGGAAATGGTTTCATAGGATACACACTGGACTTGTATCTGACAGGTAGCTAGCTAGTCCTTAGGGGCTGACCCGTGAGGGCAGCCACAGGTGTCCAGAGTCAGGGCAAAACGGTCGCCCTCATCTTGGTGCTTCATGTTGGATCCATCATAGGGACAAGTCAGGGCCTCCTTCTTTCAACTAACTTCCTAATGAGACCTTGACAGTTATCACAGAGCTAGATGGCAAGATTTGAATGATTTGAAAATTATAAAAGGGCTGAGGATGGCACAGTGAGTAATTTTATTTCTCATCCAGTTTCCCTACAGTTAGCATTTTTCAGTGGTGTGCTGCTTTTGTGAGCATGGAGTTTGGGCGATCTGGGTTTTAAGTATAGTTATTTGGTCCCTGGGTTATCCTGTAGTTTGTCTGAGGTCTCATGATTAGCCTGGGCAATGCTGTGGATTTTATAGGAGACAGTTTTCCTATGAGAAAAAATTCTTAGTGCCTGACCAGCTGGTACCAAGTTTCTCCTGGAGCAGGTATTCTCAGGGAGGTGTGGGTGCCATCGAGAGGGGCTGCCCCTACATTGAAGGGCCTTGCCATTGGTGGGTTCTTTATACAGGCAGCAAGGAAATCTGTGGGAGCAGATAGGGAAAGGTAAGTTAAGCTGTCCTGGGTCCTGTTCACCTCAAGGCATTAACCGAGGGACGCCAAGTGCTACACTAGTCTCTTTTGTTAGGCCACATTTAGAAATCATGGTGAAGTAGTTCTTACTGCAGCTCAGGATTCCCAAATGTGATGGTTCAGGTGATGCCCAAGCATCTTGTGGCTGGAGCACAATGTCATGTCTAATGTGCAACTGTTGCTCTCCTCCACATCTAAACTAGATCTTTTCACTGCAGAAATGCTGCCTAGAGGCCATCATCAACACTGCCTGTCTGTCTGTCTTGCCAGTCTATCTCTCTGCAACCTACCCTTCCTGGCTTCATATGCATGATGGTATCACTTCATGTGTGATTCCACACATTTTCCCTCTCCTATTAAAGTATGTACACCTTGTATCGCCTGCCTGGCATCCCCTATGTTATATATAAACACTGAACTTGTCCTTGTCCTGATATGTACAGCTCTGCTTTCTACAGAGTCTTACTCTGTGGAGTGGAAGTTGGGGAAGCGTGTGCAGGTGTGACTCAGTAGAGGAGCGGCCACTGTGCCTTGCCTCCATCATGCTACTGGAAGCTGAAGTGTGAGGTTGGGGCAAGTTCAGATATTTCTCCCCGCTCCCCCTAGCCTTGGGGGATGTCTTTCTTCTCTGTTAGTCTGGCCCTTCAGGTGGCATGAGAGACTGACGCTCACTCCAAGACCCACCTCCACAGGTTCAAACCCTCCCGGGAGTCTGCTTTATTTAGCCAGAAGTACTCCTGCTTTGAGAGGAAGGGACTAAGCAGCCAGGTGAGGGCATGACAATGTTGACTTTTCCTTGGATTCTTTGCAATATTTAGAATGCTGTCACCTATCCAGAAACACACCGATCACAAGGGAGTGCAGCACACTGAATTATCACAGGGTAAACAGGCCCTTATTGGGTGGGCCTCAACTGCTTCCTTGGGTTCTGGTGAAGAAGGCTTCAACCTCCCTGCCAAGACCTCCCCAGGGATTCTGCCAGTCTGAAGCAGCCGCTTGACCCTAGGTTCTGTACACGGGAGCCCATGGGGGCAGTGGGGGGAGCAGTGGATTTCCTAGAAGCAAGCTTTCCTTCACCCAGCAGCAGTTCTCTTGGGCATTTCTTTGCAAAGTGATGTTGGTTAGCTGCAGGTGCACTGAAGATAATCATTTCAGAATAGTCTGCTCATTAAGTAGTAAAACCAGTGGGCTGGAGAACCTTGGAAACCTGAAATGTTAAAATGTAAAACTTCACCAAGAAAAAAAAGAGAAGAACAAAACCACCTTTGAGGTAAGCAACCAAACCAGAAAGGTATCATTCTTAGTCATGCTTCCTGTGGCCCTAGGCAGAGTCCCTGCCTCCCCATTCTCTGGGCAGGGGAGCCGAGGTTGACAAAGGAACAAATCGGAGTGGCTAGATAGAGCAGGGAAAAATCAACATGTGGTTAGTAACCTGTGACCACGGGGAAGCCTAAGTTTAATTTCCCCAGCTCTACTTCAGAAGAGGATCACAGGATCCTGGGGCCAGCAGGACGGCCCTGTAAGTAGAGGGACCCACTAATGAGACTGGTGGTGGGTTCGATTCCTAGGACCCACGTGGTAGAAGTGGAAAGCAGACTCTGGCAAGTTATTCTGTGACCTCCACAAGGGTGCATACACATCCCCATACAGTAAATAAATGCAATAAAACCTTTAATTAAAAAGAGGGTGATTAGATGGTTCAGTGGGAAAAGGCACTTGCCATCAAGTCTGAAAGTCTTGAGTGTAATCCCCTGGAACCCACATGAAGGACAGAGAGAACACTTAGTGCACATAGCCCACCAGAGCACTTGGGTTTCCCCATGGGTTTCCTTCTCTGACCTCTCCATGTTGACTAGCATGCATGGGTGCCTATTTCCTAGACATAAATACAGTTGTTAGATTAATACATTCTTTTTGTGTAAAGAACATAATTATAGCGCAGGTCTGAGCTCCACGGACAGAATCTAAAACAGGCCTGACGACGTTCACGATGCCATCCTCTCGTGGGTCTCCACGAGCTGTTTTATGTCCTCTCGAGGACAAACCCTTTGTACCGTCCTTACTGAGTGAGGTCTGTGTTCTGAGAGGTTCTTGCAATTGCAAAATCATTTCTCTCTGAAGGCTTGCATTGTATCCAAGTGATCCAGCGGAGGGGTCTGGATCAGGTTCCTTTTCTCTGCCAGTTCAAAGGCAGGAAAAGTCTGAAATACAGCAGGTAGCAGAGAAATCTCAAACACTGCGCAGCCAGAATCAGCAGCTGAAGAAGGGGGTTTATTGGGGGTGAGGAGCACACATGCAGCAGACACACAGAAAAAGCCCGCGCCCCGCGCCCCCCCCCCCCCGCAAAGTGTGTGTGTGTGTGTGTGTGTGTGTGTGTGTGTGTGTGTGTGCCCGCACGCACGCCTGTGAACCTAGGGGTTTTAAGACTCCAAAGAGACTTCCTCCTCTAATTTAAGGTTGGTCAGGATGAAGACACAAAGGGTGGTTGATTGATTGGTCTGCACCTGTGTGGGGCATGGACCGCTGCAGCCTTGAACTTCTTGAGCCCGTCAGAGGCTGGCTATCTTGGGGATTCACAGCCCCCCTCTTATCTGTCTACTACCAGGGAGTCTTACCCTCCCAGTCTTTCACAGTAACTGGGAATTGGGGAGGGGAATGGAACGCACAGGCTCATACTTGGCCTTGTTCACATTAGGAAAAAAAAAAGGCCCTCTCACACCTTCACAGGCACAGGGCAGAGGGCTGCCTAGACGGAAATAGCCCAGGAAATGACAGTATGCCCCTACTCTCCAACAGGTACATCCAGTAAAATAAAGATGGCCTCTGCCCCCTCTCTCTCTTCTGTCCTTGTCATTTGGCCTTCTGAGTTACTCTCTGCTTAAACATCTGTGGAATTGTGTGAGGCATTTATAATTTCATCGCCCTCGCAGGAATTAGAACAAGCTATTTCAGTGAAAGGAACTGGGTTTCAGTTAGGGGCTGAGGAATTGAGTCACCCGAGGGCAGCGTCCTTGTGCAGGGTGATGGAGCCATCTGGCAAGTGACCAGTGACTCTTGCAAATGGCCCCTGTGGGTCCTCCACCCTTGGGGGGTTTGCCAGAGAAGGCTCTGAGAACCTAGCTTTGAGAATCCGCGACAGACAGACCCACAAACAAGCCCTAGCCATTGACTGTCTTTGTTTACTTCGGACGTTTGTCCTACCTATGTGAATGAATTCACAAAACTTCACATTCCCCGTAAAGCTGTCACCACAGAAAACACCGTAGTATCTCAGCCGATGTAGTTAAATCACTACGATTGAGTTGTGATTTCCATGAGTTGATACGGTGTATAGCTTCATTTGGTGAGAATCGGCAATTGTATGTGGCAATTAATTTTTTTCCTACTGGACAAAAGCCAAAAGACGTGAAATTTGTCTCATCTTTTAACTGAGAACTGAGAAGTTCTTCTGTGTAAGGAATGTCCTTGGATTGCTGTGTTGTGGTGGCCTCCTAGGTGGTATGCTCCATGGTGAGAGCAGAGGCAGTGAATGGATGTATGTTCACCCCTGTTTGGGACATGGTAGACTTTGTGGCACACGTGTACCCCTGTGGCTCGCAGATAAACATTGTCCAGATTTCTTCAGTAAGATGTGCCCAGAATAACTGTTTTTACCTTTCCATCGAGCTGTGTGTAGACAGTGTGGCTGTTAGCTGGTGGGGCTTTCTTGCTGGGGCCCGTGGATATTGTGCAGCCAAGGTCTGTCTGGACAGCTGTTTGACACTGGATAGCTGTTTGACACTGAGCACTGCTCCCCAGGGCATTGCTGAAGGGGGCTGAGTGTACACTGCAGAGAGAGGGCTGGTCCAGAAAGGTGATCTGCGCTCAGCCAGCTTTCCAGATGCCCAGCAGGAACGATGGCACTCAGTGAGCCCTTTCCTGAACCGCGCGACATGCACATAGCCCACCAGGGCACTTGGCTCACTCCATTAGGAGCTCCACTGTGTGAAGAGAGTTGTACCTGCTCCCAGGGTCTTCCTAGCAGTTGCCCCAAGTAATGACACTGTCCCCATTTCACAGATGGGTGATTTTATTTGAGAGAGGCAGGGGTGGGGTGGGGAGGGAGGGAGGGAAGGAGAGAGAGAGAGAAAGTTCCTGTTCCTTCATGAATATCTGTTGAGCCAAGAGGACACTTACCCTTTCAGGTTTTATCCCTCAAACACCGCCCTTGGGCACCCCACCCCCCACCCCCACCCCTGAGATAAGGTTTCTCATTGGCCTGAAACTTACCAAGCAGGCTAGGCTGGTTGGCTGGCTGACCCGGGAATCCGTTGTCCTGGGATTGCCAGGGCATGCATGCCACCACACCTGGCTCTTCTGGGAATCCAGGTATTGGTCGTCCTTACAAGGCAGGTGCTTCACCAACAGAGCAGTCTCCCCAGCCCATAGATGGACAATTTTGCTTGTTTCTGGAAGCATTCAAACATACCCTGGGCCTACTCCATGTAACAATTCTTCCTGCCCTGCCAGATTGTTTTGAAGCAATCTTTTACATCGACTCACTACAGCCGCTGTTTTTGCGTTGTGTATTATTAAAAGACAAGGACGGCCTCCTTTGGTTAAATAAATAACACAGTATGAGTCTTGTGAGCACTTGTGTACCTCCTCACCCCTCAGTTCAGGGAACCCCTCTTTCTAGTTCTCTAGAACTCAGGGTACAGAAGCCAAGCCTCAGCTGGCCCCTGTGTACGGGCTCCCCTCTGAGATCATTTGCAGGCCCACTCCCCTCCCTAGTGGTGTAAGGCCCTTCGTCCTCACAGTTAAAATAAATGGAGTGAAATGTATGGGAGTCTGAGGCCTGTTAAGCCTGGAGCACAGACACAGCCAGATCTCCTAGGTTCAGGGTCCCTACCCTCACTTCCATCCCTAGGCCGTGTATCTGAGCAAGTTCTGCCATTGTGAAAAGGATAACAACACCCTGTCTTAAGTTTCTAGAGAGACTGAGCACATTTGAGGGGCCCAGGACTCTCTTATCGCCACACCTGTTGTCCTCAGGCTGTTAGGCTTGAGGAGCAGCTTGGCTGTTGAATGAGCCAGGGGTGAGAAATCACTCACTCTGCCCCCAGGGAGTGCCCCTGAGCCTGTGCTTGTTGCCAGCTGCTCCACCAGGGGGCGCAGTTCCGCTCCTGAGCCACCAGGAGCTTTTTTTTTTTTTTTTTTTTTTTAACAGCAGAGAAAGAGGTTTGCTATAGCTAACTGTTAAGATTCCCCAAAACATTCCCAGATACCGCCAAGGCCTTAGCTGAGAACAGTGTGCTCAGTTAGTTGGGTTTGCTCCAGGAAGGATGTTTTGAGTGCAAATAAAATGATACATACCAGGGCTGTTTGCCTCTGCGGGAATCCAGTCAAAGGCCAGCATTGCAAGGCTAGGGTCTAACAGGGGCTGGCTGTGAGGTGCCCTCAGGCATACCTCCTGGGCCAGCTAGAAGATTCCAGAACAGCATAAATCATGCACAGATGTCACACTTCCTTCGCGCTCTTCTTCCCTTCCTTTTCCTTGGGTCGATGAGTCCTGGACCGAGCTTTCTGTCTCCTGTGGGAAGGTGGGGGTTTGTGCGACTCTGCAAAACTAACAGCACTCCTTAAGACCCTCCTTGCAGCTTCCTGTCCCTTCCTGATCATGGTCTGCCCACATGGTACTTGAGCATCTCTCCCATGGAAGGATCTGTCCTGTAGGCAGAGGTGAGGTGGAGGCCCTAGACCTTCCCCTGCTGAGCCTCAGTAAGCAGGGGCACTTGATCTGGCATCAAACATTGTAGGCAGTTCATGGTGGACAGGGTGAGAATTGGTGTTTTCATTTAAAACACCAATTGACTTTGTCTTTTCTTAGATTTCAATGCCCCGCCGCCACTTGTTTGTGAACATTGTCCCCGAGACAAAGGACCAGGTAGTGTGGCATGGTGAGTTGTTCCGTGGAAGTGTGAAGCAGAGTAGCAGGAGATGCTGCAGCCTTTGTTTGTCTGTGTGGATTTCCTTGGCAGTCTTTCTGTGGAGGGTAAAAATAGCGCCTTTTGCCTTAAAATAAGTGCTGTGGGGAATGCTTGTATGGATCTGCTGCATCGCCACATATGTTCACCGTTCACAGTCTCTATTGTTCACTCAGAGTGACTTAGGTTCCCTCCCACCCACCCACCCTGCAAGTTCCAGAGAATAGGCCTTGACTCCCCTGGGTGAGGTGATCCCAGGACGGCACAGTGGGCCTTACTTAGAGGTGTACTGAATTCATCACAGAACTGGGAAGTCCCCAAGGTGAGCCCAAAAGGCAGGAAGCCAAACCCTACACAAGCTCCCCAATGTACACTCTTTCTGTCCACTTGTGAGCTCATTCCAAAAAAAAAAAAAAAAGCTGACAAGGCATCTGTGAGCCACTACCCACCCCAGTACCTCAACTCCCATAGACATTTGCTCCCAAGGTCATGGTTGAATGTAAAGCCAAGATTTGTGGACCTTCCAGTAGGGAAGGGTGTGATGGAGTCTGGCCTAGCTGCTGCTTCTTCCCATGGGTCCAGGGAGATAGGTGTGAATCAGAATAAATGCCTGTGAGTGCTGTGACTATGGCCTGTTCGCTCCTCCTGTACATTCCTAGAGACCATTTTCCACTTGCCTGATAGGAAATTACGTTACCCTTGGTGTAGCTCTCTGTAGATGCCCTCCTGTATAAGCCAGCAGAAGAACCCACCACTATTTGGCACTGTCTGGCAAAATCTGGTGTTGTGAGTGCTCTGTCCGTCCGTCTGTCCACCTACCTCAGTCCTTATTGATTCAGTGCCTTTGATTCAAGAACAAAGTGTCATATCCCCAGATAGGTCACACTGTGACCTGCGTAGGAAACCTCGTTCCTTTCTTGATGGTAAAGAAACATACTGGAGTTTAGTTTGGCCCAGTCGATTCTCTGTCTGTATATGCGTGTCTCGGTTTTTTTACATGCTGAAAGGATGCACTGTCCCTTTAAGAAGACAACAGGCCTGGCATTGTAGCTCAGATGGCAGTGTGCTCGCCTTGCATGCACTGAACCCTGGGTTTGATCCCAGAACTGCATAAATGGAGTGCATGCCTGCTTGAGAGGATCAGGCATTCGGGCCACAGGCAGGACTGTACACAAAGTACTGCCCAGGAGCATCCTGCAAGGGAGCCATCTTTGTATGGGAGGTGTTCAGGCAGTCAGTGGAAGAATCTCTATTTCATTGGGGGTTCCTTACTGCCTGCATCCCTTAAAGAGAGTACCCTTGGGGGAGTAGAAGCCATTCCTGTCTTCTTCCTGCACAGCTTTTCAGATGTACCCAGTTTTGCCCCACTGCGTTACCCCACCCCCCACCCATACCCACACACAGAGGGTTTCTCTGTGTAGCCTTGACTGTCCTGGAACTCATTTTGTAGACCAGCCTGGCCTCGAACTCACAAGAGATCCTCCAGCTTCTGCCTCCCAAGTGCTGGGATTAAAGGTGTGTGCCACCACCGCCCAGTTGAGATCTGTGTTTTTCTCAGCTGGGCTTTATGAAGAAATCATAAGAATCGAGAGAGAACAGTCAGTCAGTGATAACAGAAGGCCGTGGGTCTTACCAAATGTGATGGGAAAGAGACAAGCAAGCCTCACCGTTTATGAAAAACACCAGATCTGATCCCAGATGTGGGGCTAGCTTGACTTCCATGAGACTGTTTTGGGGCTTGGACAGGAAACAAGGGCCAGGGTTGATTGTAACAATGACTGGGCCCCCTGATCCCTGGGGGGCTAGCCTGGGTTCCTACAAGAAAGAGCACTGAGAGGTGAGCGGGCTCCGAGGCCACAGCTTTGTCAGCAGATGAAATGAGCCCTATTTTAAGGCATGCTGTGTACCAGCACTTCCTGTTATTCCAAAGGAACCTCTTGTTTTGGTTTTCATGGGGATGGATTTATTGAAACATGTGCTAGTGGAGTGACCCAACCATGTTCTAGGGCAGAATGAAGCTGGAGGAGGTTCTGGGGCCTCAAAGGGAGGACACACCTTCCAGTCACCACACCCCAAAGACTATAGGGATTTTCTGTGGGCAAACAAAGACCGTTTGCCTGTCAGGGTCCCAGACAGGGGACCCCAGAGGCGGAGCTGGTCAGAGGACAATTGAAAGGGGTTTTGTTGGCCCTCTAGGGCTAAGTTAAGCCATGTGTGTCTCTTTCCAGGAGTATCAGTCCAGCCAATCGGAGCCATGTAAACCCCACTCACTTCCTGCCGACCTTTCGACACCGCCAGATGGTTTTTCTTACAACTGTCATTAGGCCTCCATACTCGCTGACCTCATCAAATTGTATTGAGGCCATTTTCATCCATTTTGTTCCAAAAGCCCATTTAACCCTTCCTGAGTGCCCTCGCCTTGAGAATTGGCAGCTATGCTTCTGTCCATGTCCCATAGCGTTCCATTCCCCAAGCTGGATAGAGGGATACCGGTGTTTTCCACAGCAGGAGACACAGCAGAGTGGCAAACAGTATAATAAGGGCCAGGAGGAAACCTCCCCAAACTCAACGTATGGGGGTGTGTGTGGCCTGGGATCCGGGGCCCCTTGTTGCTATATCACGTGGTTCCTATAGGATCTGAGAGTGACCAGCCTAGAGGTCCTGAGTCCACAGAGTTAGTTTAGCTAGTACCTCTCTCATTTGCTTGTGTCAGAACTCTAGAAGACAGAGTTGGTCCTCAGGCTTTCTGTAATGAACTGTGAGGTGGTCTCTCCAACTTACATAAAGTCAGTAGCCTACTTTTAGGACTTCTGGGGTGGGGTGGGGTGGGGTTGCAGTGCCTGTGCTTTGCAAGCACTTCAGATTTGGGGGTCTCAGTTAGCAAAGTGATGACCCAGACAGTCTTCTGTGTGCCACAGATGCCTTGGAAGTGAGGATCGTTATCACAGTGTGTGTGGACTACTACTGCTCATGTGTGACTGAGTACCCAGGACCACTCGGCCCGTCTCTGCACACTAACTTGTAAAAACAATGCTTGCCTGTGTAAAGCATTCCAGCCACTGGCAGCGGGACAGCCCTGTCCCTCAAAACTCCTGCTCACATCAGGTCTGTGTCCCCCTGGACTTCTTTGTCTATCTAATGCCTTTTCAAACCGGTCCAGCGGGTTCTAGAGAGCATGGCCTTTGAGTGGTTCTAAGCCACAGGGTGGGGCTCCATGGGAAGTAGCTGGTCCCTGGGGCTGGTTCTCCCTAGATTGCTTCCAGGCTTCACAACAATAACCTTCTGCAGAGCTGTTCCTGGCAGAGGTGGGGTCAGAAGGAAGCACGGACTGGTGGTTAAGCCGGCCTTAGGAAGACAGATTATTTGAAGATAGCCGGCTGTTGGATTTGATGACATGTTCAGGGATGCCATGCCTCCAGAAAGTCATGAAAGACCCCCACAGGTGCTGAAGCCTGTGACTGTGTTACTTGGCACATGTATGTCTTGTGCATGTGACCACACCTGCCCTTCTGGCTTCTTTGTTCATCCTGGGTTTCAGGCAGGGCTTTCAGCATATCTAACCTCACACCCAAGAATGGCCATATTTGTGACTGCAAGCTGGCAGGCTACCTTGAGTGTTCACCTGTGTCTTCAATGACTCTGGGAGCTCACACTTGCCAATAGCTGTAGTTCAAGGACCACTTCAAGGAAACCAGAGGGCCTTGCGTACCCAGCAAATTATCATGCAGAGGGTGGTCTGGGAGAAACATTGTTAATGTGGGGCTCATGCTCTGATAGATCTGTCTAATCATCCCTCAGATTTATGAGTGTGCATGAGTCATTGTAGAGACCCCAGGGTGCCTTAGTACATGTGGAGGGGAGCCCTGAAATTTATTTAAAGTGTCTGGGGGTAACATTCCACTCTTGGGGCCGCTGGGTATTGCTGACGTGAGCAGAATAGAGTTTACCCTAGGAGTTCACAGAGTGGATATATCACAGACCTAGCATCAGCATTGGCAGCTGGGATTTACAGCCTTAGGTAGGTTTGTTAGTGTCCTCCAGCCTGTAGGTGCTTGGAGCTTGGTGTCATGCGTTACAAATGGATCCATGGATCCATGGCTTTTGTCTCTTCTGTTGAACTGCACTCTATCAGTGACCATAATAAATTTGATGGGCTGCATAAAGGGCTCTGTTATTTATCCATTGCTGTGTGACAAATTACCTCAGAATGTAGAGATTGAAGCCACAAAGCCTGGTCTTCATTTCCTGGGGTCAGAATCTGCCCCGCTTAACTGGGTGCCTGGGGCTAGGGTGTTCTCCCTCATACTACTGCAGTCCCGGTATTGACCATGGTTCCCCTGATGGTCCATAGCTCAGGCCTCTGTGTAGTACAGGAGGTGATTGCTGTGGCCCTGTAAGAATGTCGACAAGAGCCTGGCGATGCCTGAACCCACAGTTGTCTTTCATCTGGTGTGTGAAGTGATATGCCAACCTGATTCTTGTGCTAGGTATGAGCAGAGATTGCGAAACCATGTGGATGCCAGGCTGTGGGCAGTCCCCCAGGGATCAGGAGCCCCAGTATTCTTTTTAAAAAAAGTTTTGTTTGTAAATTCTTTGACACGCAGGGCTTTGTTGTGTGAATTCGCCATCCATCCCACAATACAGAGCTCTTAAATGGTGGTCCAGCAACAGCAGTTTGACTCTCTTATTTTTTTTTTAAAAAGGAGCTGGATGGATCAGTAAGTCCTTGTCCCTGGAGCCTCAGCGAGGTTCCCCCAAGAGGCAGCAGATCCTCTGCTGGCATGGTGCAGCATCTGGCCAGTGCCCTGCTGCCCCAAACCAAGGCTGTGTGTCTGCTTCCCCCACTTGATTTCTCTGTTTGTCCTCCTACAACCTGAGATTTCCCAACCACTGCTCTCTTTGCCGTCCATGCCCTCACGGGGTACCTTCTGAGATGCTCACCCACAGGTCCCCTGGGATGTCGGCCTGTAGCCCAGACTAACACTGGCCATTTCTTTGTTCCTGTCTGTCCTCTGAAGCAGAGACTTGATTCTCCTCCGGCCTTGGGATTTCAGGCAGCTATTGGACCCTGCGAGCCACACATGGCTGTGGACCCTGCCCTGTGCCCCTGGGTGAAACTTGGGAAGGGCAGCTGGGGAGGGATGGAGCTACCCAGGCACACAGGAGGCTAGTCAACAAAGGTGAGGGGTTTCTATTGTCCCTTTGGAATGAGGGAGAGAGCAGAGAGAAATCCTTTAATAGGTACTCCGAGTGTAACCGTCATCCTAGCTAGTCAGGAGGTTGAGACAGTGTAGTCAGAAGATTGCTTGTGTCCCGCCTGGCCCACAGTCAGGAAAATCTGTCACCCACAGTCCCGCCGCCTTTTATAAAATAATCACATAGAGGCTTATATTATTTACAAACTCATGGCCATGGCCTATGGCTCAAGCTTCTTGCTAGCCAGCTGTTATAACTAAACTCAGCTGATCTCTATTAATCTATATGTCACCACATGTTCCGTGGCTTTACCTGTGTGCCATTACATGCTGCTACCTGGATGGCGGGATGGTGGCTCTCTGCTTCTCCTTGCTTTTCCACCTGTCTCTAAGCTGCCTTGCCATAGGCCAGTGCAGCTTTATTTATCAACCAATCAGAGCAACACATAGTCACAGCATACAGAAAGACATCCCACAGCAAGGCAGGACAGATTGCAAATTCAAGAGGGCTCCTTCATGATTGAAATCATGCCACTTGGTTCCCCCTTTTTTGGTTGTCCTATGGAGAGTATGGGGTTAGGCGAGGCATGGTGTCCCTCCTATGACATCATTTGGTTAAGCAACCCCTTCTCTGCATCACTTGGGGCTCCCTACTGGAAAAGCTGGTGGGCTGGGTTGTTGGGCGGGCAGGTGGAGACTCAGCTAGTCTCATCCCTCCCTATACAAGAGTGGGAAATCTAGACCAGTGAGGTGGTTTAGTACCTAAAGGTACTTGCCACCAAGCATGGCATCTGTAGTTTAAACCCAGGACCCAAATGGTTGGAGGAAGAGAACCCAACTCCCAAAAGTTGTTCTTTGACTGTAACACATGCCCAGTGGTATATGCCTTCCCCAAAATAAACTAATAAAACATAATTATTTTTAAAATGGGAAGTAAAGCGGCAGTTTGGGGTAATTCCACAGAGTCTGTCTGATAGTCAAAGCAGGTTATTTTGAGTTAACTTAGAACAAGCAAAGGGGAGTTGGTCATGGTATACAGGAGAGGTGAGGCGCAGTCCATCAGGGTTCTCTGGAGAACTCTGCCTTGGTCCGTTGTACCAGCATCTAAGACCACAAGGTAGTCAAGAGAGCGAGCACATATGTATTTCGGGTCTTAAGGGGTTCCCCCCTCAGCCACGCCAGGTGGAGGGGGCAGGAACCTAGCAATGCTTCAGGGGTGAAGCACGGATAACCACCCCTACAGGGAAGCCCTCTTTATTTTCCTTCCCGACTGAGCATATACCATTGGGGGATGGGCACTCCGGTCTTACAACAAAGGGACCTTAGGGTCAAGGAACAATTGTCAATTGTACACACACCCTCCGCCCTGTGCCTCCCTCCCCCCAAGTTCCAGTTTGATGGAAACTCCTGTCAGGCTTTAGCAGAACTGCATAGCCTCACATCTCCACTATTCTTTCTTATGAATCCTGTCCCTGTCAAGTTCCTGTCAGCCATCACCGCGGTTCATACATCTTTAGATGAGGATTGTAAGCATAATGGAAAATCACCCCATAAGGCAGCCATGCCTCTCTGTGGGCCAAAACCCCACACCCTGGGTGAAGAACCCCACTGCTCCTCAGCCTGAGCTATGAAAGGGGGGGTGCTGGCTCCTAGTGGAGGTGTAAAATCATAGGGGAAGGGCTTAGCATTTTCTTCTTTGCTAGCATTCATGGCCAGAAGGGAGGTCAGATACCTTCCCTGTTTCTTGCTTCCCAAGACATGCAGTGCTCAGGCCTATCCTTCAAGGGTAGCTGACAGTGTTTTGTCTGGGTTCTCATGGAGTCTACATTGAGACCCAGGCAAAGCTACCCAGTCTTTGCAGCCTGGGATGTCCAGGCAGGGTGAGCAGTGCCCTCTGCTGGCTGAAGAGCCCCATTGCTGGGACCATGCTTCCCCTAGGCTGATCTTGTTCCCAGCAAGACAGGTCGGCCACAGGGCAGGAGTAGGGTGGGAACATGTCTTGTTTTCCATTGCTTTTATGACAGCAGGTACTAGGACATGGATTCTGGACCTCACATGCCAAGAGGTAAGCCGCTGGGGTCTCAAGGGACGATGTACTGCAAAATTGGGCAGACAATCCACAGAGGAGACGGGGCCTCTGTGTAGTCCAAACAAAATCAAAAGTCAGATGTGTTTGAAATAAACTAACCCAGGTCTTTTAAGGGTTTTTGGGGGGTGGGGGTCGGGGGTGGGTGTGTTTGTTCGTTTTTCGAGGCAGGGTTTTTCCCTGTAGCTTTGGATCCTGTCTTGGAACTCTGTAGACCAGGCTGGCCTCGAACTCACAGAGATCCACCTGCTTCTGCCTCCTCCTGAGTGGTGGGATTAAAGGCGTGTGCCACCACCGCACCTGGGAAGTTTGTTTTAACATTTTTATCATTGTAATTTGTATAGCTATTTAAATAAGATATAATTCATAAATACTCATTTGAGCCAAATCAGTTGGAAAACTCGTAATTTTTCCATAGAAAAATAGTCCAAGTTTTAACAATAAGCCCAAGTATTTGTTTGATTATAATGACTTGTGTTCACAATATATTTTCATATATAACTTCATTGTCTAATGTGTTGTAATTTAGTGAGTAGCCTCTTGTGTGTAGCCTGTAATCTCCATACTATTCTCAAACATACATGGCCTACCGAGTCACTGTGGTCCAACTCCTGCATCTAGGATGGTGGTGGCCATCTACCCTTTGCCTGCACACAACCCTGGACCCAGGAGATTGTACTGTGTGTGCATTTTTGTCACAGGCTGTGAGCTCTGCCCTCAGTGATCTTTGTGATACTGAACCACCATCCCCACCCCACAGCTGTACGGTGACCCCTCTGTCGACATACCATCAGAACTTCAGAGACTGTGGATTCTTTGTCTTGATGGTAGCATCCTTTACTTGCACTGAATATGTTACCAGGGACGAGCTATTCTGTCCCGTAGAATGTGAGATTGCTGATCCCATTACATTGCTTAGCCAGGCTCCTGAGCTACGGAGCACACATCCCACTCCGGGGTGGGGACCAGTTAGAGACTCCTCAGACTAAGCTGCTGGAGCTCACACCATCATTTCTATGCCTCTTAATTTGAATGGACATTTACTTGTTTGCTTTTATCCCTCTATTCTGCCTCTGTTATTAACTAAAATATTTATTTTCAAGGCATATTTGGAGGACAAGAGCTTTTAAATTAAATGTGTGAAAATTCTAGAGAGTTTCTGTAGAATGTGAAGACTCACAGTAGATCCCCAACGAGACTGAAATAAAATAACAACCAATTAGGAACATAGGAAGTTCTTCCTGCCCAAACCTTGTGCCTTGGTTACCACTTTTTTAGCAAATGAAAATATTTAGAATTCTCGGGGCTTGCATTGAACACTGGGAAATGTATGGACCAAGAATCCCAGCTCAAAGCAGGACCACACCACTTGCTTATCCCAGGAAAATCAGGGTTTTAAAGTTAATCACCTCCCTTGACTGGGACAGCCTTTGGCCTGGTGGATTCTCCATGGCACAGTAAGTCTGTTTCTTTGGCTTTACAAACTGTGTAACTTTTGTTCTCTTAACTTAGGCCGCAGCTCAAACCCAGGGCCACATAAAAGTTACTGGAGGCCAGCCCTCCGTCACCATTGAGTACTCTCCAAATTCTATGGAACTCTGCCAGTGGCAGAATCTGGCAGACCTGTTCTAAATTATTGACAGTATGTTATCTTTACAATCTGGATTAGTCTGGTTGACTCAATAGGATCACATTGAGTATGAGATTTTTGGCTTTATTTTTCTAGTATGGAATTGTAGTGGTTGGCCTGGGGACAGGCAAGTCAAAGGTGATAATAAAAGTAACACGTTACCTTTATAAATCCCCAACTCTTGTACATTATGGAGCTACCCAGATTGGAAAGAGGCTGTGGCTGGACCACAAGCAGCCTGTGTGTACATTCCAGGTGCTTATGCTTCAAGGGTTGAGGATGGGTCTCTGACTAATTGAGGGTATGTGACTAGGGTAGAACCCAGTCACCCAACATTGGGCTTCCCAGAGAAAAGAATCTCCTTTGTTCTTACTGGATAGTGGACTATCCTGTCCCTGGGATTCTGAATGAAACTGTGTTTGTGTCTCAGAAAGGGCCCTCTCAGGTTAGTTAGTCTCCAGGGCCTGAATGGGGGACTCTGGGAAAGGGAGGCTTTCTCTTCCCACCGTCTAACCTGTACCAGTAAAAGGAAGGAAGGGGGGACATTGGCAGAATCTGCTGTGTGGTCAGGGAGTGACAGTCCTCTGCCCACTACCAACCATTCCAAGCTGGGCAGCTCAGAAGAAGGCTCGAGTACCTGGTGAGGAAGGAACTACTTCCACCATGAGAGGATTTAGGGGATGCACACGCATTCTGTCCATAGGAATCATTTTAGAAACTGGTACTTTCTTTGCAAACTTGGTAATTTTGTTATTAGTCTTGGGTTGGGGTTGTGATCAGCTCATGAAACCTTGGAATGGGTTTGTTAAGGTATGAGTACCATTGGCTTCCTTTTTCAAGGAGCATCGCAGAGGCCCTAACCCTGCATTCAGAGGCTCTAAGCCTGCACCCATGCCTCACAACAATGGGTGTCTATCTCTTCCTTGATAGATGCAGGGTCCTTGTGCCTCACCTGGGTTCTGTATACAAGAAAGGATGGTCCCAGCTGTGGAAGGTGCTTGAGCTCACACCCCGATGCTGCCTTCTGGGTGTATGGACCCTTTTCTACGTGCATTAGCTCGCCATAGCACTGAGGTTTTAAATCAGCACCTGGTTTGTGATTAACAAGGAGGTGTGTCCATTTAACTACAGCGGTATTAATCCTTTATAAACTGTTGCAAAACTTGATCTTTCTGTATTAACATGATGAGTAAGTAGATTCCCTTATGTCTGTGGTGCTAAGTGGGTTCTAGAAGCATTTTCGTTTGGAGAGACATTGTTGAAGATGCACACTTGCTCCTCAGTTGACTTGCTCCGTCTGGTCTTTGTAGAGTCTGAACTGGAATGGAGACACAGAGTCCCTTTCATTGAAACAGATTTGTGAGGCTGGGATTTTTGTGGTACAATTAATTGCATGGTAGTTTGGTTTGGCCAAAGGGTAGCTGATAGTGACAATTTGGTGGAAAATGCTTATCTGTTGGACAAGTGGTTTCTTTTGCCTTTATCCCTGCATGGGATAGTTTAATGTCAGCGTAGGTAATTTTTAAATGGGCCAGTCCTTCATTTTTGTCCTTCCCCCGAATCTCTTTGACACTGCCATGAAGCAGTGTCCCATGCAAGCTTTCTTACCTAAACACCTCTTTGGCTTACTCAAGTTATTCACCCCTCCTCCCAGGGTTGGTGTGTCTCAGGACCAGCAGTAGAGAATGCCGGGTCTTACTGTAGAGCGTTTTCCTCCTATGCACACACACCTGGAGAATCACCAGCATTCCCCTTCCTGCTCAGAGGAGGGAGGGACTTTGGGCTTTTCCTTGGTGTTAAGCAAAACCGTTACCAGAACACATGGATTTCAGCACTGCAAGGATCAACTGGCTAAGAAAACCTAGTTACTGAGTAACTAATGGTCAGGTGGCATATACAGTGTGGTGGATACACTAGAGAGCAGGATGGCTCCAGCCCTAGCTGGATGCTGCAGGGTGTTCTAGGGTTTTATTCTGCTGCTCAGAGCCACGCACAGTTTGAAACATAGTGATTTTAAGTGTGATAATTTTTAGACCTCAATAGAACAGGAGTAACTGCAGCTGTGGAAGACTACACCTTAGTGTTGTGGGAAGACAACTATAAGTTACATTTCATTTCAATCACATATGGTCTTCAGGAGGTTTTTATCGCTGGGTTGGCCTGGTGTTCCTCTGTTCTCTGCTGTGAGGCTGGGCTTCATGCTGCCTCCTCATCCATGAAAAGACACCACGTATGCACACACGCACAGGATTTCTCTGTAACAGCTTTCTTTAGCTGTCCTGGAACTCACACTGCAGACCAGGCTGGTCTAGAACTCACAGAGATCCACCTGCCTCCCCACCCAGCCTCACTTCCTCTTGACTTTGAACTTTACTGGCTTTTGCTCCCTGCCTTAGGCCAAGTGCGCTACTGGTACTTTATAGAAAGTGTCAAGACCAAACCCAAGGCTGGCCAGAGCAGTTCCTAGAAAATTTCCTGTCTGTCTTAGACACGGTGACATATAAGCAATGTCTTTCCTGCTCCACAGGCAAGGAGCCTGAGTCTCCAGGACAGCCCTGATCAGGTCATTCTGTAGCTGGGCTCTGGAACCCCAGCCCACCTCTGGGTTTCTTCCTGCTGTGATTCAAGTTGTGATTTCAGCAAAGAAAGACTAGAACCACAGCACTTCCTCTTTTTTTCTTCCTTATGTGTGCTTTTGCATTTTTGTTAAACATTTTGACTATGATATCAATAGATGACTATTACCGATTCCTTTGCCTGGAGGATGATGACTTGGGTGTGGGGACTGATTTACAATAAAGGAAGGGCATGTGTGATTGATGCCTGGGAGCCCAGGGCCAGTATAGCTGGTGCAGTGTGGGCATTACTGATACGATACACACCCGAGGCCACCGTGCATAGCTCCATTATAAGGCGTGTCTTGTGTCCGACGTTTGTACAGTGGCTGTGTTAGTCTTCATAAAAAGCTTGCTTCTTGGAAGTGAAAAGAAGAAAAATGTCTATTTTATACTTTTTTTTTTTTCTAAGCAGAAGTATTGTAAGAGGGGGTGGTAGCTATGTGTTATCACTTCCTGCGGTCTGAGCAACACCTAAACTAGCTGGTCCACTAGTCTATGTCCACTGCTGATGCGGTGGGTGGGTACCTCCATTCAGGGTCTGCACTGGACCCCTCAGAAGAGCCCCAGAAAAGCTAGGCATGGCAATCAGTCACAGTAGTAAGACACAGACATTTGTGTAAGCTGTTGGCTGATCTCTGATTGCATGATCAAGATTCTGCTTATCAATTTTTCAAGAAGCCGTCTAATTATACAAATTAAAATTCAAAGGGAAGCAAAAAGAATGATTACGCTTCACTGGAGGAGGAGGAGGAGGAGGAGGAGGAGGAAGAGGAGGGTGCACAGCCCATCTTGCCGCTGATCATAATGCTGGCAGTTTTCACCTCCATAGCACTTCACAAATATTAACTGGGCCTTTGGATGAGGTAGATAACAAGGCTTGTGTTTTTACCAGGAGGTGCCACACTCTAGTGTGGACATCAGAGCCTCAGCAAGGTAAAAGGGCTAGCTCAGACTCTTGTGATGTGTGTGTAGGCTTGGGTCACATTTCTGTGCATTTGTGGCTGATGTTCATAGGTCTTTCTATCCCATCTCCATTTTCCTGGAGTTAGGGGCTTGCTCACACATTTTCCTGGAGTTAGGGGCTTGCCTTTATGGAAGAGCCCAACGAGGACACCAGGAGTTCAGGTGTCCATGTGGTGACTGGCTTGTTTTTGGCAGCTGCTTGTGTTAGAAGATCTAATGTCCTTTGGATACTGTGGTCATTATATGGTTAGAAACTGCTTTTTCCTATCTCCCCCTCTCCATCAAATTCATGTGATTATTGCTATAAATCTTTAGGATGCCTTATCAGCCACATTGCTGGGAAACTAGCCATTAATTACCAAGAACTTGCCTACATGTTACTACTCAGACCCACGCCTGGACCTTTGATAGAGGCACTCACTCCTAGTGTGCAGCATAAATGGTGCCCATGCACACCAGCATTTCCACCTTCAACCCTTGAGCCTTATTTTTTCTGTCCTCTTTCTGCGTTATTTGCCTGATAGCTGAGAACAGGTGTGTGTGTGTGTGTGTGTGTGTGTGTGTGTGTGTGTGTGTGTGTGTGTTAGAGTTAGAACAGCACTGGGTTTGAAGTTTGGCCATGAAGAATGGGAGACCAGAGAACGAGTCCCTGCTGTTCTCTCAGTGACTGACAGACCACAGTTCAGAAGGAGGAAACTCAGGAGTGCCTGGCTTGCAATTTATGAGCTGGTACTTTAAAGAGGGGGGTACTTTGGATCAGGGCAGATGTGGTTCAGGCTCTTCCTCTCCTGATCCTGAGTCATCAAGGAATGCTTAGAAAGTTCAACAGCCACTGCTTAGCCAGAACTACCAGTCCAGGAATGTGGGATTAAATGCAGGGTCAGCCATCTATAGCCCCCTCTGCATTTAAGTAAAGAAGGTTCTAGAAGATGGCACGGGCAAGGCCATTTTTACACAGTGTAGCAGGGAGTTCGTGCTGCGCTGCGCTGCGGTGCACTGTGTTGTGTTTCTGGTGCCTGGTCCCTGCCAAGTCCACCAGGGAAAGGAAGCACTTTTGAAAACTGCCCAGCGGAGGCCTAGAGAGAGCCAGCCAGTCACTGGTGTGTGGGCACTCCCATGCAATTATCATAGGACCCGCAGCCAGTGTCCCAGGGCTGTCTGTGAGGCTGTCTCCTTGGCGGTGTAGCGCTTCTGAGGTTCAAGGAAATAAATGGCAGATCCAGCCAGCTGTCTCTTGGTCTCTGACCTTGGAGTTGCACTAATAATTGAGGTTGGTCTGTCTGTAATTGGTGTCCATAGCTGAGAAGCCATTTGCTGTTTTCAGCAACGTGTGTGGCAAGTGTCCTTTCTGCCGGCTTGCTTTCTGACTGATCCGAGGTAGAAAACCGGAGTTTGTGGAGGCTCCAGTGTTTTGGGGATGAGAGCAAGCACCGCATGCCAGAGCAGCAGCAGGACCCTCTTAGAAAGTGGCAGGAAGTCATGAATGACCTTGTGTCCTGGAGGTCTCCAGAGAGTTAAGGATTCTTTTCTCCTTGTTTCAGGGTTCATAGTGGCGCAATGCACGCAGACTCCTGCGAGTTCCCCTAAGTTCTTAGCGGACTGCTTTGCCTTTTGAATCAGAGAGTTGCAAAGTTCGATAAAGAATGGCCCTTGTGGATAAGCACAGAGTCAAGCGACAGCGATTGGACAGAATTTGTGAAGGTAAGAGCCAGCACGGCTGGCGGGTTTTCACAAAAGACACGCAGCCCCTTGCGCAGATCCTCTCAGGCCTGCTCATTCGAGATAGCTGGGCCTGGCTGTGTCACACCCTGACACCAGGACCTCCAGGTTCTTACTCCTTTGCCATTAGGCAGGGCCTGGCTTGTTTGTGTGGGGGTTGGGCAGAAAGTGAGGGAGGGCTGTAGGCTGTGAGGCGCCCCTCTTCCACATACCTAGGCTTATTTTGCATATGAAAGACACCACATATCAGGACCAGCTTTTTTAACTTCCTGGAGTTTCTCGACTTTATCTGTTTTCCATTAAGATATTTACAACAATGAATTCCAAGATATTTCTGAGGAGCCCACTCTTGCCTCTCTTGATGTTTTCAAGTCCTCGGTATCTTTGAAAATGTCTGGAAGTGTTTTATTCATGAAAGGAAAAATAAACATAATTAAAATCTAATGGAAACCTGGGGATAAAACTCTGAAACATTGATTAAGCACTGTCCTTTCCTAATTAGCAGCAAAGAACCCTGAGCCTGCAACTTGAGGTTTATATGGACTGTGTCAGCCCAGAATCAGTGTTTCAGGGCTCACCTTGTCTACGGGTTATTGGGAGTGTTGGTTCCTGGTATGGTAGGTGCATTACCTGTAACAGAGGGGAGGGTCCACGTGCAATGGCTGTACTTCCAGCTCACAGGCAGGCAGGCACGCACCCATGTTCTTTCCCCTGGAGCCACCCATATGGAATTGCTTGTCCTTTAAATAGATGTAGCTCAAGCCACATGGGATGGGGACATCAAAGCCATTCTGCTCGAGACAGCCCTTGAGCACTCTGCACAAAGTATGCAAGAACTCCACCCCCTACCCAACCATGTCCCTTGGGTTATGCTATAGTTTAGTTTATAGAACTTGGCATTTAACCCGCTTTTAAAATAAACATTAAAAATATTAAATTTCTCCTATTGGTCTCTGACAACACAATTTAAACCCTATAGAAAGATTGACAGATTAGTGTCATGAAAACCATTATTTTTTTCAACTGCATTTACTAATGTAACATTTTATTGCTTTTTGTGAGGTATAAGGGGTGTGTGTGTGTGTGTGTGTGTGTGTGTGTGTGTGTGTGTGTGTGAATTGTTTCCAGAAGCATCTGAAACAAGCTTGTAGATGGCAGTGGTTTCCTGTAACCACCCCATGGCATGTGTCTCCTGTTAGGATAGTTTCCTACATAACCACAATAGCATAATCGTCCCCTAAGACACCATCCGATGCAGATTACATGTCCGCATCTCCTGCATGGGTTTGCTTGTAGCGATCTTGTTTTTATCATGTTCGTTTGTGTAGCCGTCCAGGGTTGCACATTGCATTTGAGTGCCGTGTCTCTTTAGTCTGGGGAGAATCTCAAATGATGACCTGGCCTGTTAGAAACTTTGGAAGCATTGTTCGGGTGGCTCCCACAACAGTCCACGATCTGAGCTCACTGGATTGTAGAAAGTTTGGCTTCCAGCAGAGAGGGGCATCGTGGAGGTTGGTTGCTGAACCCTCTCTCCAGGAAGCCCCAGTGAGTCGACGTAGCAAAGGGTAGCGCCCTGAAAGACTCTCCCCATAACTGTCTCACTAAAGACGACACACATCAGAAACAATGCCACAACTCAGTGGACCCGACCTGGGCCAGCCATTGATCATGTCTTCTGTCGTGCTCACCGTTCACCAACACTCTCACCCATCCATCCCTATATCTGTGACGGAGGCTGGCTTATGACGGAGAGCTCAGTTGTGTCTTCATCTAAATGTGCATGGTTTTGCAGAATCAGGAGCAATTGTGTTTTGAACTTTGCCAGGTGTATCCTTCCTCTGTGACCCTGTTTGTCCAATGTCTAAGGAAGTCACAGCCGTTGCGGGTGTGCACCATGCCGTTCAGTGGTCTGGATAGGTAGCGCCCATTTTATGGGTGAGCTGGTGATTTGTGCTTTGTTCCTAAGACGGCTCGTCTTTCTTTAGCCATTCCCAGAGCTCAGCTCTCTGGACTGAAGGCCTTATACAGCTACTACACAGCACTCACATAGCTTTACATTCTCACTATGTGTGTTTCGCGTAGATTTCCAGAGAGCCTGCCCCACTATTCTCTGCCCTTTCTTAGAAT
The DNA here is from genome assembly GCF_903995425.1 of Onychomys torridus. Classification (NCBI taxonomy): domain Eukaryota; kingdom Metazoa; phylum Chordata; class Mammalia; order Rodentia; family Cricetidae; genus Onychomys; species Onychomys torridus. The sequence continues at coordinate 110,857,787 of NC_050443.1, read as the reverse complement.
ACTTCATCCCAAGGATAATTCCTCTCTGTCCCTTAGGGACGTTGGATGGGCTGTTGGTTATCTTTTTGAAATAAGGTTTTGCTCTGTATATTAGGCTGTCCTTGAGCAGTCCTCTTGCCTCGGCTTCTTTAGTACCGGATTTATCAGTGTGTGCCACCATGTCTGGCTTGGTTTTGTGTTTAATTGATTGAATACATGTGTCCTGGGTTTTGGAGAACTACCTTCTGGTTTCAGACAGTGCTAACAACCCCTTAAATATCTCTTTGATCACATACCTGCTGGCCACCTCCCTATTTCTGGGATCCCTTGCCAGAGTTAGACAAGACTGAGTGCCACAGGAGCTGGTCAGATGAAATCTTAGCTTAGTCCTGTGAGGATTTCCCCCAGAACTCTCCTTTGAAACCTTTTGTCCCCTTCCAGTTTCTCTCTGGGATACCTGCATGTTCTGCTCAGGGTACCATGTCCTGAAGCTTCATCTTTGTTTATGCCCAGACTTGGAATGTGGGCCTTCACTCACATACACACCTAGAGAATATCTCTCCTCTGTGTTGAGGGGGCAGCCAAAGTCATTGGGACTCCATCCAAATCAACTGGAATAATAAAATCTTTTAGGCCGACTCAAAGGCCAGGTTTGAATGTACTTTTGTAATCGGCCCTTTTTGATATCTGTAATTTGTTCTCTGCTGGTTTTCTTGATGCCTGCTCTCAGACAATCCTGGAGTACATTGTATGGAATAATTATGGAACAGCCTTTGATCACATGGGCTGTTCATCTCTAGATTGCAACCTGCTTTCCCTCTGATGTATAATTTAGGCGCTGGCTTTCTTCTCTCTGGTTTGCTGACATAATTGACGCAGTCCATTTGTGGATTGTACTAATGGTGGATTTGAATAATACCCTATTCGATCATGCCAGGGCTAGTTTGGTTTTCCCCAAATATGTGTGGGTCCCAGACCATGCATGCTATCACTCAGCCTTGCAGAGTTAACCCAGGGTTTGGGTTTTGTGGAAGTCCACTGTGGCTTTGCCTGTGATGGTTTTCTCTTAGGCCATCTTACAATGGATTAGAGTAGAGTCACACCCTGGATACATTCCTTTCCTGTAGCTGTTGAGGATGCGATTTGGAAAACAATATAATGAAGTAGGTATTTTATTATGTTTTTAATTTATTTATTTTACTTTATTGTGTTCAGTTGTTTCTTTAGAAATGTGGAAATGGGTTCCAAGAATGGTACCAGCTGAGTTATGATAAGGAAAACAAATACATAAGTAACTAAATACAAGGAAGTGCTATGAAGCTGTGATCAACATCCCCCCCAATAGTCTCAGGAGCACAGAAGAAAAGAACGAAGGAAGCATGGCTCTTCCAGGTCTTCCTGGTCACCAAGAAGGACACAGAACGGCAGCTGCTGCAGATGTGGGGCAGCTTGCTTCTGTGGGTAGTGTTTCCACTCTGAGTTGGATCTGCTTGCGATTATTAAGTGCCTCAACACAACCTTCCCCAAAAAAGTACTTGGGTGATCTTCCTATCACTAAGATGTTTCTGGATTGTTGAGGGAACCTGAGTAGCAAAATGCCCAAACCCAGCTGAGGGTCTGGTGGTATGGGTCAGCTCATAGGGCTTCTCCAGCTGCCAGTCTTGCCTGGCAGGGCCCATCAGAGCCCACACCACCTGTACAAGGATCAGGACCAAGATCATTTTGTTTTATGTGTGGTTTTCCTTATTTAGATTTCTACATCCAAGATGCTGTTTGGTTTCACCTGTCCTTTTTTAATTAAATGCATTATGCATTTGTGATTTTAGTTTATGCATCGGAACAGCTTTGAACCCTATTGTCCACAGGTACTCCTGATCATTTTTAATAAGCTGTCTTTCAAAGTCCCCCAAACCTACGTCTTAAAAATGGGATTCATAATGTTGCTATACATTTTAATTATATGTTGAGATCAGGCAATTATGCACATTTCCAGTAATTAAGTGATTAGCTGCAATTACTTTAGCTGTGTAAATAAATATACAATAGTCAACTAGATGTGGCTCAAAACTCTACAACACAAACAAATGTCCCAGATAATGCGTGGCATTGTAAAGAAATGTTCAGGCCGGAAAGCCAGAGCCGTAATGTGCATGCGATAAAAATCCCGTTTTGTCTTACTTGACTAAGTGAATTAGAGCAGTGACCCTGCCTATGGGAGTCCAATCTCCCTTGTCGTTCACTGGCACCTGGGGAGGAGGTTCATAATATGTCTGCTCTTTGCTGGCCAGGCCGTCACTAGCAGCTAAGAATCAAGTTGCATGCTGAATTCACTCTCCCTTAATCACTGGTCCAGTACAGATGCGACTGTTTCTTTGTACGCATCAGTTTGCTCCTGGATGGCTGTCTGTGATCTCATCTCTAGTTGAATGTGGCTGCTTAGGTTTTGCCCTGGGGCTCAGGGATGTGGTGCCATTGGAGACCCTGGCAGGGGATGCACTGCTGTTTTCCGGTTTGGTCTTTTGGTTGTGGCTTTCACCGTCCCCTGGTTCCATTGCTACATGAGCTCAGGCTCCCCTGAGGGTGTTTTAGGGCCACCTGGTCATCTTCCCAGCCTGGTTTCTTATTGGTGAATGTCCTTCTTCCTGGTCATATTCAGGACAATGATGATTTCCTAATGAAGAACCAGTACGCTCACTCTTCACCATGTACAGTAGGTCTGAGAAGCAGCCATAGGTCATGGGCTACAGTATCCGAAGCCCAAGATACACTTGACCGGCTGTGTCTTGCCCTTCTTCCATTTCATCTACAAGTGTTAGGATGTGCAGCAAAGCCCCTGCAGTTCGGCTTATGTCGTACTGCTCAGACTGTTTATGTGCCCTGAGCAGTGATTGGATCTCTTGATAAAGAGCTTACCTGCTTTGCCTCTGTCCTGCTCCCTCTGTCTGCCAAGGGCATCCGTGTGGCTTTCTCATTCTGTGCCTTCCTTTCTCTGTACAGCAACACCCAGCTCTAGGCTGTGAAGCAATCTTTGAAGGTGGCATGCATCTGTGCATGGTGGCTCTCCACGTGCAGATTCCACTCTCCACATCTTTGAGAGGCATGTGTAGACCATGATGCTTCTTCTCTTCCCACTGGCACCTGGAGGGTGAGAAGCGCATTTTCCCAAGGTCCACAAAGAGGGCGAACACTCATTCTTCAGGTCCCCCGGAAGATCTTGGCAGCCGGTGCCCTGGCTGTGCACCAGCCCCTGCCCCCAGTTGTCTCTTTGGGGCAGGGTAAGTATGCTCCCTGGCCTTACTGCTCCAAGCCCCATAAGTAGTGAGAGTGCCACTGTGTGGGGAAATCGATGTGCTTTATCCTTGACGACTCAACTGTCATGATCCCCACTTCTGTTCATTCATGTTCTCCTGTCATTTGAACAAAAGTGGCCGCAAACATCCTGTGGCTATTTTCAAAGTGCATTGTAGAGTAGCACCTTACTTTTTCGTAAAGGACATTGGTTGTGCAAGGGAAAAGGCCACTCCCCCCAACCCCACCTCAGGAAGCTGCTGCGTTTCAACACAACCTAGATGGCTCATCTCCACCGAAGACTAGGGTTTTTAAAAAGGCAAGCACAGCCTGTCCACATTTAAAAGTAGGAAGTAGGCATGGCTTGGGGCCTATTTCTTGACACCGTCTCAGCCGGAAGGCAATGGGTAACCCAGAAAACTCAGCAGCAACCCAGGGAAGCTGCAGGCTGTAGGTGGCCGTGGCCATGGCTTCATCCTGGTGTCAGGAAAGCCCCACTTCCCCCAGCAAGCTTTGTTGGTCTCGTGCATAGAGGAGCAACCAATGAGGCTGGGAGCCTGATTGTTTATGCTCCACCGTAACACAGGTAGTTCCAATGTTCCGAGCTGGGGCCAGCTGCTGATAAACACAAGCTGTTCCCGAGAGACTGAAAGCCGCCTAGACCCATCATCCTACTAGGTGGGCAGGGAGTGGCATGGGGAGCTGAACAAGGGCTGACCTCCACATTCAAGTGGCCTTGACGTTGCTGATTGCACAGCCTCATCTTGTCTCTCAGGCAGTTAGACTCTCAGTCACCTTTCTGGAAGTCTTAAAATGGTTGCTCGTCAGACTGGTCATGAGGCACTTTAGGGGGGATTTGGCAGCTGCGGTGGAATGGCATGCATGGGGGGGGTGGATGGGGGGGTGCCCTTGGGGTGTCTTGACCCTCATCTGCCAGTTTTCTTCCCTGAGCTTCTGAACCTGCCCCCATCTTTTGAGAATCACACCCCATGTTGTACAGAATTCAAGAACAAGCTTCCAGTCAACACTTCCTGCAGCTCTGTGATGGCCGGTCAGTTCTTCTTCACACTGAACTCTTAGGTTTATCTTGTCTCCAGAGCATGGGTTGTTTCATACTTTAGACAAGCATCATGTTTTTACTTCATGATCTTCTATGAGGGGATTCTTACAGGATTAAAAAGTTACATTCATGAAACTCATTGCCTTTCAGAAACTGGACCCATCCTGCCCATTTTAGGCAGACAGATTTCTCAGAAAATCAGTACTTTCTCAAATGCTGTTGGGGCAAAATAAAATTCCAGAGTGTTTGGAGAAGTTTGTGTCCAGGTACAGGTGTTTCTCTCACAGAAGCAAACATCTGTCATAATATTAGAGTTGCAGAGCTGAGGCTTTGTGAGTTTGGTTGGCTTCCAAACAGAACCAGCTGGAGGTTATTGAGGATGGAATCTGAGCCTCCTGGTTCTACTGCAGAGGAGACCCCAGGCTGGAGCCTGTCTTCCACTGCCACGCCGCCGCCCTTGGGAGGGGCGGGATGAGAGTCATTGCTGGTTCTTCTCTCTCTCTTTTTTGAGCTGAGAATCGAACCCAAGGCCTTGCGCTTGCTAGGCACGTGCTCTACCACTGAGCTAAATCCCCAACCCCCATTGCTGGTTTCTTGCAATCTCTCCCCAGTTAGCAGTTTTCCACATCCTTTTAGATGTGTGGACTTGGCCATTACAAAACTCCTGGCAATAAACTGGTAAGGCACCTAGAGCTCCCCAGGGTGGGGGGCCAGTCAGTTCTCAGACAGCTACCAGATTGTTCTAGTTACGTCTGGAGGAGCCTGTCCACACTACAAGTAGAGCCTCCTAGAGTTAATGCTATATCATGTCACAGCAGCACCAATACCAAAGCACTGAGCAGCTGCCACACTTTGAAGGCTACAGACCCTGTGTGTGTGCACGCACATAAGTGTGCGCACAAGCCTTCCCAGCTTATCTTTCCTGGACCCCACAGGCTACTAAGTACTATTTAGTGCAATGAGCTGGTGTGCGAGGTATCCCTGGCTTTGCACCGTTTGCTCTGTGGCTGTGTGTGTGTGTGTGTGTGTGTGTGTGTGTGTGTGTGTGCGCGCGCGCGCGTGCGCGCGCCCCGTATTCTCAATGAACCTGATTAGAGGTAGAGAGTTGTAAAGCCTCTCCTGTGTGTGTCATGACCTGTACCCTTGGCCTTCCTGACCTGGTCCTCCCTCGCCTGCCGTTCGCAGTGTGCTGTGGATAGGTTCCAGACAGTGGTGGGAATCTGCAGTGCAGTCTTTTGCCTTTCTCAGCTCTTCATCCCTTCTTGAATCCTAGGAAATGGGGAGTCGAAACAAGATTTGGGTCTCTTTGTCACTGAGTATGACATTGGGTCAGGGATGGCGGCAATGATGTTGATGTGATGGTCTATGGGAGCATGTGCTCGGGTTAATTGCACCACAGTGCAGCCTGGTCACAGCTGCCCTGGGCAGGTTTGGAGGGATAAGAACTCCTTAAGGAGTATTGGTGGTTTCCACAGCTCTTGTCCCAGAATTTGATATGAATTGACTGGGCTTGGGTAGGGTGAAAGCATGGTACCACCATAAACCTGCTTCATAGAAAAGGTACATTTCCCAAATTCACAACCCACAGTAAGTTTTCCAATGCTTCTCACATTTGGATTTTTAATTTAATGGCTGGTATCTCTCTAGTTGAAGGTTCTAGTTAAATCTTAGATTAAGAGAGAAGTGGGTGAAGGTACATAATTTCCTTGGTCTCGTGCCTGCATTACTTATATTATCTCATTTAAATGTACTTCTTGCAGGGCAGTGGTGGCGCATGCCCGTAATCCCAGCACTTGGGAGGCAGAGATAAGTGAATCTCTGTGAGTTCGAGGCCAGCCTGGTCTACAGAGCTAGTCCAGGACAGGCTCCAAAGCTACAGAGAGAAACCCTGTCTCAAAAAGAAAAAACAAAAACAAAAACAAACAAACAAAAAATGTACTTCTTAATCACCATCTTGGTTTATTTTGTGAAATCTGTGACATATCGGTTTGGCAGGGGGCCGCGGGGTCGCAGGGAGGGGGGAGCAAGGAAGAATGGGGCTCTGCACATGGCCCACAGGGTGAGATGGGAAGCACAGGAGTCCCTGGTTTTTCTTCCTTGGTGGCCAATCCTCGGCTCAGCCTGGCGTTTGTTGTCTTGCACTGATTAATTCCGGTCTTAACCCACACTTTGTCTTTTTCCCTGGTGGTATGAAAAAAATCTGTCTTTCGATCTTAGGGTGAGGAGTCTATTTGGATTTGCGCAGGGTGACCTGCTAGGGACTACAGGCTTGCTTCTCACGAAGGCTCTCCTGTACTCCATTTGATCTGTTCTAGCGGTCTGCCGTGGGATTAGAACTGGACAGACAGCTAAGCAGTCCTAGTTTGCTTCTCTTGTCATCAGTGGAGAGGGGCTGGCTTGTCAGGGGGCTCTCCAAAGAGGGACAGAATGACTGGGCAAGGGATGGGAAGGGATCAGATTGGGGGTAGGGGGAGCCATGTTAGTCTTGGCTAAGGCAGGCAGCCGGCTTCATCAGTCTGAGTTGTCACATGGAACAAAAAGCTTTAGGGGTTTTATTTAGCTCCTAATCCTCACGCTGCAAAAGCTGAGGGCCATGTGAGCACAGCCACCGGAAAAGGGGGCCCAGCAGGCTGGAGTACAGCCTCCTGCCTGGGCTACAGCCGCACAGGACAGACCTTGCGGGCTACCATTGGGGAATGAGGCAAAGTTCCCGTGAGTCTGCTTTTTGCCTGCTAAGGTTTCAGAGGATTAATAATTTAGGTCGTGCCTTGAAACAGAAACCCCCGGTTGGTTGTTCCTGCCGTCTCGGAAGGGCTCGCGTGCGGCCAGGTCTGGTTTTGATGTATGTAATTGAAGATTTATAAAGAAAGGCTTCCTCCCTGTCTCTGCTGGAGTCATTTGCTCTGCCAATGCCGGTTCCCAGCAGGCACATCAATATTGGCCGTTCTCAGAGCTGGGATGCCGCTGGCTGGTATGAGGTCCCTTGGGAGAATGCTGGGCCTCCCGGGAGGAGAAGTTCTCTGACGTATGGCCCCGGAGAAGGGACGTGGTGTGAGCTGCTAAACCACTGCGCACAGGACACTGAGCCTTACCTATCCCGGGAAGCTTTTTATAACTCACTGCCATCAAGAAAAGGGTCGGTGCCTAACTTCGCCTTCTACGACAGCAGACAGGCAGTGATGTCTGGCCGTGGCTCCATGCTGCCACAAGACTACTATGGCGACCCATCCAGGGGCACCAGGGTACCCAAGGAGCCTCCCTTCTATCGTGACCCAGGAGCCAGCCGGCCGGTGCCCAGCTACGGAGTGCTTGGCAGCAGAGTGCCATGGGAGCAGGTACAAGGCCAGTTACCTGCTCTGCAGGATACTGGCCACCTGTACCGGGAACCTGGGGCTAAAACCCTCCCACATGGGCAGAGGACACATGGCAGAACTCCATCTCCTGGGAGGTATGGAAGGGAACAGCCTGATACAAGGTTAGGGATAGAAGTACCCACGTACTCCCCCACCCCCAGTCAAGTCTACAGTGATATCTGTGAAAGACCTGTTGATTCTGCCCCTGCCAGACAGGTGGCCCCAACATGCCTGGTTGTGGACCCCAGCTCAGCTGCTCCTACCGAGAACAGCACAGGATTGGCTCCAGGTCCCCTGAATAGAGGCTATGGCCCTACCCGGGAAAACATCCACTCGAAGCTGACGTATGAGAATTATGAAGCTGACTTGTCTACGTTCCAGGGCCCTGGGGGCAAGAGGACCGTGTACCCCGAGTTTCTGGCCCTGCTGCGGGCAGAAGGTGTGGCAGAGGCCACCCTGGCAGCCCTGTTACAGCAAGGCTTTGACTCCCCAGCCGTCCTGGCCACCCTGGAGGATGCTGACATCAAGTCTGTCGCACCCAACCTGGGCCAGGCCCGTGTCCTGAGCCGCCTAGCCAGCAGCTGCAGGACAGAGATGCAGTTTCGGAGACAGGACCGGACAGGCCCTCCACCCCGCACTCGGTCCAGTAGCTTTAGCCACCGAAGTGAACTGCCCAATGACTTGGCCTCGCTGGGCACCACAGCTTTGCAGTTTCACCCTGCTGGGCCTTTGCAGACACCATCTCCCCGAACTGGAGAGCTAGCTCGCCGCCCCTCCAGCGCGCCTTCCCAGCACCTGCTGGAGACAGCTGCTGCTTACTCTGCCCCAGTGGTGGGGGCCCAACCCCCCCACTTGCCCTCCAACTCTGGGTATAGCTCTCCTACCCCTTGTGCCCTAACAGCACGTCTGGCTCCCTCATATCCTTCACAAGCTGGGGTAGCCTTGACTAACCCAGGGCCTTCTGTCCCCCTTCACTCAAGTCCCAGAACAGCTTACTCCACCTCGTACACAGTGCCCATGGAGCTGCTGAAGAGGGAGCGCAGCATGACCACCTCTCCACTGCCCAGCCCCCATGGCAGCCCCCAGCTCCTGCGGAAACCTGGAGCCGCCCCCATGGAGCCGGCTGCCCTGCCGCCAGTCAGCCAAAGCCTCCACACACCTCACTCTCCGTACCAGAAGGTGGCCCGTCGGACGGGGGCCCCCATCATCGTGTCAACCATGCTCACTCCAGAACCAAGTAACTTACCCTTCCTGGCTGGGAGTTCAAGGGGTCAGGGAGAGTACAGAGATTTGAGAAGAAAATAATTTGTTCCTACCGGTCTTAAAGAGCAGATGTGTGTCTTGTCTGTGCCCGGCCCTCTAACCCTACCAGAGTACTAGGGTGAATGCTGAGGTCAGTCCCCTCCTCCCATGGGCTATGCTTGAGTTCTGCAGATTTATGTAGCAGGTTAAGCCCCAGTTTGCAGACTTCCTCTTCTGGTTTTGAAACTTACCTGCTTTCCAGAGAGGATCAGAAGCCCTTCTGAGAGACTGTCCCATTTTTATGCATGAGACGGGTGGTTCTCTAATTCCATTGGGTAGCTTTGGAAAAGCCAAGAGTATCTGATGGAATGTCTCCTATAAATTGTGCATGGATAATTTGCTGGTAAAAGTGCCTGGCAGTGTGGGCAGCACCCCCGCCCCCCCCGCGCCCCCCCCCACACAACCAGCACACAGTATCAAAGGCAGAGATTCTCCTCTGCCGATAAGAACACGTCTGTTTCCATAGTTGTGGGCTAAACAAAGCAACATGTTGAAATCTCTTAGAACTGTTTGAAAGAAGAAAAAAAAAACAGATTAAGCCTCTCATTTTAGAAAACATGGTTGGGAATTCTACTTGTTCGTGGGGAAGATACTATTTCCACGTTGAAGGGGGGGGTGCTAGGTGGTTTTCTTCAAAGCAGAAGCCCAGAGTGATTGACTCACTGTGTGCTTTTCACTGGACACTGGTTAAACTTCTTGGTGGGTGTTCTAGAATCCGGACTGAAAAGGTCAATCAGTTTTCTTCTTTGCCAATCCGTTTTCTTCTTTGCCTTTGCCTTCCAACGTACATAATTTAGAAAATGACATCATTTTTATACTAATTTTTGTTTTGTTTTATATGTATGCCTTTGTGCCTGCCTGTATGTGTGTGCCAGGGTTCCCAGAAACCAGAAGAGGGCATATAATGCCCTGGGATTAGCATTCCAGGTGGATGTTAGCTGCCCGATCCAGGTGCTCGAAGTTGAACCCAGATCCTCTGCAGGAAGAGCAAGTGCTCTTAACTGCTGAGCCCTCAAAAGATCTTAAAATACACTTTTAAAAATATCTAGCATATTGGACAGCGGTAGTGGAGTGGGAAATGTACATTTTCTACAGTGTCCTCTACAGGCCTTGGATAAGCCTGGTCTTAGGAGCCTTGAGATAGGTTTTTCTCTGAGGATGGCATAGAGTGACTGTCGGGACTTAAGATTCAGCCCTCCAGGCTTTCTGTCTTTCTAAAGGGACTGGCTAACTGCTTGAGGGTGGGTTGTCTCCCCTCCCGCTCCTCCAATTTGTTGTTTTTTCTTGTTTTTCTCTTGCTAGTGAGTCTGGCGTTGTGCTCTCCACCCCCACTATTTTTTTTTTTTAAGTCTGATTATATACTTTGAAATCCATGGGGGCCAGGAAGGGGGTCGGTAAGTTTTGAGGGCCCGTGTGCCTGCTTTCTCTCTGTCCAACATTCTTTCTTTGCAACCAACTCATTTGCATGGCGGTGACATTTGTTGCTCCAGTAATTTCATCTGATAATGGCTGGGCTTGCAAAGCGGATCTGAAAACATATTCCTTAATTATGTGTTGCTAAGCAACGGAAGGGTTTGGTCATAATCACAGAAAGATTATCTCCTCACTGAAGTCCTGGAAAGGTTTTGCTGAAGGAGGAGGTCCTGCAAAATTGCCGTCTCCCCCTGTCTGTTTACTGTGTTGCCGCATTCGAACAAAAACACTCGGTGCTATTTGGGTACGGGGTGAGGGATGTTATAGAAGTTGTTTGGAGTGTGATTGTTGACACACTGCTTTACAGACCCGAGGATATTGATTTTTATTTCATTTGCATGGCAGCGAGCCATCGCCGAGCGAGCCTGCAGTCGGAAGTCTGCCAGCAAATAAATTTCTCTGTCAAAGGATCTATCCCAGAGCGCCAGTTGTCATCCCCGCTTCTTATCGTACATTCCGTGTGACATTATGACTCTACCCTGTCGGGGCTGGGGGCAGGGCCTCGGCTTCCTGGCCGCTTCTTGGCTGTGCAAATGGCATTTGGGTGACAGGTTTGTTTCATGGAGTGTACAGCCAGATCGGGGTATGCCGAAGGCAGTCAGGGACTTCATGGAGTGTCTATAGGCACTCTTCAGGCAGAGAGGTGCTGAGTCCCAGAGGGACCGGTGTCAGACCAAGGGAAAGGCACCAGAGACCTGAGGCACATTGCTGGGTAGCCTGCCGTGCCTCTGGGCCCAGAGATGGCGACCTCCGGTCTTGAAATGGAGTTGTATTATGTTACTCATTAGTGGCAGGGTCAGCCTGACAGATTCCTCATTTTGATTTCGCCAAACTCTGTTGGTTTCTGCCCAGTGTGGAGGGTCCTGGAGTGCCTGGGAAGTGTACACACACACACACACACACACACACACACACACACACACACACACACACGTTCCCTTATGGTGAGCTGATGTCAAATGTTAGCTGCAGAATTGTTTGAGGAATTTTTTAAGAATCTCCTTTGGCTCTTCAGACACAGTGTGGATACTAATGTTTGCTTTTTTTTTTTTTTTTTTTTTTTTTTTTTTTTTTTGGTGTGTGTGCACAATAACAATAGGCTTCTATTTGCAGGCCTTGCCCCAGCCCATCAACCAAGCAGTTCAGAACAGCAAGGCAAGGCAGGCAGATGCTCAGGATTAATGGGTTTCTGGGCAGAGCTTCGTGAGTGATAGCACCTGGTGGGTCAGCTCTCCAGCCCACGCTGACACGTGGCTGTCACATGTTGTCATCTGTGGCCAAGAGTCTGAGCCACTCTGTACCAGATGCCAAGGGGCTTCAAGCAAACACCAGTATGGTGGCGACCATTTTCCATCCTGTCTTCCCCCAAACCAGCAAAGCACAGAAAAGCACAGCTTGCCAGCGCTCAGCCAAGGGCTAGGCGCAGGGTTCAGTGTCTTTGATGGGTGAGAAACAGTCTCCCCACACCCACACCCATCTCCCATATTCCCAGCTATTTTTTTCTTAATGTAGCTGTACTGATGAAGCACCTGAAGGCTCCATTCTAGTTATCTTGTTGCCAAGGCTATTATTAAGGACTCTTAAGGTCAGTTGGAAAAATCTATGGCTATTTATCCAGTGGTGTGGTATGCCATTGCGCTGATTCTGATGCCATGTGAACACATGATCTGATTAGAAATCAGACTCAGGATGGGGATCACTCCCACAGGGCCCCAGTGATTCCCTCAGATGTCTTTCTTTGAAGTGCTTTCTGCATGCTCTGAGGATGGGTTCTTTGGTTTGTAAGGATGCTGAAAATGACCTCCTTGAAGTTCCAAAGTCCCCTTCACTACTCTAATAGAACAAGCCCAAGGAGGACCTATGTGTGATTCTGTAGACCTCTCCTGAGTGCTTGGCCTGTTCCTGTCGGAGTTAGGGCTACACTTGGCCGTGAGCTGCTGTGACCACATGACCAAACTCTTCCCTCTGTATGAGTTGGGGAATTTCATCCTCACAGTGAAGAGCATTCTCCTTTGATTAAACGGAATGCAAGCTGTTCTTTGGTCCCTAGAGGACCAGGGCCAAGCTGTCAGCAGCTATGACAGGACAAGATTAAGTGGACAAAGTCGGGGGTGGATAGGAAGCTGGGGAACCAGGCTAGAACACGAGACCTCTCCTGGTGAGCTTGAACACAAGGAGGAGTAGAAGGTTCTTCTAGGAGCTTCGTAGCATTTAATGAGGGAACACTTAAAAGACTCGTTGCACTGAGTACTGGAGAGCTTTTATTGCTAGGGAGCTTTTTCTGAATGGCCCTGTTGTGTCCTCTTGACCGCCTAGCTAACGAATTACCGTCTCTAGGGTTGGGTTTACTTTCTTGTCACCTCCCGGGTGCCGTTGCGTCTTTGGCCTTTCTTGTGTCCAGCAGCTGCCTACATTGTACTGTCTTTATCATTTTCATTCAAGCTCATCAATACTTATTCCAAATGAAGTAGCTCGACTCTTCCATGTAGTTTTGGGCCCTGGAGAGTGGCTGCCCCCTCTTTAGTTCCCCATGTCCATGCCGGAATGGACAGTAGGAGAACAGAGTACCGAGTTCTGCGGGCCATTTTCCTATATCTGTCCTGTTCAAAGCTGGCCTCCCTGCCTGAGAACTTTTCCTGTCAGATACCATAGAGAGAGAGAAATGTTACTTGGTGCATTCTGGTGTTTCCCTCTATGTGGGGATTTGAACCTAGAATACATAGAAAAAGTGACTTTGGAAAGGAGGGTGTGGGGAGGCACCCTGACCAGCTGCCACACTTGGGAGAGTCAGCCTGCTGGCCTCACAGATGGTGAGCCTACAGGAGGGTCCTCAAGAGTCACCTTCTTTGTGAGCCAGAAACACTCACGCAGAATGAAGAAAGTTGAGCAGATGGGGCCTCTTACCTCTTCTGCTGACCCCGGGGGTTGCCTCAGCTTCAAAATGGCGGTAACATCTGTGCTTCAGGGCCTTTGGCCTTGGTGGTGTGGAGAGAGGACTGAGTAAGGTCTGCCAGGCCCCAGCCCCCTTTGGAGGGGCAGGGTAACGTGTGTTCCATTCCCAGGGATGAGCTGCTTGATCTCAGTGGACACAGAGTGCCCACGGACAACCCTAGTCCTCGGGCATGGGTTGGCTGTGCCTCTCACTGTGCCTTTGTGATGTGAGCACCCAGGCCCGTGCCATCCCAATTGCTGCTGCCTCCTGGTTCATGCACAAAAGACACTGCAAGTGCCAGGAGAAACTGGTACATCCTCCCTCCTCTGTCCCCTAACTTGTATTGAAGCCCCTGTGCTGGGTGGGCGGGGGGACCCCGGGTACTTGAACACAGTAGGTGCTCTCAGCCTTCAGAAGGAGAGTCTGAGCATGATGAAGGCTCAGGCCTCTGTAGCCCTTCACTTGGGAGGCAGAAGTATCGCCACCAGTTCTGGTCTAGCATGGGCTACATAGTTCCAGACCAATTAGGACTGCATGGTCTGTGATCTGTGTCAAATGATCTTGACCTCAGGGTGAGATGGGCCTCTGATGTCCAGGGACCACACGTGGGCCCTGCAGATTCCTGCAGCTCCTGTCCACATTCCTCAGGCAGGTTTCTTTCCTGTTCTAGTCTTCCAGTGTGTTTATCTCCGGCATTCATTCTCTGTTGCCATGGGCACAGTTTTAGTTAGCATTTAAGAACTACTCACGCCGGGCTGTGGTGGCACACACCTGTAATCCCAACACTCGGGAGGCAGAGGCAGGCAGTTCTTTGTGAGTTCAAGGCCAGCCCTGTCTACAGAGCGAGATCCAGGAAAGGCGCAAAGCTACACAGAGAAACCCTGTCTCGAAAAAAATCAAAAAAAGAAAAAAGAACTACTCACACCCTGTCAGGATGCACCACCTTCTAAGCATCCAGGTCTGCAAAGGCAATAGCTGGAGACCAGAGCAAAGCCACCAGGTTCTAGCATGGGAGACGTGGGAGGTTGGAATTTTGTGGCCTTACATTTCTTTTAAGGCCAGGAAGGCTGTATGTGCCTCTGAACCAGCCAGGCCTCGCTCAGGGGCCACACAGGACATAGGCCATCCTCAGGGGAAGGTATCTGTGGTTCCTGCCTGCAGTTCTCAGCAATGCTGTTTGTCCTCCTGTGTCGCTCTGCCCTGGCCTCTGCAGAGGTGTGTGGTTGTCTCCATCAGTGGGTCACTAGCTTGCAAGAGTGGTTTCCTACTTTGCTGGCCTATGCACAGTTCACATTCATCAGAATCTGGTCAGTGAGTCTCGTGACAGGAAAGGAGAGAGAGGTGTCTTTGGAGACATGTTCTAGGTTGCTCTTTCTCTGGAAAACTCAGCTAGTGTGTCGGAGGCAGGTGGAAAAGATCTTTCTTCCCTGGCCTGATTGAAAGTAGAAGAAACAGATGTGCATTAAACACCTCTGGGGCCACAGGGAACTACTAACAGAAATACACAGGGAACTTTGATTGACAGGTATTCCTGTCCTTTGGAACCCTTCTTCATTGTCTTCTCTTACCAGTTACTGAATGGGAGGGCACCCTACCTAGGCTGCTGGTGTGTGGCTATGGGAGCCCCAGAGTGGGACTGTCTGCTCCCTGGCCCTCCTGACCTTGCCCATTATGGCTGAAGTGTGGCCCCTGAGTTCTCTCTCTGCCTGAGGCTTTGTGGGAGGATGTTCCTTCTGAGTCAGAGCTTGGCAGACGCCCAAGAGTCCCTTGCTGTCTCAAGGTTTCATCACACCTTGTCTGGCCTGTGGGCTAGTCGTGCATGCAAAGCTGAGGGCATCTGAGACACCAGCCGCAGGTCACCTCAAGGCTGTTCCTACAGAGAAAGTCACACACAGATTTGTGGAATTCTGTTTTTACATCCGAGCCAGGGTATGTCTTATCTGGCATGTCTATCAGTACATGTTGAGTTGCAGGCCACTGTGAAGAGTGATCTGGTATCTCCCCAGACTATGGTTCTGAGGTCTCTGGTGACTAGCCACCAAACCTCAGGCATGGGTCTCAGAGGCCTTGTAAAAATCAAAGGGACTTTGGAGTTTTTCTCTTCCTTGGTGTTACATTGGGTGACAGTCACTATCACAGTAGTTCCCCGCCCCCCCCCCCCTTAGGTCTTAAAGCCTACGACCCCGGTGGAGGGAGGAACCAACCCTGCCTGGTGAGATCCTTGACCCTGTGCAGTTCTTGACTTAGGTGTCTGCAGCTTATGTCTTTGATTGATGGGTGGGTCTGTTCAGTGAGGGCAGCAGACTCTGAAGACCAACCTTCCCACTAAGGTAGCAATAGAGGAGGAGCTTTTGGCCTTCTTTCTAGAAGGCTTGATGTGTTGGATGAATCCCTGGCCTGGCCTGAGGTTTAGGTCACTGTTACAGTGCCTATGAATGGTGGCTGTGGGCCAGCCAGTCCCCTTTACACCACGGTGAGCCCCAGCTTCTCCTTCAAACTCTAGAGTTGTCAGGTAGCACTGAGTCAAGTCCTTCTCCATGACCCTGAGAATCAGCATGCCCCTTGGCCTCACTTTCTGTGTTGGAAAATCAGAATCTGCCTTAGGCATCAGTGACGCAGGGTTGAAGAAAGGGTGGTGCGGAGGTGGCTCCTGTAACCTACATATGCATCAACAGGGACTCGTAAGGCTGCCTTGATTTCAGTTGTGACCGTGTAGACAGTGTGGGGCCACTGTTTCATGTGGCTGTGTGATTTCATTACTTCACTAAAATATTGAAGAGCTGGGGGTGGATGCGCATGTCTGTAATCATAGCACTCTGGAATCGCAAGTTTGAAGTCAACTTGAGCTACACAGCAAGTTTTAGTCTAGCCTGGGTTGCAGAGTGAGACCCTGTCTCAAAAATCAAAAGGGATTTGTTGTTGTTATTGTTATTGTTGTTGTTTAATGTATATTGAAAGCCAGTAATGGGAAAGTGGTAAGAGACGGGGCTTACTATTCTGCATTTAAGCCAGTCCCCAGATCTGGAAAGTATACTCTGTAAGTGGCCTAATGCCTACAGCATTGACTGTACTTCACATGGGGGTGAGAGCCGTGCCTCAGGAGAGAGACCTATCCCGGGGGACCCTAGAGCTGCATATAGCTGCCTTTTCCTCTCCACCATGGCTGCGCAGTGGAGGGAGTCACTCTCCATGGTCTTTCCAGCATGTTGCACTCACCCAACCCATGACCCTGACAGTCAGGCCTTGATTTAAAGGCTATGGGTAGCCACAACCCCTGGAGAAATACAGCCTAGATATTCATAGCTAGACCTCACAGGAGTCACAGCCACCAAGAAGGCAAAGTGAGTCAGTCAGCAGGACCAGGGTTGACTTAGTGCCCAGTGAGGCTGCAGAATCCCAAGCCTTGAACAGGAAGTTCACCGAGTTCTGGTAGCTAGTTACCGGGAAGCACCTCCTAACTTGAGGTTTATCCGTTTAAGATTCTTCTCTGGCCAAGTCCTTAGATTTTATTCTGCAGCTGAGCTCGGGTGTCATGGCCACGTGCACAAGAGACCGAGGCAGCACAGGTTCAGATATGAGGGACAGAGACGGGCTCTCAGAACAAGGTTGCTCCTCCTCCCCACACACCCCTGCCAGAGAAGCCAACTGATTGAAGTAGGCTTATAGATAAATGTTCCTTCCAGAAGAGGGGTCTCCAGGGACCTGTGTGCCACACTGGGAGCGGAAAAGTCCATCACTTGAGAAACTAATACAACCCCACACTTAAGAGATAACCGTACCCACAAGCCCAGGACTTCACCCTTCCAGCCTATCTTCTGTCCTTGGTGCTAAATAGGACATGCAACCCATCTTTAGCAAAACAGCAGTGGAGGCTGTGCCCTTGACTGTGCATTAGGACACGTCATTCCTGGTCAGCTTCTGGTAATGTTCTTCAGGGACCCACTTCAAGTCTGTGGTCGGCAGAGATGTGCTATGTACTGGCTGGATTCTCAAGATAAGGAATGGGTTAGGAGACATTTCATTTTGGAACACCAAGAGCTGCTGGAGACTGGCAGGTGACAGAAGAAGCCCAGTCCCCAAGTCACGCAAGCGAGGCTGTCGTGGAAAGAGAAAGTCTCTGTCACATCCCTTGTTTGAGCACTCTGGACAAGCTGTCTCAGGGTTCTGGGTGGAGCCAGTTGGAGTAATGGTAGATGCTGGTCTTTGAGGTGGCAGGGTCGTCCAGGTTTGCTGTGCTGAACGGGAAACACGATGTTTCCACGTAGCATAGGACTCTAGTTTCACTCTGGATGGCACCACACCCAAATATACAGGTGCATACACACACACACACACACACACACACACACACACACACACACACACACACACGTCTAGGTTAGCAGCAGTCACACAGGAAGCCTGCAGGGCCCACGGCCATGGCCTAGGCATTTGGAGCAGCAATCTGTGTGCACCTGTTGGGTGATCATGGGGACCGAGACGATTCTCACTTGAGCTGTAACCCACTAAAACATAAGGTGTATTCAACAAACCAACCTACTCAGCATCTCGTGGCCCTCCCCGAGTCTCACCTAGCTCCTGAGTTCAGAGGGGCCTGGTGACAAACCAGCTCCTTGAGGCGTATGCAGGAGCAGTGGGCCAGCCCTTTCTCAACCATCTTTGCCTGTTCATGAGGCCTACCATGGGCCCTTGCCCTTCCGGGGGGCATCTGTTAGTTTTTGCTCCCTAGGAGATCATTCTAAAAGTACTGGTAACCTTCCAGCCAGTGGTTCTTCATTCTAGGCGGTTTATGGTACACGCTTCTCAGGATCTGGCACAGCTTAGCGCTCAGGTTTGAAGGATTATGAGGTCTTCTAAACAAGCCACTGTTCCTCTGTGCAGCTGTTGTGGTGGTGGCCCTTGCTAGTGGTGGTGGCCCCACACAGCCCTGCTTCATTCCAGGCTCATCTAGTTTATGTCGAGGGTAAATGACCTTCAGGCTCCTTTCCTCATGACAAGAATAGGTCAAGGTCATCAGTGCCAGGCGGGGAGATTTCAGCAGGCCCTGGTGTGGTGTGCCCTGGTGCTGAGAGACATTGAATCCACAAGGCCCGTGAGCTCAGAGTTGTGCCAACAGAAGCTGAGGGTTCTGGTCAAAGTGGTGTTTTCTGACCTTTGCAATGGTGGGGCGTAAAGTGGTGACTCTTAGCAAGACGCCCCATCTGAAAGGCTGCCTCTGAGTTTCTCCCAGGCTTCCCAGCAGGGAGCGGAGTGCTGTTGGCTGCTCCCTTAACCGCCGGAGCTGCTGGTGTGTGTATCCCTACACTGGCAGGTCGGAAGCCGTGTATTGGCAGAACAAGAGACACAGCTCTTCGACTCCTCTTAGTCACATGCTGGGGTGCCTTAAGGCTGAGCCTCGATTTTGGGTTTGCATTATGAAGCCCAAGTCACTGGTAAATGCGTGCGCGCGCGCGCGCGCACACCCACACACACACACACACACACATCACATCTCAGTCCTGGTTTTCCACCTGACTTTCTAGAAATTGTGTCCAGCCAGGAGGGTAAGGTCCTCCTGAAAAATGGCCATATAATAGGCAGACGTCCATACCGAAGGGGAGGCTTGTCTTACAACACTGGGGAAACTCTGTTGCGCCCCATGAAAGGTTTACCTTGCAGGTGGTAGCAGCTCCTAGGTCTGCATGACTGGTTCCATCTTCTAGGTTTCGTGTTCCTGTGAGTAAGGCTGGGACAGCTGCCCATAGACTCAGTGGCTTCCCCCTTATCTCATGGGTCTCAGAGCTAGTAATGAATCATTTCCAGACTTGGCTTCTTGCTAGGCACACAGCAGTCATGGATTACACGCTTTTATCTTGGAATCTTTATAGGGGCTGTTTGACCACCTTGACCTTGCCATTGCTGGGTTTTGCAGGAACCATTCCTTAGGTTTTGCAGCGCAGCAGGTTAATTTAAAATCAGTGGCCTGCAGGTGGCAGTATGATGTAACTCAAAGTCAGGACAGCTGATGGAAAACCATCTTGAGAGTTCCAGCAAACCAACCTCAGCATACAAGAGGCTCTGTCTGGGTGCCACCCCTGAGCTCCTGGTCTCTGTCTCCTGATCCCAGCGTGGCCAGTATAAGGTGTCAGAACTTCCAGAGTACATTGCCAGCTTCTGTCCCAGTAGATAGCATCGTGGTCAGAGTGTGCACAGAGAATGGACAGTGCTGTAATGGGAAGCAGGGTGTACGGGCTTTCATTTTACAGCATCCTCTGGAAATAAGTCACAAATTCTTAACTCCCTTTCAAGAACACACCCCAACTGCACTAAGGACTCAGGACCAAAGTCCCAGTGAAGGACCCTTGGGGGATGTAAGTATCCATAACACCCTAATACTTTGAGGGAGTGGATGGCGGGTCTGCTCATAGCTCTGTATGTTGGATGAGATCATGTGTTTCTGGACATGTTGTATCATACAGTGCTTTTTCCAGCTACAGTAGCACAGAAGCTGGTTGTCCAGAAAGCTGCTCCACATCTCTCTAGATAGGTCTAGAGGTCACTTGGTCTACAAGGCCCTTGAACCTGGCATTACTGGGGTGGCTGGCACAGATCTGAACCACTTAGCTTGGTTGTACTTGACATTCTCTAACCTGACGTTACTGGGGAGCAGCTTCCTCTCCAAGCTATACCATACCCAGGGACCTGCAGCGCCATGGTCTAGACAGATAGATGAGCAAGTTCCATGTTGTGTAGAGGCAATCCTGGAGCCAGCTAGGAATTCACTCCAGGGGAACTGACTTGAGTTCTCTGCCCCACCTATAATGCTGGGTAGGCTTTTAGCAGTGGGATACTGCCTCCATTCCCATAAGAAGCCTAATTGTTGCTGGGCAGAAAAAGTCTATGGAGGGGGTAGAGGGACACATCATCACTTGGCATAGTTACTGAACACCTTGTCATCGGGTGTCTCTCCAGTGTGTGGGAGGCTGGGAATAATGGCGGCATCGCCAGGTCCACCAGGTCCCTGTCAGTCTTAGGGTTTGGCTATGTGGAAAAGCTGTGAGCGTGTCTATCCTAAACTCCATTTTGGAAGGACGCCTCTAAGTACCTTGCCTTGGCCTTTCTTCCCCCAAATTCCCCTATTGAAGAAATGAGCCATGGCTCCAGGCCAGGGGCCGGCCAACCTGAAGACTGATCCCCACCTCTGGGGTCATATGATGTGCCCCTGGAACCCTAATCTGTTTTTTAAAAAAAATGGTGCCCTCTTCAGAACTGTTGAAAGAGGTGGGAAGGAGGTCTTCTGGAAGCTGACTCTGTATTGAGATCATGGGGCTCTGATCTTGGGTTCCCCAATATGCCGCGGGCAGGTTCCCAGCCCTCCTCCTGTGTCAGGTGGCTTCTGTAAAGCTACTCCTCAGCCACTCTATGCCAGGTTCCGTGCCATCACTGCCACCTACCCTGCCACCCCCGTTCAGCATCCTTCCCTAGCCAACAGGGCTCCCTTGCCTCCACTCCTCCCTTTTGCCTTGATATCAGGTTTTCCCACTGGGATTCACACCTCAGGCCTTGACCAGGTGTCTTGAGGGTGCTGTGGACCCACCTCAGCTGAGGGAAAGAATGAAGGATGGGATTCACCAAAGAAAAAGGAGATCTAGTCAGGGAGAGAACTGATCACTAGGCAACCTAGAGTCTGTTACCCGGGTAACAGATAACATGCTCTGGTACTGGATGGACATCTTAGATGGTGGCTCTCAGCTGCTCCAGATGTACTGGATAGCTCTAGATCTCTGGCTTGTTCCTGGCACTGTCTTCCTTGGCAAGGTGGGGTAAATTACTACCTAATTAATACCTGGACTTCTGATGTGGCAAAATGAACCATTTTTCTAGCCTTTTCCAAAGCCAAGCTTCTTGGGAGTCTGGGCAAGGAGTTCTGACCTGTGTGGTCTGATTCAGAGTGTCTGATACTGATAACCCTCAACCCATGTTCTTGGAATTTGGCCATTTTACCCACTTTCTTTGTAAGAAGAAGGCAGGGTTATTGTCAGAACCTTACCTACCTCGGCTTGAGTGCTCATCTAGGTTAGCAGATGGTGCTCTGTACCTGAGTGACAAGATGAATACATGAGCAACTGTGGGATAATCACTGTCATCTCACTTCCCCTTCTGTGACCTGGCGGATCTCACCTGGACCTACTAAGCACAGAGGGAATATTAAGGCCATTTGTTTTCTCATAGGACCAACCTGTTAGTTATCTGAGCCTTGGGCCAGTGAGGACGTGGGGGACCTTTTTGCTGCCTTGCTATTGCCAATGTGAAAGGATTTTAGAACTGGGACCACTCAGGCACCCTACTATGTGCTTCAGAGTCTCAGGCAGGTAACAGGTGCATGCCGGGAATGCTTCCACGTGAGGATCTGGCTGCTGTTCGTTCAGTCTGAGATAGTTCATGATTCCCTTTCAACCCAGCTTGTTCTTGTAAGACCAGGACAGAAACATTCTCTCTGCTCTGAGCTCACTGTCTGTCACTGAGATTGTGCAGGTATGGTGCGAGGATGTCACCCGCACGCAGTGGTGGTGAGGGTGCCGGAGGAAGATGGACACAGCTCTCAGGAAAGCATGTCCTTCCTCAGCTTCTCACTGCAGTGTGTGGCTAGCTCCATGAGCCTGTGTGATACAGGAGGAGCCCACGTGTCCAGGCCCCTACCAAGCAGTTAGTTCAAAGGCGGCCCAGGAGCTTTTGTAGGGAGGCCTGTCTTGGGGATTCTATTGCTGTGAGGAAACACAACTATAAACTACTTGGGTAGGAAAGAGTTTGTTCCAGCTTACAAGTGTCAGGTCACAGTCCATTGCTGAGGGAAGCCAGGGCAGGAGCTGAGGCAAAAAGCCACAGAGGAAGGCTACTTGTTGGCTTGCTCCCACGAATTGTTCAGCTTGTCTTACAGTATCCAGGACCACCAGCCCCGTGGTGGTAGAGCACATAGTGAGCTGGGCCCTTCTACATCAGCAAGGAAATGCTCTACACCAAAGAGGTGGAGGCCTGAAGTGGAGGCTTTGGGTACCTTAATGCTCACATAAAGGCCACGTGGTTCCAGCGGCCTGTGTTCCCTATAGGATCTGAGCAAGTTCCCCTGGCAGGAGGGACAGCCACATCCTACCACACTGTGGACAGCCTCTGTGAGAGAGAATGGCTGATTAGAAGAAAGGAGACAGCTTAGCTTGAAATAATGTCCTGGACCACCCAAGCCCCTCAGCGTGAGAAGGGAGAGGCAACATTCCTGGCCAGAGACCTCCCTCCCTCTACATAGTGTGGGGCTTTAGGATGCTGGGAAACTTTATGTGGTTATCTGAAAGCTGTCCAGTTTCAATTTTTGTCTCCATGACAAGGAAACAGACCTTGCCCCTTCTCAATGGCATGGTGGTGTGGTGTCCCCAAAGCTGGGTCCAAGAGCATGGGACTTGGATGACTCCAGTCAAGAGGGAGAGACTGACTGGGAAGAACAAAGGTCAGGAGCTCCCGGACAGGTGACCCCAAAGGATCAGGTGCTGTTGCGCTGTGGGTGTTCGAACCTGCCCAGTCTGCTGTATAGACAGTTGGGAGGAAAGGTGCCCCAGCCGGGCTGTATCCTGGAGGACCAGCAGAGTTCAACAGAGAATATGCTTGGGTACCGTAGGGATAGCGCCCATCCCTATTCCATTTCCATATTGGCCCCATGAGAAGCTGGCCAGCATGACTGTGCTGTGTTCCTCTGGGGTATTTGTTCTCCCAAGCCCATTTGCACAGCTTGCCTGCACTTTACAGGGTGGTGGGCTAGGGCTGCCTGTGGTGACATTTTGTGTCTGCTCTAACAAAGCTTGCCTGAAGAGCAGAGGGCAAAGCCAGCCACTATTTAGCCACAGAGGCCAGGTAGTGGTGGCTCACACCTTTAATCCCAGCACTCGGGATCTCACGCCTTTGCTCTTGTCCTTGGGAAGAACACACACGCCTTTAATCCCAGCACTAGGGAGGTTGAGATAGGAAGTGATATGGCTGGGCGGAGAAACAGAATATAAAGCCGGAGGGGAGCGGAGCTCCTTCATTTTCGGCTGAGGAGTTGGTGAGGTGAGATGTGGCTGTGGCTTGTTCCTTTGTCTCTCTGATCTTTCAGCACTTACCCCAATATCTGGCTCTGGGTTTTTATTAATAAGACCAATTAGAGTTTGCGCTACAGCTACCTGCTTGCCTTAGGAGTTCTTTGGGAAGTTCTTTCAGAACAAGACGCCTGCGTGTTTGCTCCTGTTTCATTTTATGCTGGCCTGTTTGTTTGGGGACCCAGTGCACACAGGGAGGCATACCAATGGGCCTGCTGTGTGGCCTCTCAGTCTTGGGGCCTTGGGTTTGATCTAGAGATACCAGGCTGCAATTAGCTTCATGTTGCCTTTATTTTTATTTTTAAATGGTACCTGTTTTCTTTTCCATATCTCTGTAGTGTTTTGTTTTGGTTTTTGGTTTTTCGAAACAAGGTTTCTCTGTGTAGCTTTGTGCCTTTCCTGGAACTCACTCTGTAGCCCAGGCAGCCTCGAACTCACAAAGAGATCTGCCTGGCTCTGCCTCCCACATGCTGGGATTAAAGGCGTGTGCCACCACCGCCCGGTTTCCTTTGTGTTTCTTATGTATATATATGTCTATGTGTTGGTTCACATATGAAAAGCATAGGACAACTTGTAGGGGTCGGTTCTCTCCTTCTACAGTGTGGGAGTTGGTCAAACTGAGGTCATCAGGCAAGGGCCGTTACCGACTGAGCCATCTCACTGGCCCAGAGTTCGGGGCACTTAAAATGAGCTACACAATTGTCCTTCTGAGTCTTAGAGTCAACTGAGTTCATACCAGAACCTTGATCTTGGAGCCTGTGGTCTAGGAACCCCGCCCCCATTAGCTGTGTCATGTCCTGTCTTGGATGGACGTCACTGTTGGCTCCACCAGGCTCATGTGCCCTCTGCTCGCCTTGGCACTGACCACTGAGAAGGTCAAGATGTCCCCTTGTACCCACCCCACAGTCTCCTCACCACACTTTTCCACTCTCCTTATAGGTATCCGCCCCCAGATCATGAACGGCCCCCTGCACCCCCGCCCCCTAGTGGCACTGCTGGATGGCAGAGACTGTACTGTGGAGATGCCCATCCTGAAGGACCTGGCCACTGTGGCCTTCTGCGATGCACAGTCCACTCAGGAAATCCACGAGAAGGTAGGTGACACCTTATCCCACCTAGTCCCTCACCCAGGCCAACTGATGTCAGTAAGCCAATTATACACAGGAATGCCATGTTTGGAATTCTGATGCCCTTGTTCCACTGTGCCACCCTCAGGCCACCAAGTCTCCACCCTATAATTCTGCCAACAAGATCTCTGTGGGTACCCAGGGGCTCTGACCTGTGACACATGTCCCTGCCCACAGGTATTGAATGAGGCTGTGGGTGCCATGATGTACCACACTATCACCCTCACCAGGGAAGACCTGGAGAAGTTCAAGGCCCTGAGAGTGATCGTACGAATTGGCAGCGGCTACGACAATGTGGACATCAAGGCTGCTGGTGAGCTCGGTGAGTCAGAGAGCCTCGCTGGCTGCCTGCCAACCAGGCTCAGTGGCCAGGGAACCGGGCAGAAGGCAGGGCAGGTGGTCGTCCTAGCAGCTGGTTCCTGAGGTGGTCCTGTTTCCTGTAGGAGGCTGTGGGAGTCCAGCCCCTACCTTTCCCACCTTTTCTAGAGGAGGAGAGAGGGGTAAGAAAATATCAAGGGCTGGAGAGATGGCTCAGAGGTTGAGAGCACTGGTTGTTCTTCCAGAGGGCCTGAGTTGAATTCCCAGTGGCTCACTACCATCCATATTGAGATCTGGCGCCCTCTTCTGACTTGGAGGTGTATACACAGGCAGAACATTGTATACATAATAAATAAAATAAATCTTAAAAAAAAAAAAAAAGAAAAGAAACACAGGATAGCTTCGGGAGGCCTGGATCAGTACCCAACAACCCTGAAGGTTTTTATAACATGCCAAGGGAAGAGTCGAAAGACCTCCCCCTTGCTAGATCAAAGCACACTATACAGCCAAGTGTAGACCCTCCCAAACAACTGGTAACCATGCCTGTGGTCAAATCATCTCCAAATCATCTCCTTATACTGCCCTGCTGGGTAAAACAACATCAGATTCTCTGACCCTGGGTCATCTGGGCCTTCACAGTTTCTATTTCCCATGGAGCAGTATCTTTGCTCAGCCTCAGCTTCCAGCAGGTTCAGAGGCTGGAAGATCCTGAGAGATCATAGTAGACTAGTGATTTCCTCTCACAGAGCACACCAAGCAGACCATCGTCTGCCAACCAGGGGGCCTTCCCAGAGAAAACCACGGGAGGCGGGTAGAAAGCCAAGCAGGAAGGTGCGGTACCTGAATGGCACAGGGGACTCCCTGTCCACCCCCATGAGAATTGCTGGACACTGTCAGCTGAGCCCCAAGACACTGAGCCTGGGCTTAGGGAGTCATTGGGAGAGGCCCCAGAGTCACAGTATTTGGTCCTTTCCTGAAGAGTCACCTCTTAATTCCTGAGGCTCATAGATTTTAAATAACTTCGAATAACTGGAAACCCGGGTGCTGGTGGCCACCACAGCAGCCTGGCCATGCTAATGCTCATGTCGTGGGGCCTGGGCCTGCCGCCTGCTGCTGCCTCACCCCCAGGGCTCCTGGAACTCCTAGCACAGGAAAGCCAGGCATGTGCAGTGCCTCCCACAGCCATCTCTGCACCAGGCCTGAAGCTAGACTTGGCAGCTCTGTCCACAGCCCAGGGAGGGATATGCCGGCCAAGGCTGGCTGCTAGGGCAGCCCTCACCCGATCCCACTTCCCTTCACAGTTTTGAGTGGGCACTTGCTTTACTTGTTAGTTCCTTTGCATTTAGGGCAGCAGTCACCAGGGTAAGAAAAGGGCAAAGGAAGCTGGACCCGGGTGGCACCAGCCTGTGCCCACAGTCTGTTTGTTGGAGCAGCATCACAAGGGGGAAGATGGGAGACACCTCAGGTAAAGGAGAAGCAACCATATTCAGTCCAGGATTTTCTCCAGAGTCCTGGGTAAAATGGTGGCTTCCTGTGTCCCCAGCCTGAGCAGCCATGTTCATTTTCCGTTTACAGCTGAGCTCCTCTTTGGAAACAAGGAACTTGGTGTGGTTGGTGTGAGCCCACATACTTTAATGTAATTAAAAAAAAAAAAACAAACAAACTACCAGGTGTGGTGGTGTACACCTTTAATCCCTGCATGGGCGAGGCAGAGGCCACCCTGGTCTGCATAGCAAGTTCAAGGCCAGCCTCAGCTACTTAGTGAGATACTGACTTTAAAAAAAAAAAAGAAAGAAGTTTCCAAGACATGAGTAAGTATGCTTGTGTTTAAAACCCGTGTATCTGAGCCGGGCAGTGGTGGTACACGCCTTTAATCCCAGCACTCTGGGAGGTAGAGGCAGGCAGATCAATGCCAGCACGGTCTACAAAGCGAATTCCAGGCCAGGGTTGTTACACAGAGAAATCCTGTTTAGAAAAAACAAACAAAAAAGGAATGTATGTATTTGCCAGGAATAAAGCTGAATTCCCTGAGTTGGAACTGTGCAGGAAGACACAGCTCTCTAGCCCTATGCCCCTCACACACAGTTCTGTCTGGGGCCAGCCCCTCTTCTCCAGTCCAAGAAACAGACTGTCTAGGGCCAGAAAGGAGCCTTTTCTTTCCAGAGCTTTGAACAGTGTAAAGGGGGCATGAATGTCACACTGTCACTATCGTAGTCCACTGTGATTGGGGTGGGTGCCCAGAAGACATCTAGGGAAATAGACTTTCCTCCATAGGTGGCCCCTGTCAGTCAGCCAGCAGACCCTTTGGAGTAGCAAGGCAAGAGTGGCAGGTGGCATGTGTGCCCTGATCCTGGAAGGGAGCACTAGACAGTGGATCTAGGCAGTAATGATAACTGGGTCTTTTATGGAGCC
This sequence comes from Onychomys torridus, assembly GCF_903995425.1. Lineage (NCBI taxonomy): Eukaryota > Metazoa > Chordata > Mammalia > Rodentia > Cricetidae > Onychomys > Onychomys torridus. The sequence goes on along the minus strand of NC_050443.1, from coordinate 110,830,440 downwards.
CTCGAAGTATAGGTGCAGCCTGTCATGGGTTTAACACAGAGGCAGCATTTAAAGGCAGGGCAGGTCAGAAACCCACTCTTGACCCTGATGCTGCAGAGAACATACATAGCACCTGGAGTCTCTCCCCAGAAGGGTGTTCTGCTGTTTGGAGCCACTGAGTGACTCCTACATATCCTCATTTAAAACCAGGGTCCAATTATTAAGAATTCCCATTTGTAGCTACACTTGCTCCCCAGGGTCGGGTTCTGCGTCTCCACATGGGTGCAAGAGCCAAAAGTTACACATCCACACTGTGGTTTGGCCGAGCACACATCCTGCCTTGGTCTCCCTCTTTCTGTGGAGCTCTGGGCATGCCTTTATCATATGGGGACCTGCCTGCACTGGTTGTCACTGGTCACCTAAGCTATGACAGCACTGAGCCACAGCTAGGCTCCCACCAGAATCTGACTTACCTTCCACTGGGCTTTTTCTCGGAAGGCTGAAAATTGTCCCTGGTACCTAAGGTTTCTTACGTGTCACTCCAGTCTAATAATAGCCTGGGATTCTGTGCTGAGCCATTCCAAACGAACAGGCCCCCCTCTGTTTTGCAGGATCACTGCCCTTCACCTCATGAGAAAGATAGCTTTCATCACAGAGGTCCCTTAGCAAATGCCTTAGTCCAGAGAAGCCCACTGCAGCCCGGCTGCGAGGATGACCTGCTCATGATGCCTTCCTTCGCTCTGAGCTGTCTGTTCTCCTGGAAGGCAGTTACTCATCATTGGGCCCCAGGGCAGCCCTGGTAGCAGGGTGAGAGACACCACAGATCTAAGGAGGTTCAGGGGACAGTCATCTCCTTCCTGTCCAGATGATTTTCTTCGTATTCCCCAGTCTGGAAAAGCTCACAGAACCCAAGGCCAGCTTGAGTAGCTGCACCTTGCTGCCCAGATGACACCTGTAGATCAGGAGGGAGCCTTTTGACCTGAGCAACAGGATGGCCAAATGTCTGTGCCACTGCTTAGAAAACTACCTGTCTGGTAGGTCCAGGCCACTTTTGAGGCTGCCTAGGGCTCCGCGTTCTCAACAGGGCCTTATAACTATGCCCTCCATGATTACATCTTGACTTGACCTGAAGAATGGCAGTAACTTCTGCTTAAGGGAAGCCAGTGCTTGCCGCCCGCCCCTCCTGAGAGCTTAGGTTTTTTTTTTTCTCCGAGGAGTTGAAGATTGATCTCAGGTGCCCTCAGGCCTAAGGCTTATTAGCAAGTTCCCCTAGCTGCCTCCTGGTTTTGTTTGTTTGTTTTTGGGGGTTGTTTGTTTGTTTTTGGTTTTTGCCAGAATCTGGCAACCCATGAGCTTTAGGACCTTGGATAGCTCTAAAATCAAGATCCTCCTGACTCCAGCTTTCAGAGTTAGGGTTAGAGGTGTGTGTCCACATGTTTGCCTTGAGCTGTCTCCGTGTGTAAACCCTAATTAGTGAGTAGGGTATTGGTGTTTACATTTAGGGTGCATAAGGTTCAAATAGTCTCTGTCCCAGATAGCTCCAGAAGTAGCCTCGAAAAAGAGTCTGGGTTTCTGATCCCTCCATCCTTCAGTCCTGCCAGGCTAGAGCTGGTGCTGAAGCCCCCACCGGCTTTCTGCCTGCTCCAGGGCTCCTTTGGGCCTCGGGCCTGGGCTGGAAAGAAGGGGAGTTGAGCTGGCTGGGAGCTAAGACTTAAACCTAAAAGCCATGTTGGATTTGGGTTTAGTGGTGAGGACTCCCAAGTATGAGAGAGCCTATCGTGCACTTGACCCAACCCTGGGCATGGAGTAGCTCTCCATTTCTAAGCAGGGTGCCTGGGAATCCTGGGGGCTCTGCTGATCTCTGGGCCTGGCCATTGCTCTTTCAGGGATCGCTGTTTGCAACATCCCGTCAGCCGCAGTAGAAGAGACAGCCGATTCTACCGTCTGCCACATCCTCAATCTCTATCGGCGGAACACATGGCTGTACCAAGCCCTACGAGAAGGCACACGGGTACAGAGCGTGGAACAGATCCGTGAGGTTGCCTCGGGAGCTGCTCGGATCCGAGGGGAAACACTGGGCCTCATTGGCTTTGGTACGTGCCTCTTGAGATGGATTTGGTATGTGGGGGGTGGGGAGGAGGTCAAGGGTCAAGAATAATATGAGAACTTGCCCAGAGATGAGATCTGGGCCTGTTCTACAAGAATGCTGCGTCTATGTTGCTGGTCAGCGACAGAGCAGGAGTGCACCCTCTGCTGGCATTGGGGAGGAGTGTGCCTGGTCAGTCTCCCTGAGACAGAGGGTAAAGGGCTGGGTGGATAGTTTGTGTAACAAGTGGTTGAGCAGCAGCCCTGGGTCACAGGTTCTTGAAGATTTTTGAATACAGATGGCACACACCAGCAGGAACACGAAGTCACTTAAAGATTCAAGCCTGAGGGTAATAATACCAGGCTTTGGGCTTGGAAAGCTCTTGTGAGAATGGGACAAGACATGATTTTTCTGGACCTGGTTGTTGCCTTGGAGATACTTGAGCAGAGGCCCTGGGAGTCTCCAGTAAGTATGGTAGGGGACCAGGGAAAGTTTAAGTGGTGATGGGGGCGGGGGATAGAACTGTGCCACCGCTGTTGTCCACATGGGCCCAGATAGGACCCCAGTCTGGTGGTCACCGCTTCTAACTCTGTAACCGCCTCCAATTCTGCTTCTGTAACTAGAGCTGGAGGTGGGAGCAGGGGTACATGTTACTACTGCCTCTTGAGACTGAAAGGCATCATGAGGAACACATGGGATAGTTCATAGTTCAGATTCTGGCTTCCAGAAAGTTTCCCAATTAGCATCACTTTTAGCTCAGAGCCGACTGGGGGTCAGGGCTTCTGAGAGGCAGTTTGAAAAGAGGGAGAATTTGCTGGATGACCCCAGGGTTGCTCCTCTTTCTGCAGAGCATGACACAGTCCCCACCCCCACTCCCATCCCCCCATCCCCCCACCCGCATCCCCACCCCGGGCTCTGGGTCAGTCAGGGTCTGAGTTCAACTGATCAGATGCTAGGGAAGGCGCTGTGGTGTTTCATGGATCTTCAGAAATGTAGGTACCATGTATGAACACCACCGCACTCTCTACTGGTACCCTGTGTGCCTCCTGCGCCTCTTAAGCTGCCATCCCTTTTTTTTTAGAAGCCCTTCTTGTGGCCTGGGATGGTCTCTGATCGGGCTGTAGAGCCTGTGGGCAGCTCTGAGCTGCTAGCCAACTGGTGGAAAGTCCCTCACATTCTTGGGTCTTCAGATACACCAATCACATGCACTTCGTCCTTGAACGCTGTTGGGCTGAATGAGGTCTTTCAGCTTTCCCAAGCCCTTTCACTGGCTCCCCTACATTCATGGCTGCTGCAGTCTTCATGACCCCCCAGAACTGTAGTAGACAGACAGGAAGAGGGCTGTTTGCAGCTGCCCAGAGCTGCAGCCAGCCTGGTAGGGACCTCCTAGCTCTGCTGAAAAGCAGCGCAGGGGGAAGCATCGAGTGAACCTGAAGCTGGGGATGAGCAGAGGTCTCTCAGACAGCCCGCTATATTGATAAGAATTGTCTAGATATTTGCCTATTAGTATTTGCTTATGTTTTTTGTTTGTTTTTGAGCTGGGGATCAAACCCAGGGCCTTGCGCTTGCAAGGCAAGCGCTCTACCACTGAGCTAAATCCCCAACCCATTAAAGATTTATTTATTTATTTATTTATTTATTTATTTATTTATTTATTTATTTATTTATTGCATATACAGTGTTCTGCCTGCATGTGTCTGCAAGCCAGAAGAGGGCACAGATGGTTGTGAGCCACCATGTGGTTACTGGGAATTGAACTTAGGACCTCTGGAAGAGCAGTCAGTGCTCTTAACCACTGAGCCATCTCCCAGCCCCTTGCTTTTGTTTTTAATTTGGCATATGGGGGTTTATATATGGCATTGAAAAAAAAAGGTGCTTGTTTATAAAAAACTGCAACATTTCACCTCGTTTCACCTTTACACCGGGGCCACACTTAATCTGTGGGGTTTTTGTTTGTCTTAAGTGTGGCCCAGGCCCTGGGGTTCATTTTCCTCTATGGAGACTGCGAAGTTGATGGTCTTTTGCTCAGAAGTGCTCTGGGTCGGAGTAGAAGGCAGTGAAACCTTTTGAGAGAATTGATGTAACATACTCCCACTGAGAATGGCTGAGTCAGCACGGTATGTTTAGATCTATCTGGCTTGCTGACCCAGGCACCTGTGCCACCTTCTGAGGCCCTGGAACTATGAAGGCTTCAGATCCCAGTATAAGGAGGAGAAAGACTCATTTATCCTCTTGGGCACGGGCCACATGATAGGGCCCTCAGATCCCACGTTTCTAGGATATCACCAGGTCCCTGTCACCACCACACTTCCCTTCCACTGTCCAGTCCTGCTTGATTCTCTGCCACACACTACCGTGTGGCTTGTTCAGCTCCTGGTCAGCTGTGTTCTCAAAGTGACATTAGGGATGACATGGAGACTACAGCTGTCCATCTTTGTCAGAGTGGCCTCATTACTCCTGCACAGTTAGAGCAAACAGCAGAGAGAGAGCCAGCTACCAGACTAGACAGGAAATGTGCATCTTCCCTTCTAACTTTCCCTAGTTTCAGAAATGTTTATGTGGGTCTGCATGCGGGTTTATACCTCTCGTGGCATGTTCTTGGCGGTTACAAAGCAACCAGAGTCGGTTCCCTTTCTACATTTGGGTCATTGTCAGACTTGGCAGCAAGGACCTTTACCCACTAAGCTACCACACCAGCCCCTGCCCACACATTTGAACAGGTTTTGTTGTTATTTTTGAGACTCTGTCTCACAATGTAGCTCTTGCTGTCCTAGAATTCACCCTGTAGACCAGGCTGGCTTGAACTCCCAGTTGCTGGGATTAAAGGCGTGTGCTACCACAGGCTTTAACAGTGTTTTAGATAAGGTATACTTTGTAGTCTGCCTAGTTGAATTCCAGTCCAACATCCCATCTACTTTGCTTTCAAGCTAAAAAACTCATGAAACAGGAAGGGCTGTCGGGATCAGTGGCTTTGAGCAGAGATGGTCATTGGGAAGTTTTGGAGTGCTTTCTTGCCCTGCTATCTGACATCCATTATAATATGGAGAGTCCTGGACTCCATGCTAGAACTGGGCTTCAGAGTCCCCCAGGCCTTAGTGCAATGGTGTTTTGCCTATAAAGGCAAATCCAACAGACATTAGGCTGGAAACATTGATGTAAAGATACTGAGAGCATCATGGGATGACATTCATTCACATTAAGAAACTTGCCACAGCTGGGCAGTGGTGCCACGCCTTTAATCCCAGCACTGGGAGGAGGCAGAGCCAGGCAGAGCTCTGTGAGTTCAAGGCCAGCCTCGGCTACAGAGTGAATTCCAGGAAAGGCACCAAAGTTACACAGAAAAACCCTGTCTCAAAAAACAACAATACCAAAAATAAGCTTTTATTTGTTCTTTAATAAATAAAGCTTGCCTGGAGATCAGAGGAAAAAGCCAACTGTTTTAAATAAACAAAGAAGTCAGGCGATGGTAGCACACACCCTTAATCACTTGACAGGCAAGGATCTGTCTGGATCTCTGAGTTCAAGGCAATACTGGAAACAGCGCCAGGTGTGGTGGCACATGCCTTAAATTCCAACACTAGTTAACCGTGGAGGTGACAGATGGGGAGGAAGAGGAAGTGATGCAGCTGGACAGGAGAGCAGATCAGGTGGCAGAACAGCAAGGCATATAGGCATGGGTGGACAGGAAGTCGCACGCATTTGGAAGGTGCCAAGTTGGTGAGGTTAGCTGTGGCTTTCCCTATTTCCCTGATCTCTCTCTGGCTTTCACCCCTCTATCTGGCTCCGTGATTTTTATTTAATAAGACCATTTAGAATTTCATCTACAGAAGCTTGCTACATACACAAAGATGAGAGAAATAGCAGGACTGGGGGCATATTGGTGGCGTTTAGACCTGAGGGAAAGGCACATGATACCCATTAAAACATTCTAATTAGGTATTGGTTTGAAAATGTCCATGATAAATATTATTTAAAACAATGCTTTGCGGCTGGAGAGGTGGCTCATCAGCTAAGAGTGTTTGCTGCTCCTCTAGAGGGCCCAAGTTTGCTTCCCAGCACCCACACTGGGCAGCTCACAACGCTTATAAGTCCTGCTCTTGGGAGGTTCCCTCCCTTCAGATGACTCTAGCTTATGTCAAGTTGGCATGAGACTAGCCAGCACAACTGACTTCCTTGTCAACATGTGTATCAAGCTACAACCCTCCCTTTCTCATTCACCAAGGTCTCATATTAAAAACATAATTTTTTAAATCCCCCAGTCTTCACAGATTCAAACACGTTAACATTTTAGTGCCTTTAAAATCGCCAATCTCTTAAAAATGCCAAGTCTTTTAAAATTCAAAGTCTCAAATGTGGGCTCCAGTAAAATAAAAAACTTAATACTTTCTTATTTCAAGAGGGAAGAACCAGGGCACAGTCAGAATCATATTAGACTTGCAGAACCAAACTCCCAGAAGTGTGAAAACTCAGTGTCCAGTGTCTGGGCTTACTCACGATCTTCTGGGCATCCCTAAGGGGCTCGGGCACTTCTCCAGCTCCACCCTCTGGCACACATGCCTGTCTTCTAGGCTCCAGCTGGCTCCACTCACTGCCGCCGCTGTTTTTGGTGGTCATCTCATGGTACTGGCATCTCTGGGGTCTTCTGCTGCAGCTAGGCTGCACTTCCCCAGTAATCTTTCATAGGCTCTCTTCATGGTGCTAAGCCTGAGCTTTACCATATGAGCCCTTCAGTACCAGGCCTTCAACTGCCACTGAGGCTGCCCTCACCAATGGCTTCTCCTGGCCTCTCACAGTGCCAAACTTTAGTTGCTCTCCATGACCCCTTCATGCCTTCAAAACCAGTACTGCCTGGGTGACTCTTACACTACCAATTTTGGCTGCCAGCATGAGGTACAACCTTGGCCACCTCTGGAACACAGCTTCTCTGTGCTAACTCTCAGGAAACGCTTCCCAGAAGACTTCACCTTAATGATGCTGGTCTCTTCTTAATCACCACTAATTTCTTAGTTCTAATTAACCAGTATCAATTGTCTCAGTAACACAGTTAATCACAGCTAATCAGAACAACAGAATCTTTATTCAAAAAGCAAACAGCCCTGTTACAGGTTTCTCTGTGTAACCTTGGCTGTCCTGGAACTCACTCTGTAAACCAGGCTGGCCTGAATTCACAGAGATCCATCTGCCTCTGCCTCTGATTAAAGGAGTGTGCCTCCACTGCTGGGCTGACTCTCAACATTCTTATCTTCTAAACTCCTACAGAATGGCTCACTGAGCTCTCAATGGCTGATGGCTTTTCTAGCCCAAAGTTCTAAAGTCCTTCCACAATCCTCCCCCAAATAACATGGTCAGGTCTGTCACAGCAGAACTCCACTAGCCTGATACCAACTTGTCTTAGCTATGATTATTATTGCTGTGACAAAACACCATGACCAGAAATCAAGTTGGGGAGGAAAGGGTTTACTTTACACTTGCTTTCACTGTTCATCATCAGAGGAAGTCAGGACAGAAACTCATAAACAGGGCGGAAACCTGGAGGCAGGAGCTGATGCAGAGGCCGTGGAGGAGTGCTGCTCACTGGCTTGCTCAGCCTGCTTTCTTATTGAACCGGTGGTCTGAGTCCTTCATCAATCACTAATTAAGAAAATACGGGTTGGGGGTTTAGCTCAGTGGTAGAGCGCTTGCTAGCAAGGCCCTGGGTTCGATCCTCAGCTCAAAAAAAGAAAAACACATGACAGCTGGATCTTATGGAGGCATTTTCTCAATTGAGGTTCCTCCTTTCAGATAACTCCAGCTTGTGTCAAGTGGACATAAGACTAGTCAGCACAGATACCCTCTCTGGCTTCTGGGTACCTGCGCTTAAATGCACATTCCCCCAGGCATATACATAATTTTAAAAATGAATATTTTTTTTCAAAAGCCCGGTAGTTGATATAAACATCATCATCATCACAGTTGGAGGACATACGTTGGCATGGTAACTTGGTAGCACTTCCCCAGCAAGAAAGCGGGGACAGCACCCAGGGTCTGCAGGTCTTACTCACCTGAACATTCTGTCTCTGCACAGGTCGCACAGGGCAGGCAGTTGCTGTTCGAGCCAAGGCCTTTGGATTCAGCGTCCTATTTTATGACCCCTACTTACAGGATGGGATAGAGCGGTCTCTGGGCGTGCAAAGGGTCTACACTCTGCAGGACTTGCTGTATCAGAGCGACTGTGTCTCCTTGCACTGCAATCTGAATGAGCATAACCACCACCTCATCAATGATTTCACTATCAAGCAGGTAATTTGACAGTCAGTTCACCCAGACCAGAGTTTAACAGCACGAAGAGGTGGGGGGAGCGGGTTCATGGGCACAGGGGTGTGCAGGGAAGTGTCCCTGGGGCAAATCAGTAATAGGGGTTATGGCCCAGGTGGCTCCCTTCCATACCTCACAGCCCTGGGAAGAAGGGAAACATTCCTGGGCTCCATTTCCTCCCAACCCCTTTCCCTGAACTGCCACTCATAGTTCAACATCAGGCCAAGCATTTTAAGTCTACTTCCAGAGATTCCGAGATCTGACCAGTTCCTCTTTCCTTCTGCAGATGAGGCAAGGAGCATTCCTTGTGAACGCAGCCCGAGGTGGTCTGGTGGATGAGAAAGCCTTAGCTCAGGCCCTCAAAGAGGGAAGGATACGAGGAGCAGCCCTCGATGTACACGAGTCGGAGCCCTTTAGGTATGTGTGTGGCTGTGCATGCTCCTAGCTTCCTCCCAGGAACCCGATCCAACACTTGGCGCTTGAACCCCTCTCCACCATAAGTAACCTGGGTAGGAAATTGCAGATGGTGCTTAGTGGAGTCACTGTCCTAGAGACTGCAGTGTTGGGAAGAGATCTGTCTCTAAAGAACATCAGAGAGGGCTGAGGCAGAAAGGCGAGACGGTGGTGTCTTTGATCCTGGAGCATTCATTGTGACTGGAAGGGATCCCTTAAGTGGCTTTTTTTCTGTCGGGCACACCCGCTCTCATAGTTGCAGTGACTGATTCACCAATCCTAATGAAACCTGACACAGAGCTTCCCTGCTGTCTGCTAACATACACAGCTACTGTTCCAAATGGCCTCGAGGCCTCCCATAATGAATGGTAATTGTATTAAGCTTCTCCCATTTTTACTGAATACATTTCCATTCCCCCAGCTTTGCTCAGGGCCCATTGAAAGATGCACCAAATCTCATCTGCACGCCACACACAGCCTGGTACAGTGAACAGGCATCCCTAGAGATGAGGGAAGCAGCTGCCACTGAGATCCGCCGAGCTATCACAGGTGAGCCACCCCCCCCCTGCCCTCGCCCTTAACCTGGCGCCATTGTCTCTGATCCTGCAGGTTAGAAGTATCTGCTGCATAAGTTTTTGTAGGAACTAAGAACTAAACTTCAAAGAGGAATCCAGCTCCCCAGTTACAGAGGGTAGTGGAAAACAGGAAGAAGGCCCCTTTCTTAGAGGCTTAGGCTGAAGCCACTAAATGGGAAAGTTCTTTTGGCCTTAAGAATATATGTATGGCTGAAGCTGCTAAAGGAACATGCTTCCAGACTGAGTTCAATCACAAGAACCTCCACACAGGAATTGTCCTCTGCCTGCCAGACATGTGTCTCGGTGCATGTACATGCTAAACACATGCTTGTAAAATAATGTACATGATTAATCATAATCCGCTTTCTCCAGGTCGCATTCCAGAAAGCTTGCGAAACTGTGTCAACAAAGAATTCTTCGTGACTTCAGCTCCTTGGTCAGTCATCGACCAGCAAGCAATTCATCCCGAGCTCAATGGTGCCACATACAGGTGAGGAGGAGAATGGAAGTTTTCTAGGCCTGGAGGCAAGAGAAGCCCAGACCTGGGTCTGGGATGTTGATATAACCTGGGCCCTTAAATTTTCAGTCTCTGAAATCCCCGGAATAAATGACTTCTCCCGAGCATTTGGGGGAGGGGTGGTTTGGTTTGGTTTGGTTTTTGAGACAGTATGTTTGTGTTACCCAAACTGGCTTTACACCTGTGAGCTTCCTTCCTTAGCCTCCTGGGTGTTGGGATTGTATATGCACTCATAGCCCCATGACCCACCCAGCAAATTCCATGTGTAAGATATAGGAGATGGGTTCAGGAAGGGCGCCACACAGTAGTTGTCTGTACTTTCTGGTGATAACCCCACTAAAGCCCCTGCAGAATGAGACTGAGTCTGGGGGAGAGTGTTGTTAATCAGACTCTGTCCAAGGAAAACCTTCTAATATGGAACAGATACACTTAAAGGAAGCAATATAGTGTCGTTTGGGGGGGGGGGGGGGTCCCATGATCTCCCTCCACCATTATTGCTGGCTTCCAGGGAAATTAATTCCACTGAGCATAAAGGGGAAAGAAGCCACATTCCTATCTGAGACCAAATGATCTATGCACTGTAATGTTGATATTCCCACTCACAGCCAAGACAGGTAGACATGTGTCAGGACATTGTCACTGGTTCCATTCTATTCCTAGTACTTGCACAAGGTGGGGGGGGTGGGCTCTGAAGAAGCTATGCATGTGTGTATAGCTCACATGGATCTTTATGTTCCACTCAGTCTGGTCTTTATCCGAGTGTGTTTTGTTTTCTGGCAGTCACACTCTAGTCCTGGTTAGTTAGCCTCACGGAAACTTCATGCCCCCCAGCCTTGGGTAGAAGGTCGCCTTGAGTTCTGGTGAGCCATCAGCTCCCAGGACCAATCTTAGCTCATACCTCGTAAGGACTTTGTCACTTGTGCACATTTCAGCATCACATCCCCCTTGTTCATTCTTGTTAGTGCCTGCCCTTAAGAGCCCCTCTCAATTCCTTCAAGTAGTTAAGACCCTTTGGAACATTCCATGGACTGCAAGGATCAGCGCTTAGAAGACCCGGATAAGTGCTGGGACTGGCACTGGTCTGAGTTTTTATATGTTGAGTAACACTGTACCTTAGACCCATATGCTCTGTAGGCAGCTCATCCTCATACACATAGTGCATGTCTCCACATAGAGTGTCACTGGACCGACCAGCCTAAGGAGCCACTGTCTTGTGGGTTCAACCATCACATCAGTTTCTTCAATGACTAATGAACCACACATCTGTTTCTCAGTTCTGGAAGCAGAAGTCTGAGGACAAGGAAAGGACCCTGTTTGGAGGCTGACTGGACAGTCTCCCATTTACTCCCCAGTTTTGTCTCCTAATATTTTAGAGACTAGGCTTGAACATAGGAAGAAAACAGATCTTGGAGTACTTTGTGAAACCTGCAGGGAAATCAGTCAGACTGGTATTTTCCAAAAGTGACCTCAAGCCTAACCCGTATTTTAAGGCTTATTGTTTTAAACAAAAGCCACAAATGTTAGTAACTAGTTTGTACAGATACCTTCCTGTTGTCTAAAAGCTGCAAAACCAGCCCAGCTGTGAATAGAACTTGATTTTTAAAATGAACAAGGTTCCATGGTTCAATATAAAAGCCTAGTTTTGCCTTGCTTTGGATAACAAACCTTTGCTTACTGTCTGGTTGGAAGTGAGGAAAGGCCAAGAATTTGGTAAAGCTAGCCTGCATTTAAGGCCTTGTTTCTATGTGCTCCTCAGGTATCCACCAGGCATCGTTGGTGTGGCTCCAGGAGGGCTTCCTGCAGCTATGGAAGGGATCATCCCTGGAGGCATCCCGGTGACCCACAACCTCCCCACAGTGGCACACCCTTCCCAAGCTCCCTCCCCCAACCAGCCCACAAAACATGGGGACAATCGAGAGCACCCCAACGAGCAATAGCAGAGAATGGTGGAAGGTAATCATTCAGACAAACTTGGGACCAAGAGACAGTAGCAAACAGATGAACTAAGAAAAGGAATTTGGTGGTCTTTAAAACTGATCCTGGACATCACTGATGTTGCAGTGTTAAAGCTACAAGAGCTAGAATACTGAAGACGGTGTCTGCTTCTGGAAGTGTGGAAAGACTAGGACGTGATTTATTAACAACCAACTTCTGTTATTGTGTGTTAAGTTTTTCATCTGTGCATCAAATCACAAAGAATAAATAGAGCTTTCCTTTATCAGTCCCTTGGGCACAGCAGGTCCTGAGCAACTTGCTCTAGAATGTTGCATCAAGAGCTCCGAGTATTAATTTAAAAAAAAAAAAAAAAGTTGAGAGGAAATCCCCATCAAGACTAGTCCCTTTGGTCTCCAGGGGCTGGTGGCCTCCTTTGCCAGTAAGAAGATAAGCTGGGGAGGACACCGTTTGCCAGTGTAGACATCTACACGCACAGGATTGAAGACAAAAGCTCCTGTACAGAAGTGTCTCTCAACTCTGAGCAGGCAAAGTTGGTTGTGAGTTCAGTAAAACCCTCCGATGATGCAAAAACAAAAAAAAAAACAAAAAAAAAAAAACAAAACAAAAAAAACAAAAAAAGGAAAAGAACAAAAAGAAAAAAGTATTAAGTTTCACAAGCTGTTTGTACTCAAATATATTTTCTCAGTTTCAGATCCTCAGCTATTTTATTGAGTGGAAAGTCTTGGACAAGAAGGGTTCAAGAAGAATAATGTTGCATTTCCTTATGTCTCAGGAAACACTTTTTATGGTAACTTGTCAGATTGTCTATGAACAAACCCACTTTTTTAGACATTGATAAATTCTTTTCTTCACGTGATATTTTATACAAGAACACTTCAGATGTGCTATTAGATGTGACTGATTTTAACAAATCCTATTAGATTTGTATCAGCTAGTTACATGTTCTATTCATAGTCTTTTGTGAATCATTGCCTTTTTGTTTTTAAAGATGGCCTATTTTGAGCCTTTGTATAGGTACATTCCTGTTTTTGTGACAAAAGAAAAACTTTAAAGTTGTCCCAAACAGAAAAATAATGGCTATCAGAAATGTTTTGTTTTAGTGTGAGTTACCGTTACTGTATTTGTTTATTGTAAAGGTGGACATTTAGCGTTCAGTGCAGTTTTCAATAAAAGTAATTAAAATTTCTGTTAAGTCCTGACATTTAAGTACATCTCACCTATATAAAAGTTAGCCCTTGAGATGTCATCACAGTGTCAATCAGCCAGGTTCCAACTTTTGTGGTGACAATGTCTAACTGACCTCAGAGAAGTCCAAATTAGGCAGGCTATGCTGAAGCTGAGGCAGTGCTTTAGAATTAAGTCAATTCTTTATCTTTTTTTGGGGGGTGGGGAGGTAGAACTTTGAAGTTCTACTTATCTTTTTAAATAGCATTCAACGCTTTTAAGTCCCACAATGCCAAGTTTTACACCCCCTCTAAGCCTTTCTTTCCTGTTCAGGAGGGGCCCATCCTAACTGCCCTATAAAATGACCACTCGCAGAAAGGTAGTAAGAACACTCACTCCCTTGACAATCACAGATCTTGTCAAAAGCGTGGATGGGAAAGAGGTCCCAACTAAACTGTCTACACAGCAGTATTTTACTTAGCATTGTGTGGCATAGTGAGCCTAAAGGTCGGAAACAAAAGAAGTCAGATCTGAATCCATGGTGTTTAATTAGCATGGTTGTTCAAACAGTCCTTTAGAAATGATTATATATAAACTGACTCCAGAGAACGACAACATTAGAGTAAAAACAAAGTACTGGTTTCACCCGAGGAAAAAACCAAAGTCCACGCAGTTATAAAAGTATTACTGTAAAGAGTCAGTCTAAAGATACCTACCTACACCTGTCACCCAGCCACATATAATCTTTGACAAAAGTTGGCATACACTTTTTGGGACAATAATTATGGCTGTTGGTTTATTTCAAGAGCTTAACATAGCACTGATTTACCAAAAGTGTTGGCCTTTCAGAGCCAGTCAGTCTGCTACAGAAACTATGTAAAACCCCATTCTTACCTAAGAAATGGAGCCATCTCTAATTCTTTCCCACAGGGAAGAATGTGATACCCATCAAATTCTATGTGGTCAGAGTCACTGGTATAAATAAATAAATACAGAGGAACCTGGGAAAGGACACTCATAAAACCACAGTACACAGGACAAGGCTGTCTTGAGCCTGATTCTGTGCCACAAGGTTTGGGTGTAATGAAGACAGACCAGTTTTCCCCCTTTTCCCTGTGGCTTAACTGGATTTCTGCCTCCTTAAAAACTGTACAATTGGAGAACAGCTATTACAGATGCCATGGATGCTAAGTGCTCAGAATAGCAGCCTTCTATAGACTTGGGTATCATTCACTGGTCAAAATGAAAACTAAATAGTCAATTTGTAGGAAACCATTAACCACTGGAACAGTAACATTTACCATTATTGATACCACAATCCATTTATATGGATGGAGTCACCCCCTGTGAAAACTACCCAGTTTTAGCATGCAGCATAAATGACCTTTTCATCTTGGGAACACCTTTTTACTGTTCACAAGAGAAGGAACTAAAGACATAACAGCTCATAGGTATTTTCCTCTTTCTAGTATTCCAGCAAACTGAAGGTTGTGTACACTTCAATACCATCTCATCAGAAAACAAGATTTAAAGGGGAGAAGGGAAGTGAGTGTATTTGCTATGTGACAACTGCTTGCCATGTCAGTCTACTAAGAGCTTAGCAGGACACTATGTGTCGTGTTCCTGAGATAGATCAGAAATGTTCACCAATACTAATAAATACCCCAAGTGGTCAGATAATGCCATAAAATTTTTCTAAGATTGCAGTTTTAACTTTAAATAATGGCTACAATATGCAAAAGTTCTCAGACTACACAGAGATTGATCATACGATTCATTGACCACCTTAGTGCATTTAACAATCTTTATTCTGTTTGTACTGAACTGTATTCCCAATCAGCCTAAGTAAAGGCATGCCCTCAGTACAGCATCTGCTTTAGAGCAGAGGTGACAATAAAGACAAAAGAATCTGAAGACCCTCTAATGGCCACCTGGGAGCAGAACAGGTTTGAGTCCAAGTGACTGTCACACAGTCCACCCAGTGACAAGTGAGCCGGCTCCCTTTCCATTTATCCAAGGAATGAGTGCACAAATGCACCTGCCCAGAGTCAGTAAGAACTCTCTTTACAGGGTACTTTTTCAAACAAATAAATATCTAAATACTGAAAGGGGCAAATCAGGAAACTTGAAAACAACAGAAACCAAAACCCTCTTCAAGACAATTTCTATGTAAAGCTCACTCAAAAACAAAATTGCTAGTTTTTCTTGCAGTTTGTTCCTAAGGATTTCATTTTTATTTTATTGGGCACAACAGGAAGTAAATTATTAATAAAATAAAGGCTTGTTTATTTTCATCTTGCCGTGGATAATTTGTACAAAGTTTCCAAATCTCTGAAACAATGGAAATGGGTCTTGTACGGTGGGAGCAGGATGTCAGGTTCTAATGAGAGTATTTCAACGAAGTTATCTGCCATGTGCTTTTTATGAGTGCCCATGCTAGGGAAATGTTCAGTAACATGAAGATGCTGGTGCACTTTTCCTAGTACACGACTTCTTACACAACCACATGCGTTACATTCAGAGACAGATTTACAATTTGAAAGAAAAAGTTCTGTCAATAAAATTAGGGTCTTTTTTACAAACTGTAGTTCAACCAAAGCTCTCCGTCTCCTCATGCAGATGCACTCGTTATCTCCAGTGGGTGTGGAGCAGAAAGACAGATACTTGGGAGCAGATCCTGCAGGGTTTGGCTCACCCCATGCTGTATGTTCTGCTTAGAATACCACACTAATTTGTGGGTCATCTCAGTTCTGATGCCTTGGTCTTTTGCTCCTTAGGTGTGTGTGTGTTTTCATTCATCCTCATCCTCCTCATCTTCCTCTCCATCAGACAGGGATGTACAAGGCCGGATCTGTCTGTAGCGGTCAAGCCATTTTTCTACCATTTGGGTGACCAAGGGGTGGTTTCTCCTCCGAGAGCTTTTCTGCATAGCCACCAGAACCCCCCCTTCAGTCACACAGCAGTCCAGCCACTCGCGGAGCAGTCTCTCTTGCTGCTCCTCATTACCTAGCTTTTAGAGAAACATGAAGAAAAATGCAAAGTAACAAGGCAGGTCAGACTCTGGTATGGTAATGCAAACAACTGTTTCAACCTAGCTAAATACCATACAGCTAAATAAGGATGACCCATAGAAAGTACCAAGAAAGGTATGAACTTCAGACATGACAAGGTAAGTTCCCTGAGTTGATTACATTTGGGTTACAATTGTACAAGTTATGGTCTATGAATTCTTTTCCTTGATATACTGTACTTCTAAGTGTTTTGTGGTCATTATTAAAATAAAAAGTAATTTTCTAGACCATGGGCTTTCTGGGTATTTCATATATCTTCACTGTTTTACTGCGCCTTTCCCATAGACCCCCATGTTTCTGTTCTCAGACAGTGTGTCTCTGGACTCTTCTAGCTCACTCAGAGGACAAAGTCCTGTAAAGACTTAAGAGTCATGTCTCCCCTCAGCTCCTTGCCCATGCCATCTCAACCCAGTCCCCTTACAGCACCTTTTGAGCATGTGCTTTAATCCCAACACTTGGGAGACAGGTAGGCGGATCTCTGAAGTTCAAGGCCAGCCTGGTCTGCAAGAGTTCCAGGACAAGTCTGGGATACACAGAGAAACCCTGTTTCCAAAAAAATCAAATCTGTCAAGACCAATGCCACAGCACCCCTCTTCTGCCTGTCTAAGCCACAAATCAGCCTGCCTTTCCAATTTTGAGGTCCCTTTTAGTCTCTAACTGGTGTTTACAGATAAAGCAGTTCCTATCACCATTCACAAGTGTAAGGCACTAAAGATGCCATCACTTCTGAAAGGCACAGGAGTCTGGTTCCTCCGATCACAAAGGATAACATGCTACTTACCTCCTGAGCAGAAAGGAAGTGCACGTGGAGGAGCTTCCTTTCACTGTCAACCAGAGGCAAAAATGTGATGGTGACATCATCATCAGTGTTCAGATTAGCACCAGCACCTCGGTTGCCATAGCCATCATTCTCCATGGCAACCAAAGCAGAGAAGTGGCCCCTTGTATAGCCCAGAGCAATTGGACTTTTCCAACAAAAACTCTGTTCCCATAACAAAGGCAGATAAACTCCTAGAAAAAAAGCACAAGAGCACAAGGAGCAAGTGCCTATCTACTCCCCAACACCCACTCCCACTGTTCTACCTCCTGAACCCCAGAAGCTGCTCTGACGTACAACTATATGAAAACAAAACTACTAGAGCGCTCTTGAGGAATGGCTTACCTTGAAACCGAGTATATCCTAAAGTTTCTCCCCGGAAACTCTTATAATATTTTACTCCATATACTATAATTGGTCGTCTAAGGATATGTGCGAGTACAAAAATGTGTGTCTGTTCCAAACTTGCTCCAGGCTGTACACACACACAAAAAGAAAAGGCAATTTTTCTTAAAAACATTTATTACCAGTCCTGGAAAACCGCTGTGTAAAAACACAGTACTATCTCAATCCATTTCCAAGAAGAAAACCTTGTCAAAGAAGTTGACTCCCCATATATATGGCACAGTCCCAACAAAATTAGAACAGCAATCTTCAGTGTCTATGCATAAGTATTCATATTCAAACTCAAACAGAAAAGATGTAGACAATTATTTCAAGGTATCCCTTGCTATCCAATCTTAGCATTTACTCTACAATCTCAGAAAAAAGGGGTTCAGATAGCAAGGACACTTCATAAAATACCATTTCAGTTTACTGAGAAAGTCCTACCTACAACGAAGTTCTCCTGAAAACAGCTTTACTGTTTGACTGTGCACAAATTGAACTAGCACTATCACCAAATGAGGTCCATCCTCCAACTCTAGCCACTCTGACAACACACGGCCATGAAGCGGTGCATTAGTTCATGTGCTATCCACTGTGGTCCCTGCACAAATTGCCCGAACCGAAGGCACTTCCTTCTCGAGGTTCAGATGAACCTGAATGAACACAAGGTTCTTTGTTCAGAGTAAGCCACACTGAGCTTTTCCATTAACCTTAACCCATGAATGTGAATGCAGTCATGAGGGAACAAGAGAAAGAATGTCAAATTCCTCCACGCCTGACAGTTCAGTTCCATCCTTGAATTTCCACTGTGAGCTTAAACTCAGTAACTGGAGCTACTGTGGAGATAGGTCAAATGGGCATACCGCCTCTGGTATTAAGGAAGAAACAGCAGTATGGACTATACCATACTTAAAAGTCCGCATTAGATCTTTGGGTCTTGAAGGCTGTTACCCTTAATTAAGCAGCAGAGTTCTGCAGTGATAATCTAACAAACAGTAGTCAGCACCTAGAACCCAAGTTGACTGCCCGCAAGGAAAGCCTCTTTCCTTTGTATCACATTGCTTTCAGCATGGTCTGATCAAATAGACTGGAGAACTTAAAGTCAAAGCTCGGTGCAACCTTACCTGACTAGCGAGAGAGAGTATAAATGCCCAGTCTTCTTGCCATTGTTCTTCCCTCAGTGAAAAATGTAAACCAAAGCTCTGGGAATACCAGGATTCCCAGTCTTTCCAGCGTGTGTAAAACCTAGCAAGTAAATTACAAACAAAATCATGATGATAAGTAAGCTTTGAACCAGCAGTACTCCACACATTTATTGAAGTTTTTAGTTTGGTTTTGTTTTGGCAATTCGTATCAAGAAATTAACTACATTCTGGAAACACACCTTTTAGCATATCTCCAACAAGAATCAAATTCACCACCTATTTCTGCACAAAGTACACATGTGGTGCAGACATACATATAGGAAAAACACTCCACCAGGCAGTGGTGGCACACACCTTTAATCCCAGCACTGGGGAGGCAGAAGCAGGCAGATCTCTGAGTTCGAGGCCAGCCTGGTCTACCAAGTGAGTTCCAAGGAAAGGAGCAAAGCTACACAGAGAAACCCTGTCTCAAAAAACACCAAATAAATAAGTAAATAAATATTACCACTTGAAGTTCCTTTATGTCAATAAAATCTCATGATTACAAACTAACCCCCCCCCCCAAAAAAGGTTACTGTAGCTAGAAAAACAATTCTTTGTATTTAACACCCTTTAAAATGCTTTTATATAATGAATTGGGCAAACACAAATTTCACTAAAATTGTCATGCAATCTTAAAAAAAAAAAAAGCAAAGACCTCTTATGTGAAGGCAGATATTTAAATTTGGAAGACCATATTTTCATCTAATGCATTTAAATTCCAGGGGGAAAGAAAAGCTGCAGCAGCAAAAAGTTAAGCGTATCTTTAATAAAGGGTTCTATAAAAACTAAACTTCTAAAAGTTCAGTTTCTAGAAACATAACAGTTCAAAGGTTTAATTCTTAGTTGATTTTATTATAAAAAGTATGTTCAGGGCTGGAGAGATGTCTCAGTGGTTAAGAGCACTTGTCTTGCAGAAGACCCAAGTTCAATTCCTAGAACCCACACAGCAGCTCACAACTGCCTGCAACACCAGTTCCAGGGGATCCCATGTCCTCTTCTGACCTCTATGGGCACCAGGTACACATGTGGTGCAGACATACATTTAAGAAAAACACTCATACATTAAAAGCACTTCTTTCACAATTGCTTAGTGTTCACAGAACACCACTTGAATGTTTAAAGGGCAATGAATATACATACAATTTTGAAAACTTTAAGAAAAACATCAAGTTTTTTTCAAACTGAAGATGTATAGTTAGAATTTTAAAGTGTGTGTGTGTGTGTGTGTGTGTGTGTGTGTGAGAGAGAGAGAGAGAGAGAGAGAGAGAGAGAGATGTGTGCAGAGTATGAACCATCATATATAAAGTCAGATTCCATCATGGATCTTAAGGTCCATGACCTAGTGACTCGGGTCATCAGGCTTGCCAACAAGTTCCTGTACTTGTGGAGCCATCTCACTGGCCCACAAATTTCTTGACTAGTACTTCAAGTTATTTTATGAACGAGACAGGTCTAAATTAGCCAGAAGTTAAGCAATGGTTGCAATAAAAACTCAAGGAAACTACCAAGAGAGTTCTGGAAACTACACACACATCAAGACAAAATTCTCAATCCCTGAAGCTAGTGGGCCCATAAGGACAACCTAAACCTAATAATATATAACCAAGCTGCACCATACAAATTTAGATTAATATCTGAAAAATCAAATACCTATCTATGGATCCTAAGATTCAATAGAATCCAACCTGACAATATTCTTACTATTAATATACACATGCTATGCAATTACAAACAAAATCCTAACTGGCTTTTTGTAAAATTGTTACATAGATCCTAAAGCTTATACAAAAAGGGAAAAAAAAAAAAAAAAAGCTATAGGACTCCAAAGATTCAGACTTTTGACAGGTAAAAACAAGAGTCCAGAAAACAATCTTTTATAGTCAGTTAATTTTCAATAAAAATGTCCAGACAACAGAATAGAGAACAACAATCTTTTCAGCAAATTGTACAATTAGATTTCTACTAAGTTAGGTCATAATAAATGGATCAAATACCTAAATGCCAAAAATTGAAACTAAAATTCCAAAGACAAAAACAGAAGACCGAATCTTTGTGACCTTGTCTTAGTTTGGGTTTTGGGTTTCTTTCTTTTTTTTTCTTTTTTTTTTTTTTTTTTTGGTTTTTCAAGACAGGGTTTCTCGTGTAGCTTTGCGCCTTTCCTGGATCTTGCTCTGTAGACCAGGCTGGCCTCGAACTCACAAAGATCCACCTGCCTCTGCTTCCCAAATGCTGGGATTAAAGGCATGCACCACCAACACCCGGCTGGGTTTTGGGTTTCTATTGCTGCGATAAAACACCATAGCCATAGGCAGACAACTTGGGAAGTTTTTCCTTCATCTTTTAATTCTCAGTCATACTTTATTGGGGGAGGGGAGCTTCTGGATGGAAACTCAAATCAGGAACCTAAGCAGAAGACAATGAGCATCAAGGCCTACTGGTGTGCTCAGCCTGCTCTCTCATACCATCCAAGACCACCTGCCCAGAGGTTGCATTGCCTCTAGAGAGCTAGGCCCACTCATAGCAATCATTAATCAAAAAAATGCCTCATAGGCTTGCCCGCAGGCCAATCTGGCAGGAGCATTCTCTCAAATGAGATTCCCTCATCTCAAATGACTCTAGCTTGAATCAAGTTGACAAACACCAGCCAGCACAGACCTTCAGCTACAAAAGATGTTGTCAGCGGTGACTACAATAGGATGTATAATTTAAGAAATAGTGACAGGCCGGGCACCTTCAACCCCAGCACTCTGGAGGCAGAGGCAGGTGGATCTCTGTGAGTTTGAGCCAGCCTAGTCTACAGATCGAGATCCAGGATAACCAGGGATACACAGAGAAACCTTGTCTGGGGAAAAAAATTACTGACAACTGAGACTTATTAAAACCTCAGGGCTAGAATGGGCTGAATGGTTAAAAACACGGCTGCTCAGAGTATCCTGGTGCGATCCTCAGCACCCCATCATAACCATCTATAATTCCAGTCCCAGGGATCTGACACCCTCTTCTGGCCTCCAAGAGCACTTGTGATATACAAACATACACACAGGGAAAACACTCAAACACACAAAATAACAAAATAAATTTACATTAAAAAAATGACTTTGTCCCCCAAAGATATCATTAATCAGAAAATAAAAGCCACAGGTGGAAGAAAACATTCACCGATCACTTATCTGAAGAGGGACCTGTATCTACAACAGAAAACACAATTCTCGAAACCTGAGCATAGAAAGAATGCTAGGGCCTAGCTTAATAGTAGATGCTTGCTTAGCATGCCTGAAGCCCAGATCTGAGTACCAAACATCAAGGCATTAGAAAAAGCAGGGAAATTAGAGCGATATTCACCAAAGATGATTTATGAACAATAATAAGTACGTGAAAAAAAAATTCAGTACCATCAACCAGGAGAGCAATACAAATCAAGTAACAGTGAAGATAGCACTTCACATGCACAAGAATGACTACAACCAGAACAATAACAAGTATTGGTGGGGATGTGAAAAATGTGGACTCTTGATATAATACATACATTGATAGAAACTTAAAAGGGTCCTGATACTGTGAGACAGAGTTTGGCCATTTCTTAAATGTTAAATACAGATTTATTATATGCCCCAACAATTTCCTTCCTGGGTACCTACACAAGGAAACAAAAATGCTTTGTTCCACAGCGGCTTATACTTGTCACAGTTGAACTATGTGTAAGAGCCAAACTGAAAACAACCTAATCTCCTTCCATTGTTAAACAAGTGAATAAAAATGTTTGGCTATACTATTGAGTATGCTTTAGTCATAGACCACATATTTTGAAATTCTATTTATATGAAATATCCAGAAAAAAAATGTTCAGGTACAGAGAGTAGATTAAAAATTAAGCCGAGCAGTGGTGGCACACACCTTTAATCCCAGCACTTGGGAGGCACAGCCAGGTGGATCTCTGTGAGTTTGAGGCCAGCCTGGTCTACCAAGTGAGTTCCAGGAAAAAAGTGCAAAGCTACACAGAGAAACCCTGTCTCAGAAAAAAAAAAAAAAAAAAAAATTCCCTGCAGCTAGGGCTTGTGAAGCAGAAGGTACTAAAAAAAAGAGACATGAGTTCTCTTTTGAGGTGATAAGTGCTCTATAGCTCTATTGCAGTGGTGGGTGTTACTCCTATAAATTAAATAATAAGCAGTGAACAATATGCTTTAAACATTTTTGAGGGCAAACAGTACTTCAATAAAGCTACTGTTTTAGAAAATATATTAGAAATTCAGCCTTGAAATTTCTAGACATCTTAGTCTAGCTTTTTAGTATTTTGACTATAATATTGATGGCAGCCCAGTATTAACTATATGTATCCAGAGAGGGCATAGACATATATGCATCTATACTTCCAAGACATTTGTAGCAGTCTACACTGAAGAAAATAAAACTAATTCAAAATGACTACCAAATAAACGGTAACGACTCTAAAAGATCTATAATGATTTTTCCCCTTACTGACCAATTCCCCTACCTGTTCCTGAGAAATGGGATAGACATTTCAATGAAGTAATAGTGTCAATTGCCAATTAGACACAGTCTAGAATTACCTGGAAGAGAGTCTCACTCAATGAGGGCTCTCCCAGGCTGGCCTATACGGAATTATATTGATTGTGTTAACTGGGTTTAGAAGACCATTCCCTGGACAGGACAGCAGGATTGTACAGAGTGCAGAAAGAGCTGAGCACCAGCATGTGTGCACTGATTCACTGCTCTCCACTTGACTATGAATGATGTAACTAGTTGCTTCAAGTTCCTGCCACCCTGACTTTCCCTACAGTAATAGACTTTAATCTGGAATTGTGAGCCAAATAAACTCTATAAACTGCTTTTGTCCAGGTGAACAATCTTTCATCTTGGAAGGAAATGTAAAAGCAGACGTTTATAGGGGGTGAAACACCAGGATATTCTAAGGAAAGGTGAAATACAATGGGAAAGCTGTTAAGACAGGTAGTTAACTCAAAATAGCTTCAGAAAGTCCCCCAAACTGACTAGATTCATTAGGCCCTCTCTCCCAAGAGTATATAAACAGTAAAGGTTGCTAAGACTCAGACAAGCCCAGTTGTCTGTAAGAAGCAGAGACCAGGCAAACTGCTGTAAGAGGCTCAGACCAACTGAGTCACGTGAAAAAACCTGTTGAGTTCCCTGAGCTGCCATCCATGCTGAGATGGGCTTTAGTCATTTCTGGTCCTATAAGTAATCCCTCACCTATATTCCTATAAGTAACCCACCCCCCAATAAAACTCATTGGTTCATCAAGCTGGACTTTCCTTTGGTCTGTTGTGGGCTCCTTTTCTGGGGTGAGTAGACTTGGATGTTGTCTCCCCAGGAAAAGTCCATCACACAGCACCAGGTTATTTGATCGAAGTAACAGGAAAGGAAAGGAAGACAAAAGCAAGGACAATATTGTCTATTCAGTCTAGAGAACATTTGCCAGATCAGATCACAGGTGTCTAACAGAACTGCATGGCTACAAACACATAAAGACATAAAAACTAACCAAAAGTGATACAAGTTCACCTAACAGTGTGAACAGTGCTTTCTCAGTTCTCACTAGGGATTTTCAGGGCTGAAGACAACTCCCTGTTGACCTAGACTATGTAAATTAGCAATTCATTAAAGAGAGCAGCTCTAAAAAAGGAGCCATACAAGTGATATGTTGGCCCTTCCTCTCCTAATCTAGACAAGGACCCAAGTTTGCTCTCCAATCTCATTCTGCCAGGTAATTAATAGTCATGTGTTGAGTTTAATGAACAAATTAGTCACTGAACCATAAATCAAGAACAGTCCATCATAATCTTTATCCTGAACCTATTCCCAAGATAGCGGAAGGAGATCTCTATGATCTGTGCTTTCTATATGAACTCTAAAACACCAAGCAAAGGTATCTGATGGCAGAGATTCCAGAAGATGGCATCAAGGCATACTTTCTTCTTTTTCTGCAGGAGGTGGGGTGGAGAGGGGGGTGGTGGTTTCAAGACAGGGTTTCTCAGTGTAGCCCTGGCTGTCCTGGAACTCACTCTGTAGACCAGGCTGGTCTTAAACTCACAGACATCCCCCTGCCTCTGCCTCCTAAGTGCTGAGATTAAAAGCATGTGCCACCACTGCCCGGCATCAAGGCATACTTTCTAGCAGGAGTCCTGTCTGCATAATAGCTCCAGGTCTTCACCATGAAGCATACATTAGAATCAAGACTACTTGAGAGTTCTGCTGCATTGACACAATGCTCCAAGTTTCTCAAAATGAAATGGCCCTACCTAGCTCATTTATGTGCTCTCTTGCTACCTCTCTCTCCCCATCCTCGAACTAGACTAACAGAACCTAAAATAACTCAGTCCAATTCAAATATAAATGTCAGAAGATCTCTTACTATCAGCTTTAAGAAGCAGGCAGAATAGCCCCAAAGCTACTATTAGTAGCCACAAATGTCTTTTAAAAATTAAAGAGTGGAAAATAAAAGCTTCACAATTAGGAAAAGGAGTTAATCAGCTACTAAAATTCACAATTCATTTTCAGCCTTACAAGTTGAGTCAATTACTACCAAAGGACAATCCCCAAGCTGCTTTGGGTGATGTGTTTAGTTTTGTGTGGGGAAAACTTTTTGAGACAGGGTCTTCATACACAGCCAAAAGGTGTCCTTGAACTTAGTCTTCCTGCCACTTCCATCTAAGGTGCTAGGGTTACAGGTACACTACTATGCCCTGATCCAGACTGCTTTTCAAAGCAAATTTTGCAAGGTGGTAGATTTACCACAGTCCAGATTTGGCTTTCCAGCTAAGAAGCTAAATTTCATCAGAACCAGAGAATAATATACCCACCTTATGGGGCAATCACATTAAACTTACAAGGTAGACCTATAAAAAGGGGGAGAAAACAAAAACTGCCATCACAAAAACCAAACCAATCACATCCCCACAGTATAGGCAGACACACATTCTCTCCCCCACCACCTTGAGTTAAAAATAAACTTTTAAATTTTTTTTTAATGTAAGACAGTCTAGAGAGATGGTTCAATAGATTTTTGGTTGGTTGGCATTTTTTGTTGTTGTTTTCTGAGACAGGGTTTTCTATGTAACCTTGGCTGTCCTGGAACTCACAGGGATCCACCTGCCTCTGCCTCACAAGTGCTAGGATTAAAGGTGAGATGGCTCCATAGTTAAAAGTTACTTGCTGCTCTTTCAGAGGACCTGGGTTCAATTCCTGCACCTATATGACAGCTCAAACTGTAACTTTAGGTCCAAGAGATCCAATAGTCTGGCTTCCTTGGGTACTAGACACATACATGGTATAGATACAGATTCAATAAAAATGCCTATACACATTTAAAAAAAAATTATACTTGAGCAGAAAAGTAACCCACTATTGTAAGGAAATTATCTAGCAAGCACAGTTGTAAAATGAAAACAGGGAAGGGTGCCAGCTCACCAATGTGAACAGTCATGCAGGCTGTCATGCAGGGCTTTCCGCAGCACCGAGTCTTTGTCATAAATGCCCCAGGTAGCTTGTAGTACTGAGTCAAGTAAACAATCTCCGGCAGTCCGGTTCCAAAGTGCATACAGTCGACTGTCCAAACGTGTAGCCAACTCCAAGGACCAGTTTATAATTGGAGATTCTTCCTCTAGCTCTAAAGGAATTTAAATAATACATTCATTTTCACATCTACACAGTTATAAAGAAGTATTTAGTAGACTGAAAATATCATTTACATATAAGAATACATGCAATTTATTAACGTAAACTTTCTAAATACGAAAAACATATTGTGGTTCTGGAATAACTTATTCAACTTCCAAATCCTTTAAAATCTTGGCTAACACAGAGATATATTCATTCTAGAGTAAGTAGTAGAAAATGAATTTTGTTAAGCTTTAATTAATATTTTTATTTGTTCCCTCTATCACAGTCAAAGGCTCTGGATATCTTTTTTGTTTTATACTGCTGGTTTTGGAGTTGTGGGTCAAATTTAGGGCTTTGCATATAAGACAACTATAATACTGCTCTTAAGGACTCTACATTTTTTTTTTTTAATTTTTTTTTTTTCTGGAGCTGAGGATCGAACCCAGGGCCTTGCACTTGCTAGCAAGCGCTCTACCATTGAGCTAAATCCCCAACCCCAGGACTCTACATTTTAAATTTAAAACAAGGCAAGACAGCTATATAGTGAACCACTTACTACATTATAAAAAAATGAAATGGGCTGGCAAGATGCCTCAGAGGTTAAGAGCACTAGCTGCTCTTACAGAGATTCTGAGTTCAATTCCCAGCAACTACATGGTGGCTCACAACCATGTATAATGAGTTCTGATGCCTTCTTCTGTCTTGCAGGCATACGTGCAAATAGAACACTTTAAAAATATAAATAAAATAAAAATTAAAGTTAACTGATTGGATAAAAGGTAAATTACACTATTCATATCCATTTACCTTTTTGAACATCTCTATCAAGCACCTCATCAAATAATTTTTCTTGAACTGTTGGAGGCAAATCTTCAATATCTGCACAGAAAAATCAGGCTTAAAAGCAGTTTCTCATGTTTAATAACTTAATAAACTAAATACCAACTTCTAATAAAAATGCCCCTTTCTACTGAAGTTGTCAGATATCTGTTTAATGTTGTATGTAATATGACTATGTATATATAACTTCCTGCGTTTCACTACTAAAATTCTTAAAGTTAATATAAAAAATAAGGTGTAAACAAATATTTATAGAGTATTTGTTCTTTCTCTTCATATGGGCTACTCCTGCACAAACCTGCCCTTTTTCTTTTTTTGGTTTTTCGAGACAAGGTTTCTCTGTGTAGCCCTGGCTATCCTAGGACTCACTCTGCAGACTAGACTGACCTCGAACTCAAAGATCCGATGACCTCTGCTTTCCAAGAACTGGGATTAAAGATGTGTGCCACCACCACCAGATTTAAAACAGTTATTTTCAAATTTAAAAATTTTCTCATAAAAGTTAATAAACCATGAACTTTGGCACACAATGTTTTTGTAACCCTCCTCAAGGATTCTATGTTCTATTCAGATTACTTAACAGAGCACTCTAGTATAATAAAAAGCATTACCCTTAAAAGCCCCTGGGAGCAGGGAGAGTGGCTCAATGGTTAAGAGAACTGGTTGCTCTTGAGAAGAACCCCAGGTTCAATTCCCAGCACCTACATGATGGATTATAATCATCCTTAACTCCAGTTCCAGGGAAACTGATGCCCTCTTCTGACCTCTGATGGCACCAGGCACACTTGGTGCACATGTACACTTGCAGGCAAGACATTCATACATATACATTAAAATTTTTAAATCTAAAAAATATATAATTTCTTGTTTTTTTTACTATTTTAATTTTTTAAAATGGCATTTTCAATTCTTTAAAAAAACAAAAGACAAAACAAAAAACCCTATGTATGGTTTGGCAAGATGGCTCAGCAGGAGAAGTCACTTGCAACTAAGCCTGATTACCTGAGTTCAAATCCCCAAGACCCATATGATGAAGGAGAGAACCAATTCAGGTAAGCAGTACTCTGACCTCAACAACAAACCATGACTAGCACACATGCACACAATAAATAATAAAGTTTTTTTAAGTTAACGCCTTGAGATGAGCTTAATACACAGTACATTTAAATGAAATTTACTGATTGTAAAAGGTTTCATTAGCTAGGTGTGGTGGTGCAAACCCTTAATCCCCCAGCGTTTCAAGAGGCAGAAGCAGGAGGATAACTGTGAGTTGGAGGCCAACCCGATCTACAGATCAAGTTTTAGGACAGCCAATTACATAGAGGAACCCTGTCTCAAAAGAACAAATAAATAAAAATAAAAATAAATAAATAAACAAACAAACAAAGGCTTCATTATTAACCTTTCCCACATGTAAAAACATTTGACTACAAAGGTGAAAATACTTGGGTACCAGATAGAACATTTACTTTAAAAAAAAAAAAAAAAGAGCCAGGCAGTGGTGGCGCACGCCATTAATCCCAGCATTTGGAGGCAGAGGCAGGTGGATCTTTGTGAGTTTGAGGCCAGCCTGGGCTATAGAGTACACAGAGAAACCCTGTCTCAAAAAACAAAAACAAGACAAAACAAAACAAAACAAAACAAAAGTTCTTTGGTGTATTTATTCAATATCAATTCACAAAAGGCAATCTTCAGACACTTTCAACTATTAGAGAATTAAAAACATTAGCAAATGCTTCATAAGTAGCAGAAATTAATGGATGAAAACCAGTGACATGCTCAAAGGTACCATTATTTTTAATTCAAATAACCTAAGCCATTAAAAACCTTTATCCTAATCCCAATATTTAGTAGTAGCCAATGGGTATATAGTTTCAAAACAGAAAGACTTGAAAATCAAGGGAAAATTAAAAAATAGGAGACTAAACACATACCTTTAATCCCAGCACTCAAGAGGGAAATCTCTATGAGTTCAAAGCTAGCCAGATCTACACAGCAAGTTCAAGGCCCAGCCAGGACTATACAATGAAACTCTGTCTCAAAAAAAGGAATGGAATATGGTGGCTTCACACCTATAATTGCAGCACTCACATGGATGAAACAGGAGATCCCTGAAAGTTCTAGATAACCTGAACTACAGAGTGAGAACTTGTCTTCAAATAAAACTAAGGCCAACAACAACAACAAAAGTCATTTGCTGTCTTCTAACCAAAGTATCTGTTTATAAACAGTTATTGCATGAGTGATTTCAAGCATAAACAGAATAGTCAAATCTTAAGACCCTAACCTATGGGGCTAGTGAGATGGCTCAGGAGTGGATGAGCGCTGGCTGCTCTTACAGAGGACCCAGACTTGATTCTTAGCATCCACATGGCAGCTCACTATTTCTAACTCCAGTTCCAGGGATCTGATGCCATCTTCTGGTCTTCATGGGTACCAGGGACACATGTGGGGTACTGATATACATATAGGCAAAACACTCATACATACACATAAAATACAAAAATATTAAAAATCCCAACTTACTTGCTTTCTTACAAAAACATTTTTACCTCCACATAAAAAAGTAACTTAGAAAATAGAGATTGCTTTTCATAATAAATTTTGGGGTTACCTGCTGGCAATGTAAATGTTACAAGGTCAGTCAGAAAATAGCAAGCAAAATCTCCCTTTCTCTGGTGAAGAGAAGCAGCTATTTCTCTCCGGATTTGTTCTGTCAGTTCAGGACACACCATTGCTGGAATACACTTTGCTGCTTGTTGAGATACCTTAAATACAGAAAGAAACTTCCTTCTGTATCTTATTTATCAAGAACAGAAACAAAATACAACAGCACTTAAATGAGCAAAATTTCCCCCAAATTCTTTTTTTTTTTTTTTTTATTTTAAATATACTACTAGGTATTATTTCCTTTGCCAGTGGACATGTATATCATTGGGGCAACTGTTCAAAGAACAGTTATTAAATGCAGAATGGCAACAAATGGTACAGAGTCCAACTAGCATTCCAATTGTATTTAATGTGTGGAACAGGAAATGATGGTGCACACTGTGATCATAATCACTAGGAAGTCTGTGGTGGGAAGATCAGGAGTAAGAAGAGGCCAGCCTGGGCTACATCTCAAGCCCTCCTTCCCCCCCAAAAACATCTTCTATGGAAACTCTTTAAATCACAGAAAGGATATCTGTTAGTAAGTGGCATGGACACTGAGTGAGCCAGTCAGCTCTGTTCTCTGTTGTTAGAAATCTGGTGAGAAAAAGCTAGCTATCACCTTACTTTTTAAAAGCCTCCTTCCTACCATAAATGGGACCTGGAGCAGCATGTCTTATAGTAAGATACTAAAAGTGTGTTTTGCTAACGATGTCATCTATGTATTACCGCTGTTAAAGTAAGGAGCCAGAGATGATAGCTCAGCACAATTAATACAGCTATAGGACTCTGTATTTTGATTTTATCAGATTCCACTGACTGCCAGTAACTATGAAAATTTTCACTATATTCTAGCTCTATGAACCCAGAAACTCAAAAGTTCAAGTAACTGAAAATCAGGAATCAATTATCAGGTATTTTCCCAATTACTATTTGTCAGAGAACACTGCTAAAATGAATACCCAAAAGTCTTTTTAAAAAATAATATGGAATGAACTCTGAATACATTTCAAGAGAAACGTGAAACAGTCCCTTCACCACCATCATCAAACCTCAAACCATCCTCCCTTAGGCCAGTTGTATTTAACCTGAAGTCCAAGTACTGGGAAAGACCCATGGAGTTCACTACATAAGAATCTTTCTTTTCCTTAGCCAATGGCCTTAACTATAAGGCATTTTCTTGCAATGGACATGATAGGTTGTAAATTCTAAGCCAGAATCAGCTACTCATGCATGCATGACATACACACACACACACACACTTCCCCCCACTTTCCCTCTCTCCCTCACTTGCTCGCTGGTTTTTTTTTTTTGGGGGGGGGGACAGGGTTTCTCTTTCTCTGTGTAACACCCCTGGCTGTCCTGGAACTTGCTTTATAGACCAGGCTGGCCTCAAACTCACAGAGATCCACCCACCTCTGCCTCCTGAATGCTGGGATTAAAGGCATGTGCCACCACCACCAGACCAACACACAGACATACACTATCTTATAAGTCATAAATTTGGTTAACTTAACACAATTCTCCACCTAGCTTACTTCACATGATAACTTCTACTCCCCCTCCAGAAATCTGATGAAATGGAATTTGAGGTATAGCTCTTTTGGCAGACTGCTTGCCTTGCATGCACAAGGTCCACCCCTAGCACAACATAAACTAGATGTGGCGGGGTTAGAAAGTCAAAGTTATCCTCAGTTTCATAGCAAGTTGCAAGCTAGACTGGGATACTTGCTATCCTGTGAGGGGAAGAAGGCAAGGCAGAAAAGGAAGAGCAGGAGCAGGGGGAGAAGGAAACTTGATGAAATGTGATTTGCTAAGCAGGAAGGGAAGATACCTCTCAAGCTCTTTCCTATGTACTCAAATAGTCATTTACTCACAATATACTGAAATACCCACTCATTTCTCCACTTCTCTAGAAACTCAATAAAGGAAGAGTCAACATCCTTATAATTCTATCCTTCTGAGCCACAGAGCTTGGCACATAGCAAAGGCACTACTAAATATTTCTTAGTTGAATGAATGAATGTGTGTTTTAATCAAAACTAATGAATGACTCAGATATTATGGAGAAAAGTCCTGCTTCAAAAGGCTATATTGCTGGGAGCAGTGATGTACATCAGTAGCTCCATCAACTCAGGAAACTATATGCTATGTATTTCAAAGCTAGATGTTGTATGTATAGGGGATCATGGCCAGCCTAGGCAACACAGTAGTACCTCATCACAAAAGGGAAAAGAGAGCTGGGCAGTGGTGGCACATGCCTTTAATCCCAGCACTCAGGAGATAGAGGCAGGCCAATCTCTGAGTTCCAGGTCGGCCTGGTTTACAAAACAAGTTCCAGGACAGCCAGAGCTGTTACAACAGAGAAATTCTGTCTCAAAAAACAAAACAAAAAGCGTGCGTGTGTGCGTGTGTGCGTGTGTGTGTGTGTGTGTGTGTGTGTGAGAGAGAGAGAGAGAGAGAGAGAGAGAGAGAGAGAGAGAGAGAGAGCGCGCGCGCGCACACGCTGGTAAGTAAGACAGGCCTACAATCTAAGCACTTGGGAGATGGGCAGAAGGATGAGGAGTTCAAGTAGTAGTCCTTGGCTACCTACAACATTCATCCTCAGTTAACGAGACCCTGTCTTTTAAACAAACATGTTGTACAAATCTCTAATCGGTCTTATTAAATAAAAAACTCAAGAGCCAGGTATTGGGGTGAATGCTGAAAGATCAGAGAAACAGAACAAGCCATAGCCACCTCACCTGGCCAATTCCTCAGCTGATCTTGTTTCCTCAAACTGGAAGCCTCTGTGTCCTCATCCAAATGGATCTGCTGCTAAAAGCCTAAAAGCTTAACAGCTTCTAGTTCCTGGTCCTCATGCCTTAATATACCTTTTTGTTTCCTGCCATAACTTCTGGGATTAAAGGATGTGTCTTTCCCAAGCAAGACATGAGATCTCCAGTGCTAGGATTAAAGGCATGTGTCACCCATGCCTGGTTGTTTCCAGTGTGGCTTTGAACTCAGAGATCCAAATGGATCTCTGCCTCCAGATGTGTGTGTCATTTTCTGGCCTCTATGTCTATCTAGTGGATGTTCTGTTCTCTGACCCCAGATAAGTTTATTAGGTTGCACAATATATTGGGGAACACGATATCACCACATTTCCCGTTTTGTCTAAAATAAAAAAAGCTTATATAACTAATACAAGAAAAACTATATCCAATAAGTATATACAATATATACAGTCAAGAATTACACTGGAAGCTTGGAAGCTGCAGCATGGTGAGATAAGGTTAGCTGGTATCTATTCCTATTTCCCTGATCTCTAAGGCTTTCACCTCTATATTTGGTTCTGTGTTTTTTTTATTTAATAAGACCGCTTAGAAATTCGGCTACACAAACAAACAAAACAAAAAATATCTACCACACCAGGGAATGAGTACCATTTAAAATACAATTGAACGGGCTAGAGTATGAGATGGCTCTGTAGTTAAAAACACTGAGGATATAGATTTGTTTCCTGGCACCCACGTGACATCTTGCAATCAACTATAACTCCAGTTCCAAATGGATGTGACACCATCTTCTGGCCTTCAAGGTCACTGCACTCATATTGTGCACACACATACATACAAGTAGGCAAAACACTCACACACTAAAATAAAAATAAATCTTAAAACTCTTAAAAATCTCTTAAATTTAAAACGATTTTTAAAAGCAAGGAAAAAAAGTTTAAAACATGTAAGAATAGTTTGGGGAAATGTTGTAACATTAATAACAAAACATTAGGACTGAGGATAAAGCTCAGTGGTAAAACACTTGTCTAGTATGCACAAGGTCCTACATTCAACCCACAGTATAGCAATAAAAAATAAAAGTTAAAAAAAAAAAAAAAAAAAAAAAACACCAAAGAACTAAAGAACCCCTTCAATATAAAAGAACATTAAAGCTGGTAACAGTTCAGTGGTAACATATTTACCTAACACATACAAGCCCTGGGTTCAATAACCAAAATGCCACACTTACCTCTGTAAGCAGTATTGCTAGCATGTCCTGCCTCTGAAAGCGTATGGCCAGGTGTACCAGAGTGTAGCCAACATCAAAAGCAGAAGGTCGGTTCAGCAAGCGTACTTCATCTGCAGTGAGCTGGCGTGCAATGTCTCCTCCTGATGACTTGTATGCTTCTATGGCTGCTAAATCACCTTCCACAACCCCTGAAACAAGTACCAAGATAGAAAAGCACTTAAATCTACTTTTCTTCGAAAGTCATATATAGGTGAAGCAACCACACTAAACACTTTAAACATTCCTTTATACTTCTTGGATCCTGGGGCATCATTTACATGTCCTAAGGAAAATAAGGAAAATTAGTATTTTCCTACCATTTCACATTTTCTTTCCATAACTTGAACTGCCTGGTTTGGCACTTACCATCATGACTAGGCTCCAAACTTTGGCAGGCTTTAAAGAACTATTAGAATAGAGTAAATGAATTAAAAATGAATAAGGACAACCTAGTTTGAAAAACTAGACATCACTGAAGAAATGAGCCATTATTGTCTTGCATTCATCCTGACAGCAAAACCCAAAGAGATACACATGTGCTTCCAGTTGGTGTTTGGCTATTTTTAAAGCAGAATAAAATAAACACTGAGCTTTCTACAGAGCTGTGTAGCTCTAAAATAATTTTCATTTTAAGTAGAAATTGGCAGCATTTTTGAATTCAGAATCTCCCACAGTCAAGACTTCCTTCTACACATTCCAAATTGTTCATACATAACTGAATGTGTTGGTTCCCAGCTGTAATTGCAGCACTCCACCTGGGAGTTAAAGGCAGGAGGGCATGACAAGCCTGGGCTACACAGTGAATTCCAGGCTAGCCTATGTTAGAGAAACAAAGTCTCTAAAGAAAGTGGGTGGTGTACATCTTTAATCCCAGCACTTGAGAGGCAGAGGCAGCCAGATCTGTTCGGTCTGCCTGGTCTATACAGTGAGAGAAAGGAGGGAAATGATAACTGTTAAAATAAAACTTATACTACATGACTTTAAATATCTAAAATAAAATAAAACAATTAGGAGCAGGAACATAAAATAACACTTTTTTCAAAGCCATAAACCTTCCATTCCCATTAAATCATTTTATTGCCTTAACACAAATGAATGTTAAGACAGTAATTACTGACCAATATGGATAATAAACAGCCTGGGGAGGGGATGAGAGTGCACATTAGCTTTCAACAAATACAGTAAAACAAATTATCAGACCAACTGTTTTTTAGTGTTTCCTACGTTATACCAGAAAAATACATATATATCTTCTGCGTAAAATGCTAAGATGAACTAAAAATATTCTTAGTGTACTTTTTAAAAAGCATTGTAATTGCCATTTTGAATTGGGAATTGAGATAAAGCTATATATATATATATAAAACTCCTTATACCTGGTATAACAAAACAGTCCTCTCTTTAATAAAGACAACCAATCTTAAAATTGTCCATTTAATTCCCACACTCACTGGATGTCTGTTGCATCCTGAGTACTCTGCTAAAGCAATATAAGCACAAAAGAAAGTAAGTACAGGATGCCTATCTTCCCCCAAATCCTTTTAAATCATGTCTGTGAGGCATGAAGGTCAGCTTTAAAAGTTTTCAAACTCTAAGAGTCGTGGATCTTTTCTGCAAATCTAAATCTCCACCCACCCCGCAACATTTAAATACATATTTTTCAGGTTGAGAGCTCACAAGAAAGTAGACATGATGCTGTGGACTGCATAGTCTCAGTTCTTAGGTATCTCCGGCAGGAGGATCCTGTGAGCCCAAGAGCCCAAGTGCAATTTTCTAACAACAGAGCAATTTTCTAACTCAAAAAATTAAATAAAAACATACTATATTAGGGCTGGAAGTAAAGCTTGCTCCATGGTAGACCTTTTTTGCCTAGCAAATATTGAAGACCTAGGTTCAATCCCAACACCATAAAAATAAAACCAACTGTAACCACCCTCATGTTATTAACTAAGAATGCTTCTTACAGAAATTTAGTTTGTATTTTGGGTCAATACATTGCTTGCCACACAGTCCAACTATGAATCAGCCCTAATCCAATTTAAATATAAAAGTTTCAAAACATCCTTGTGAAGAAAAGTACCCTAGAAGTCACCAGGACCAAATTGTAGTAGAGTTAGCATAAGACAACATAACATCTTCCTGACACACAAAGTTCAAGAACAGACATAAGTAATGCTACTTATTAAAATCATCTATCATTACAGAGTTTTCTATTTTTGATTATGTTCAAGTATACAAAAGTCTAGAAATAATTTAACGTAATTTATATTATTTAGAACTGGGTATACACTGCCATCTCCTTTTGTTTCTGTAGGTGTTATTTTATTATGTTTGCTGGGGCCTCACAATGCTGCCCAAGTCTAGAACTCACTATGTACCAAAGAATGACCTCAAACTTGAGACTATTCCCCTACCACAGTCTCCCAAGTGATGGGACTACAGGCATGTGCCACCACATCCCATGCTACAGTGTTTCTTTACAAAGACAACTGTTTTCCCTTCAGGCCTATCAGAGCCAGAACTAGGGCTGGAGTTAATTTAGTGATAGAGCACATATCCAGCAATTGAAAGGCATTGGGGTTTTATCCCCAACATGGGAAGAAAAACAATGCATCTCTGCACCTTTTACAGATTTTTGGCTTAAAAAACCTAAAAATATTATCTATTTATAAATACATATTATACATAAAATGCTCAAAGTTCTAAAAGTAGCCCAGGAGCTTGATCAATTGACCTGAATAGACAAAGAGGAAGATCTGTGCATATATATACAGATGTATAGGCATGCAGGAAATTTCTGTGTGTTCAAATACTTTTTTTCCCCAAAGCACAAATATGAGGCAATCTAAAGGTAAATATCAAGTGACTCTTTTCTTTGGTTTGGAAGATGGGAAGATGCTCTAAATCACTGCCTTCACCCTTTAGCTAAATCTCTGTACAGCTGATGTCTTAGAAGCCCTTAAGAATTCATTTCCTCACTAATGTTTCTGAAGAATGTCTGAAATTAGCGCTGGCACACGGGGTGGGGAGATCAGACCAGCTAGCACACTGAACTGAGCTAATCACACCTGGGACTACAACTGACATTACCGCCTGCCTGTCTTGAAAGTATCCAGAACTTCAAATGCTGACCTCCATGTTGTATGTATCACACCTCAGAAAGCTGAACCACATAAACAGAGCCAGTCAGAATTTTCATTTGATTTGAACATCAAAAATACTGAATTCTCCCCTCCCAGTCTTTCTTAAGCTCAAGTAGGAACAATGCTGTTTCCCAAAACAAAGACTGGAGACAGATGGAGGAGGCAGAAGAATAAGACTCCAACCTTCCCAGCACACAACTGACACAAAAAGGAACAAAACACTTCTTTTAATAACACCTAGTGTCTAATGCTTTGGGAATATGGATATTGTGCTCACTAGCCATAAGAGCTCACAGCTTTAATAACTGTTAGGTTTACTACAGATCAAAGTTCATGAGAGCATCATGAAACTGTCCAAGTTTTGATAAATTTTACTACATAGTGCTCAAAAAAAGCTACTGATCAAGCTTAGAGTTTCTTCACATGAATTTTCATTGTAGGTTTGATATTTAAAAGGACCTGGTTTGTGTCATATAATTAAACTTTAGCCACCACATTTTTTTGCTTAGGGAGGAGGAAAGTATCACAATCACAAAGATGTCCCCCTAGCTCTTTACATGCTTAGTAACTTCTAACATCAAGAATAAAAGAAAGAAAAACCAAAAGCACAGGAAAGCAGGAAAGGGCAGCACATAAATGTTAAAACCTTACTTTATAGAACAAAGGCTGGGGGTGGGGGAGTTGATCCATTCTAAGAGAAGAGGTAGGTAGGATCTATGATCGATCACTCACATTGTCTCCAAAAGTAAGTGAAGCGCCTTAATATTCTTTAACAAACTTACACTGTGTGTTCTATCTTGCCCCTCCTCCTCTGTATTATTATAAAGGTAAATAAAGACAACTGGAAGCACTCTGAGACTAACTCCAAACCAACCAGCAACCTGACCACAAAACTGACCCACAGTATTATTATACATTCAAAATCAGCTAACTATCAGCAATTAGAGGTTAAAAAAAAAAAATGTTAATGTACTTCTTAAATTGTGTAGTCTTTAAGTAAATGAAAGCATTAGCATATTACTAGCTACCCAATAAAATCTTTAGGAGGCAGCTGCAGCAGGAAAGTTCATATCATGTTGTCCTTATATACTGGGCCAGAGTGGAGCTTAACAGATTTTGAAGCCACAGGTCAAAAACTCACTGGGGACTTCACAGCTACTATGGAACTCCATTGGTTAGCATCTGGAGCTGGCTCATTAGATGTTTAGATAATAGACTTATTTTTCCCCCATATATGGCACAGTTTTCAAAGTTTTGCCTTATTTTCCTTTATGATATAAAATCATAAGGGTAACTAACTTTGAAAAAGATGCCAAATGGTAAAAAAAAAAGCCAGGACTTACCTGAACCCACATGGGCCAGCTCAACACTACCCTGGAGTTCTATGGTAGCTGTGTAACATCACAGCATGGTTTATGCTGTGGGGTCAGGGTGGACCTGGAGACAGCAGGCACAATTTCAGGAACCCTTAAAGAGAAAAGTTAGTTTTAAATGGTAGTGTTCAGAATGTCCTGAAGGATGGTCAGTAGAAAGATGTACACGTGGCTGGCTGTATTGTCTAGGCAGTTTCCTCTACCTAAGGCTTAAACTATTTAATTGATTTTGGGTATTAACAAGACAACTATCCCACTCAACAACCAATTTAAAAAAAAAAAACATCCTTGTATAATTTATAATCATAAACCTGGGCTCAAATATTTGCAAGGAATTTTTAATACTCAAATAAGAGTCGCAATTTTTGTGAGTATGCATGTGTGTACGTACATATGCCTAAAGAAACCAGAAGAAAAGGTCAGTGAGTGCCCTCTCAATCACTCTCCACCTTACTGCTTTGAGATAAGGTCCTTCACTGGCCCTGAAGATAGGCTGATAAGCCAGCAAGCCCACAATCCTGCTGTACAGAATATGGCTGACATGTTTGTAGTCACTCCTAGCTTTTTACATGAGTGCTGGGATTCTCACTCATACAGGAAGCACTTTAGCCCTCTGAGCCATCTCTCCAAGATTAAAAGCTGAATTACACTTTTAAGCCCTTAATATTTTTAACCATGCCTTCACACAGGCACAAGCACAGACAACTACAGAAATTATTTGAGCAGACCAAACTGTCTCCTAGTTTCATTTTTCATACTATAACCAAAGGTAACAAGCTCAGCCCAGCCATTTTTATTCTAGAAGTGTCTCAGAACAGTGACCTTTCAAAAAACAAGAAATCAGAAATTGAAAATAAACTGTTTTTAATTATTCATTTGTATTTTATGTGTATGAGTGTTTGCCTACATGCCTAAATGCTTGTATTCTATGTACATGTCTGGTGCCAGAGGAGGCCAGAAGAAGGTGTTGAATCCCCTGGAACTGGGGTTACAGATGGTAGTGAGCTGTAATGTGAGTGTTAGGAACTAAACCTAGGTCGTCTGCAAATGCAGTAAGTGCTCTTAAGCACTAAGTCATTTCTCCAGCTCTGAAAATAATTTCTTCAATCCAGTTATACTTAGTTCTTAAAAGAAGAAAGCTTTCTTTTTTTTTTTTTTTTTTTTTTTTTTTTTTTTTTTTTGGAGACAGGGTGTCATGCATCCTAACACACTACACATCTGGAAACCTTGAACTTTTGATCTTCCTACCTCTACTTCCCAAGACTTGAAATTACAAGCATGAGCCACTATGCCTGGTTTGTGTGATATCCTACTACAGGGATGCTAGGCAGGCATTCTTCTAACTGGGCCATAACCCCAAGTCCAAAAGATGAAAACATTTTAATCTCTCTCCCCACCACTATCCCCCCAACTCTGTGTGTGTGTGTGTGTGTGTGTGTGTGTGTGTGTGTGTATACACATGTATATACATACACAGAGCAGGCTGGCTCAGAACTTACTACATAGAATATGCTGGCCTCTAACTCACAGCAATCCATTTGCCTCAGCCTAGCCTTCCAAATGCTAGGAATACAAGCATGGACAACAATGCCAGGCCAAACATCTAAATTTGATGAAATAACAAATATGCCAGTAAATAATGAACAAATAAATAAAACATGATATATGTATACAATAGAATATTATCAGTTTTTATATATTCATTAATATTCAGAATATTAAAAAGAAGAAAATTCTGAGGCTGGCGAGACAGCTCAGCAAGTTAAGGGTATTTGCAACCAAGCCTGACAACCTGGGGACCCACATATTGGGAGAAAAGTGACTCCTGAAACTTGCTCTCTGTCCTCTACCCTCATGTTGTATGGCCCATGGGCACATGCACACACATATACACAAAAATAAAGTCATTAAAAAATTAAGGAAGGAAACTGACTCATGCCACAACATATGACCCTTAAAAGACACTGTGCTAACTAGAATAAGCCAGTTACAAAAGACCAAAACAGGGGTTGGGAATTTAGCTCAGTGGCAGAGCGCTTGCCTAGCAAGCCCAAGGCCCTGGATTCGATCCTCAGCTTCCCCCACCCCCCCAAAAAAAAAAGAAAAGAAAAGGAAAAAAAAAAAAAAAAGACGAAAACACCATACAATCCCGTTCACGTGCAGTTCTTAGAGTAGTTAAATTCACAGTCTGTAAAATACAGTTGCTGGAGTGGGAAAAATAGATTCATAGTTTAATGTAATGAGATGAAAGCAGTGCTGAAGGCGGAAAGGGGTGGGTGGCTACACAGCAATGTAAAACTAACACCACTAAGAGTGAGGCAAGGGGTGGCTCAGTAGACTGCATGTCCAGCATATTCCAGGACTCAATTTCCAGCACCAAAAATTAAATTGGATTAAAATGGTAAAATGTATATGTATTTTACCACAATTAAATTCTGATTTTGTGTTTTGTTTTGTTTTTAAGACAATGAGGGGGCTGGAGATGGCTCAGAGGTTAAGAGCACTGGGTTCAGTCCCAGCATCCACGTGGCAGCTAACAACCACTTATAACTCCAGTTACAGGGGATCTAGTGTCCCCTTCTGGCCTCCTTGTACACTGCACATATGTGGTATAAACCTATAAGCAGGCAAAACATCCATATACATAAAATAAATAAATCTCAAAATATAAAGACAATGATACACAGGCATTATTCAGAGATATTAGAAGCACTGCTAAAATAACTTCACCTCTGCAGGATTCCTCCCTCTCCTAAAAGCAATACCTAACTAAATATCACAGAAAAACTTAAAATTCCAAATTGAGACACATTCTACAAAACTGGAATTTTCAAAAATGTTAATGTCATGAAAAAGTAATTTAAAAAACTGGCACTGCTCTAGACTAAAACACTGAACAGACAAAACAACTGAACACAATGTCATCTGCCTTGATTCAACAGGGTGGGGCAAAGCATTCAGAGGAACTGGTGAAATGTGGACTTCAGTACTCCATTTCCTGTGTAATTATATCCTGTGATTATGTAGGGAAAACATCCTTGTTACTGGAAAATATATGCTAGAAGATTGAGGAGCAAAGTGTCATATGTCTTTGGCTAAAGTGTTTCAGGAGAAACAAGCAAGTGAGAGCAAGGACAGGCATAAATGTTAACAAAGTAGACAATGAAAAGCCATGGCAAGGCTATGTAACCGTGTGCTCTGCTTGTAACTTCCACACAGACTGTGAAGTTTTTCAGAATAAGCTGATGATAAAAGGTAGTTGTCTTCAAAGTAAGACTGGGAATGAGGAGAGAAAATAAGAAAAATGATTTTTATCTTTTTTTTAAAAGAAGCCCAACTATCAATGCTTGGGTTTTGCTCCCAATATACACAACTTATTTTAATAAGGCTTTTAATTTTGTTTGTCTTAGACTAACACTAACTCTAAGCACATCTTTTCATAGTCCATTATGTAGCTCAGGCTATCCTCCAACTTGTAGCAATCTTCCTGCCTCAGATTTCTCAGTGCTGGGGCTACAAGCATATACCACTACATCCAGTCACTGTCCATTTTTAACTAGAGGTCCTTACTAATTTGATGACCCATATATTGTATCATATAATCATATGTAAATCAAGAATCACCAGCACAAGGCCCTGCTTTGAGAAACAGCAGAAAGAAGGTACTATATCCAGCTGGCTGGCTGGCCACAGTTCTTTTCTCAGCATAGGAAGTACTAGTGCTAGTTGGCAAGCCTATGTGATCAATCATTTCTGAAAGCCAGAAAACATGACTGAAACATACCAAAAGCAAACAGGAGAAAACTGTTAGGGCTCTTTATCTGCCAGCATCAATCATCAATTTGCCTTATATACTCCATTCCTAGAAGTTTTTGCTTTTTTTTTTAAACCCTCAGTGTCAAGAAGTAGTCAAATATCAAAATAAACTGCCCACCATCAATTAACAGTGAAAAGGAAGGGGGTGTTGTGCGTACCCATACATGTATGTGTTCCCTATGTTTTTAATTAGGATCTTTTATATTGCTGAGAACTCAGTTCAAAAAGATCATGATTTAGGGCTGGAGAAATGGCTCAGCAGTTAAGAGCATTGGCTGTTCTTACAGAAGTCATGAGTTCAAGTCCCAGCACCCACATGGTGGCTCACAACGATCTGTAATGAGATCTGTCGCCCTCCTCTGGCCTGCAGGTGTACATGCAGACAGAGCACTGTATACATAATAAAATTAAAAAAAAAAAAAAAACATGATTTAAAATGCTATTTTATATTCAAAGTTCCAAAATCATAGAAGAAAATCCTTACACTCCCAAAAAACTACCTGAAAACAAGTACTTTTTTCATAGTGCTAAATATAAACTCTCTGAGATAAGTAAACCCATGAGCAAGAATGTGAATAGAGCAAAAGATACTAGGTTGTTTTTGCTTTTTGTTTTTGAGACAGGATCTTAGTATGTAGCCCTAGCTGGACTGGAACTATACAGACTATGTAGAGACTTTGAACTCACAGAGATCCACCTGCCTCCGCCTCCCCAGTGCTGGGATGAAAGGTGTGCAGCACTGCCCCAGCTAGATGCTGAGCTGCAATAGCTACAACCACACCCCACATTAAGAGCACAACACAAAGTTAAGCAACGGCATGCAAAGGATGCACCGCCAGCATCCTAGAGGCTCATTTTCCTTTTAAGGATATAGCACCAAAGATTTGCTACAGGAGTCTGAATATATTTTTTATTCCATTAAAAGTCTTTAATATTTTTGTTCAAAAGGCAGGGTTGTCCAGTTTTAAATGTCAAAGACTATTAATTAATAAGATACCAGATATTTTTGTCTGGTTCTGCCTTCATCCATATGTAAAGTAACATATTAAGAAACAGGACACTAAAGCAGAGAAAATCTTTCAGTAGAATATTCAGTTTGGCAAGAATATAAAATCAAAGTTCATCAGGCAGAGTGACACATTGCCTGTAACCTTAAGGAAAGTGGAAGCATGAGGATCAGGAATTCAAAGTCACCCTCCACTACACAGACAGATGGCGGCAGATCTGGGCATGTACATGAGAGTCTGTCCTAAAAGAAGGAATAAAATAAAATAATTAAATTAAAATTTACAGTTTAGCACTCAAATAACCACAACTGAAACCTAACAAAGTAGTGAATGGTTTATTATTCTATTCCTCTCTAAATTCCCAAGAGATGATTTCTATAGCTGACATATTAGAACAAATGTCTGCTACTGAGCCCAAAACATGGAAGTAATGATTGCAAAGCAATTCCTTAAGGAAGGAAGATTTCTTTCTTTTTTTTTTTTTTTTACCTGAAAACAGTCTCCAAGGTCCCTTTGGGCAACCTGCACATTCAACAGGCTGCATACACTACCAAAGAGGATGCTGTTTGCAACCGTGAGGAAGATTTCTAAAGATGGAAAATAAATTGTCCAAACGGTGTATGAGGTATATTGGCTGGAATAAAACCAACACAAGCAAATCAAACAGAACAAACAAGACACAAAACCCCACACAAAACATTAAGTGCAAATAATCTGACTGACCCCTGGATGCTGTTAACTATCAGCAAGAGACAGACTACCCTAGGATACAAGAAGCTTCATATAGGCATGTTTATTTTACTGCCTTCACAAAAAAGGGCAAGAAAGTATCAACCATTATTCAAAAGCTCTAGAAACTGATCCTTGTTAGGGACTAAGATTTCAGGAACCAAACATGAACCATGGAAAGTACTAGCTAAGCCAGAGAATAAGTCATAAACCCACTGTCCTCCCTTAGAGCAGTAACACCTGTTTGCTAACCGGTGGCTCCCAAAGATAAGAACATTCCACAGTCAGGTGCCATGGCAACCGAATGTAAAGAGCATTCCATGGTCAGGTAG
The DNA here is from genome assembly GCF_903995425.1 of Onychomys torridus. Lineage (NCBI taxonomy): Eukaryota > Metazoa > Chordata > Mammalia > Rodentia > Cricetidae > Onychomys > Onychomys torridus. Next base: position 110,786,383 of record NC_050443.1, on the reverse strand, counting down.
CCTAGCAACAGAACAAATGGCCCCTGACCAGTCACCTTAGCAGACTTCTCGCAGATGCACGACCTGCACATCTCCCACACTCTGCACACCTTCCACGTCCCTTCTCCTTCCCTCCTTCCTGCCCCTTCCCCTCTTATGCTATATAAGCCATGTGGAGGAAAATAAAGTTTGGCGACTTGATCAGAATACTGTCTTGCTGCTGTCTCTTGTGTCCCCTGTCCTGTCATTCACTCCCACAGGTGGGTCGCCCCCGCTGAAACCCCCGCTGGCCAGGGCAGATCCTTCTGATCTAGTGCTCTAGCAAACAGAAGTCTTTCCTACCTCTGCTGTGGGATGTTGTTCTGTATGCTATGAATATGTATTGCTCTGATTGGTTGATAAATAAAATACTGGAAGTATAGGCAGGATAAGCAGATGAGAAGAATTCTGGTAAGAGGAAGGCTGAGTCAGGAGTCGCCAGCCAGACACAAAGGAAGCAAGATGAGAAGGCAGAATGTGGCTAAACATCTAAATTATGGGTTAATTTAAGTGTAAGAGCTAGTCAGTAATAAGCCTAAGCTAATGGTCGAGCAGTTATAATTAATACAAGCCTCTATGTGTTTACTTGGGGGACGTGAGTGGGAGAGATTTGTCCCAACCATAGGCCAGCAGGCCCACAGGAAAACTTGCAGCTACACATCTCTGTACAGAAAAGACTATAGTGATATTTTATTTGTATTGAAATGTGATTTTATTTGTATGTTAATAAAGTTGCCTTGAGGTCAGAGCAAGCCAGAGAAGAAGCTGGGCGGTAGCGGTACACGCCTTTAATCCCAGCACTTGGGAGGCAGAGCTAGGTAGATCTCTGTGTGTTCAAGGACACAGCCAGCATGGCAGACACATGTCTTTAATCTCAATACCAACCATAGTAGACCTGGAGGTCTGTACAGGCAGTGACGAGGAGATCATGTGGCTGGGTTTATAACCAATGAAAAAACAGAACAGAAAATCTACAAATAGACAGGACACACAGAAGTAGGTCTCTTGCAGAAAGGAAGGACAACAAAAGCAATGAAGGGTAAGGTTTTCCACTCTTGCTCTGACCTTGTGGTTTTTAACTCTGCAATTGGTTCTGTGTTTCTTATTTAACAAGACGGTTACATCTACAAAAGACTAGCAGCAGCATGTCTCCTCAAGTTAGTTTCTGTATAATGTCTTCCACCAGACAACAAAAGAACTCTAAGCCGCCTAAGAACTGGTGCAAACTAAAGATACATTTTCTGGTTTGGGTGTTTTCCAATTAGTTGAGGGCTGGAGAGATAGCTCAGTAGTTAAAGGCACTTGTTGCTCTTTCAAGACCCAAGATCAGTTCCCAGCACCCACACAATAGCACACAGTCATCCATCTGTAACCCCTATCCTCTGGACTCTGTGAGCACTAGGTACATACATACACACACACACACACACACACACACACACACACACACACACGAGAAATACTTATAAATGGTTTTCTTATGTCTCATTGTTGTTCTAACAAATTACCACACATTTCTTGACTTATAACAATAAAGCTTATCTTAAAATTGAGAAGCCCAGGATGGTGATATACTCCTTTAATCCCAGTACTCAACAGTTAGAGGTGGGAGGAGCCAGTATTTAAGGCCAATAGGCTAAATAGCCAGTCTTGACTCTAAAGAACCAATGAAACTGAAGTATCTTCAATGGTTTTATTATGGTTAGTTTTCTTGCTATAATTAAAAACCTTATGCCATTCTAACTGACAATTCTACAATCTATCTAAAACTAGCCTGACTTTCTTCAATGTAATTGAACCTAATTTTATTTTCATTATTATAATATCCTTTTCATTTAACTAGATATGGATTTCAAAACTAAGATTTTTTAATAACATGAGATTGTGTAAGTTTTGTTTTCCACAGAAAAAGAAAAATACCATTAATACAAACATTTTTTTACCAGCTTACTTCCTTTGGAAAAAAAATTTTTTTTCAATAGACAAGTTGGAAACATCCATTCCTCTACACTTAATACCAAAGCAAGTTGAGTTTTATTTATGTGTGTTGTATGGACATGTATGTAAAGATGGGCTTGCATTTGTGTACATGTGAAAAGGCCAGAGATTGACACCAGGTCAATCCTCTAACCCTATTTTATTTTCTGAGACATATTCTGTTACACTGGCTAGGAAAGCACCTCGAATTCTCTTCTCTACTTCCCAGCTGAGATTACAGGAAGGCACTACAGCACCTGGATTTTTGTTTTTTTTCAATGGGTACTTGGAATCTGAACTCAGGTCTCATGCTTAGGCAGCAAGTACTTTACTTACTGAGCCATTTCCTTGGCCCTGTAAACATATACATTTTTTTTTTTTTTTTTTTAATGGACAGGGTGTTTGTGAAACCAAACGGACAAATACATTCTGACAAATCTATTATCAAGCTATAGTTCTACAATCACAATCTGGCAAGCTAGTTTGGGCTCAGTACACAGGGTTTTAGCAAGGGGGCAAAAATCCAATTGGCATCAAGATGGAAAATACTTCAAATATTGATTTTTCACAGAATAAAGTTATAAAAACTGCAGTGATACTAGATAAAATATAACAATATATTTGCAGATGACAGAAAAAGCATAGTTTAATAGCTTTCTATATTAAAAAAAACTAAACAAGCACACAATATTGAATACTGAAGATGAACCCTTCTAGGCACTAGGATACCACTATGAACAAAACTCCTGACACCCAAGAAGCTCAAATTTCAAAGCACATACAAATAACAAACAAGATGAATAAACGCATCAAAAAGTGACAAGCATGGTTTTAAAAAAATGGTAGCAGCAGGGACAGGGCAAGGATGAAATTTTAAATGTATCAATCAGGAGGGCCTCCCTTAGAGGGAATCATCTGAGAAAGACTTGAGAGTGGCCTATTATTAGCTCAGTGGTAAAGGACTTACCTAGCAGGTCCAAAACCCTGGGTTTCAGTCCCAGCACCAATAAATTAATAGAGAAAAGACCTGAAAAAGGCAATTTAGCAAATTCTGCAACCCAGACAGAGGAAAGGTCTGAGGTTGGTCTATAAAAAACAGAATAAAATGGGTTTGGGATTTAGCTCAGTGGTGGAACGCTTGCCTAGCAAGCACAAGGCCCTGGGTTCGATCCTCAGCTTGGGGGGGGGGGCGGGGAGAGTAAAAAGGAAAAAAAAAAAACAGAATAAAGGTATGGTGGTATAGACATTCTGAAGACAGGAATATCACAAGTGAAGTTCTCTTTGGGCTACATAGTGAGTTCAAGGACATCCTGGGCAACTTTTTAAGGCCCTATCTCAAAAGCAAAAGTAAAAGAGGATTGGGGATAAAGCTCAACAGACAAGCACCTGCTCAGCATACACAAAGCCCTGGGTTCAATTCCTCAATACTAAAGAAAAAAGGACGAAAGGGAGAAAATGGAGGGAATGAAAGAAAGAAATGGTTGTCAGAATGCTATGAGCCAAGTACAACAGTAGATCAATCCCAGGTTAAATAATGTGCTACTGCCTGGGGGGTGGAGGGTGGGAAGTGGTGGAGGGGGTTCACAGTTTATAGATGACCTTGTAGGACTTTGAAAAAGTTTAGCTCTTACTCTGGAGCACATGAGTACATTATAATCAGCCTAGGAATGGTCTGCATGATGTCTTCCAACACTCCCACCATTCAGAAGTAGAAGCAGGAAGATTAGGAATTGCAGTACAGTACATGGTCAGTTCAAAGCCAGACCTAGTCTCAAAAAAAAAAAAAAAAAAGAAAACAGAAAAAAGAAACAAAAAACCTGGCACGGTGGCACACATCTTTAATTCCAACACTGGGAGACAAGAGGCAGGCAGATCTCTGTGAGTTGGAAGCTAGCCATGCCTAAATAGTGAGATCCAGGATAGCCAAGACTACATAGAAAGACCCTATCTCAAAAACAGAAACAAAAAAAGAAAAAGAAAATTAAAAAGACAACTGAGAGATGGCTGAGTCGCACTGGCCACTCAAGCATAAGGCCTGAGTTAAGATGCCCAACACAGGAAAAAGTCCCATAATCCAAGAACTAGTGAAGTAGACAAGAGAATCCCTAGAGCAAGCAATAGCTAGTCAGTCTAGCCAGCTGCTGAAGAGACTCATCTCAAAAAATAAGATGCAAGGCCAGGCGGTGGTGGCACACGCCTTTAATCTCAGCACTTGGGAGGCAGAGCCAGGCGGATCTCTGTGAGTTCAAGGCCAGTCTGGTCTGCAGAGCGAGATCCAGGACAGGCACCAAAACTACACAGAGAAACTCTGTCTCGAAAAAGCTAATAATAATAATAATAACAATAATTGAATAAATAAATAAATCTTGACTTAAAGAAATGAAGAAATAGGATAGAGAAAATATGGTATAGGAAAATAAAAGGTTAACAAAAGCTTCTGGAACATGGATTGTCATTGATCAAGATGGTAGACTGGGGGCTGGGAATGTAGCTCAGTTGAAAGAGTGCTTTTCTAGCATGAACAAAACTCCACATAAACTAGATATGGTGAACACTTCTGATCTCAAATCCATGAGGGAGAGGCAAAAGGATCAGAATTTCAGTCAGACCCTATCTCAAAAAAAAAAAAAAAGAGTAAGGTCATAAACTGAGGAAGATCCCAATCCCTCACTGGCTCTACAGTGAGTTTAAAATATTAAGACATGGGAGAGGCCCGGCGGTTGTGGCGCATGCCTTTAATCATAGCACTCGGGAGGCAGAGGCAGGTAGGTCTTTGTGAGTTCAAGGCCAGCTTGGTCTACAGAGGGAGATCCAGGAAAGGTGCAAAGTTACACAGATAAATCCTGTCTCGAAAAAAACAAACAAACAAACAAAAAAAGACATGGGGGCTGGAGAGATGGCTCAGTGGTTAAGAGCACTGGTTGCTCTACTAGAGATCCTGAGTTCAATTCCCAGCACCCATATGGTGGCTCACAACCATCTATAATAGGATCAGATACCCTCTTCTGTGATGCAGAAATACATGCAAGTAGAACACTCATATATGTAAAATAAATGAATGAATAAATAGATAAATGATAAAAATAAGATAAAATATTAAGACACTCTAGGGGAGATAAGATTTTAGTAGATAATGTAAATCTAGGGTTCAAGTACATGTGCTATAAACACAGATTTAACTTAGGAATTGTATGAAGCTTGTGTCTTTGGACATGAGCCACAAATTGGAGCACAGTTTCACCAGGGAACTGACTATGAGAATCTTTTTCAATTTTAAGTGAGAACATCTCAATTTACACTCAGGATACAATTTTATGCTCAATATCTGCTTTACACACACACACACACACACACACACACACACACACACACACACAATTTTTGGAGTTAGGGTCTCATTGTGTAGTCTGAGATGGCCTGGAGCTCACAGAAACCCACCTGCCTCTGGCCTGAGTGCTGGGCTGTGTCACCATGCCTGGCCTAGAGGTGATTTTTGATACAAAGTATCGAAAACTCACAATGTACCCACATCTAATAAAACCTGGAGAACATGCAGGACCTTGATGGCTTATGAGTTTAATCCTAGCACTTGGAAAGCAGAAGAAGGAAGATCTCAGTGAGTTCAAGGCCAATCTGGTCTTCAGAGTGAGTTCCTGGACAGCCAGTGCTGTTACACAGAGAAACTCTGTCTCAAAAAAAAAAAAAAATCCTTTTCAGCACATGCTACCTTTCTATTAGGCTTACTCCTTAGGTGGTTTTGTCTTTTTAATTAATCTAACATAATGTAAACAAACTCTTTTCTCTTTTTAAAGTTAACATAGTTGAATGATACTTACATATCAGGATATGACTAACTACCCAATAGACACAGGTCCTTAACTTTTGACCTTATTGTTAACATTACTCAGCTAATTCAGCAAAGGCAGAAATCTACCTTACCAAGAGCCATACACAAGGACCAAAACAACAAAGAAATCTGTAAATGAATTAGGATCAGATCACACTGGCCATACATTTTTGCTCTGTCATTTAAATGAACTCATTGCTGTTAAAATGCAGAAATCGGGATGGTAATTCAAAAGAATTAAGAATATGTAAAATAAGGGGTTGGGGATTTAGCTCAGTAATAGAGCGCTTGCCTAGCAAGTGCAAGGCCCAGGGTTCGATCCTCACCTCCAAAAAATAATAATAATAATATGTGAAATAAAATAAATGGTAGTACCAAGAAGGCATAAAGACATGAAATACTAGCAGTCATAAAGACAAATATGCTGATTGGTCTACCTTGTACTTACAGAGAGGAAAAAAAATTTAAAAATATTTTTCCCCTGGTATCCTCTGACTTAAGACATTATAAACTCTTGATTCCTAAAAAAATTCTATAACCCTCCAAAAGGGTAAAGAAGTTAGTTCATTTCCATCTGTAAATTTATATACACTATTTGTATTTTAACCATCTAATTAAAATACAGATGGCATACTACCACTGCAAATGTGATTTTAAGTATTACAAAGGCATACAAGTAATTAAGACAATCACAACACAAAAGGTCATATAATTCATTAATTTGAATGAGATATTCTGGAGGTCAATATAATTCTAATCCAACTTCTTGAAGTCACATTTTTATGATATTTTTAACAGAAAGCACATTGGTGGGATGGGAGTGGAGGGAAGGTGTTAACTTCCTTATGGGTAAAAGGTTCCCTTTAGGTAACAAAAATCTTTTAGGGCGGGGCTGGAGAGATGGCTCAGAGGTTAAGAGCACTGGCTGTTCTTCCAGAGGTCCTGAGTTGAATTCCCAGCACTGTAATGAGATCTGGTGCCCTCTTCTGGCCTGCAGTCATACATGCAGACAGAACATTGTATACATAATAAATAAATAAATAAATCTTTAAAAAAAATCTTTTAGGGCAAAGCAAAGATAACTGTATAACATTATGAACACATTAAGTGGTACTAAATATATAAATTTGACCCTAATGGGAAAAAAGTAATAAATAAATAAATAAATAAATAAATAAATAAATGATGAAATAAGACAACAAAGTCAACAGAATATGGTTCATGGCTCAATGGAAGGAAAATCAGAACAGTTGCTAAGTGTTACTATGACTAAACTTCAGCGGCTCAACTGCTAGGACATACATTTTGACATTATAAATTAAAAAAAAAAAAAAAAACAAAACTACTCTTCCAGGGGACCCAGGTTCAATTCCCAGCTCACAATCCTCTGTAATGCAGTCCCAGGGTATTCATTGCCCTTTTGGCCTGCACAAGGGACTATACACATGTGGTGTACAGACATAAATGCGTGCAAAACAAGCATGAAAGTTAAAGAAAATTTTTTTAAAAACTTCACATTTCTTCTGTTTTTAAGATTTATTTTTCTTATTTTTAATTATATGTAGGTGTGTGTGTGTGTGTGTGTGTGTGTGTGTGTGTGTGTGTGTTTGTTCATGTGGTTATATACAACTGGGTGCAGGTGCCCATGAAAGTCAGAGGCATCCTCTGGAGCTGGAATTACGGATGGTTGTGAGCCATCTGATATGTGTCCTAGGAACCAAACTCAGGTCCTCTGGAAGAAAACAAGTGCTCTGATACTGAGCCATGTCTCCAGCCCTGAGAAACCTCAGATTTCTTGAGGACTACATCTACATCTTCCATACTCATGGGACTATTCCAGAAGGTTAAATCACATAGGGGAGAGGGTTAGTATTATTCTACACCAAGTTAACCTTAAAAATCACTTAAATATTTCTAAACAAAAGTGAATGTCAAAATAAGCAACCCACAGAAATAATTTAAATAAAATCCAAACACCTAATTTACTGGGAGCAGAGGGTGTGGGGGAAAAAAAAAACTTTTAAGAATCAGCTAATACTTTCTGACAGTAGATAGATCTCTGTGAATTTGAGGCCAGCCTGGTCTACATAGTGAGTTCCAGGACAGCCAGGGCTGTGTAGAGAGACTCTGTCTTGTAGAGAGACCCTGTCTCAGAACAAAACAGAATTAAGTAACACCTTTATACCACAAATTATTAATTCATCAAGTTAGTAGCTGGAGGAAAAAAAAAATCTTCCTTCCACCTGTCTCTGTCCTTTAACATCTCTGAACAAACAATCGTGCCTAATATTATGTGTTTTTTACAAAAGCATTGAAAACACAATACACATAAATCATAATGAAAACTATGGAATCAGCTAGCTATGTGAAATCAGTTCCACCAAGTGTGTAAATATTTACTACATGACATTCATGTTAAGTTAACATCAGCATTTTCAAGGTCAATGTTATGTTTGTTCAACTTCTTGGATCACACATTTCTATGGTATTTTTAACTTCTGACTAAAGCCTTTATCATCACAAGATGCTCACACTGTTTACAAACACCCAGAAAGAGCAGCTGGTGTTCCTCTGTCACATCTTGTTACAATAAATAAGAGAAACAATTTTAAACTTCAGGTATAGATGTGTTCACAGTCTCTTTTACTTAAAAGCTTTCTCTCAAGCTGATAAAGAGGCATGTACACAAGTAGGCACTTTGGTACAAGGCAAACAAGGTAAAAAATACAGACCTTTATATAAGTATACTTGAGCTATCACACCAAATGAGTCAAATGCTAAGTAATGTTTTCAAGCCATTTTCAATGCCTTTTCCCATCTCATTCAAAATAATGCAAAAAACAGACACTTACCCACACAGGCATTGAGGAATAGCCAATCAGTCTTTTTCATCCTATTTTTAATCTGCTTTAGTTTTTTAAAGTCCACTTCAAGTTCCTCCTTGCTACCAACAGCACCAGCCAATTCGATTCTCTGAAAGTCCATTTTCACTTCCGAGTCCCGTTTCGTAGTCGGAGGCGATCTTCGTTGGCTATTACCACTACTGCAGCTTCCCCTCCATCGAGCTCTGTCTTGTTCATTTATTATGGAAGAAGCCTCTTCAGTCTCTGCCAACTCTATGGCTTCAATGTTATTAGGTCTGGGATGATCACAAACAACACATTTTTTAGCCTTAGCCCAGTTTTCATATGTGCAAACAGAACAAGTCCAATGCTGGGTCCTTGTATTCAGTTTATTTCTATCATTGTATTCTTCACAGGGATCAACAGAAAAAGCAACTGGTCTTGAACCAGATCCTGAGGATTGAGGAGATTCTGTGGGACTCCTGGTCCTACGTTGGGATAAGCACTGGGTACATCTGATTGCTCTTGGCCAGTTCAAATATGTGCACATGTGGCATGACCATTTATTTGCATTTTCCATGCTGTATGAAGACTTAACCCTTGGTCTTGCACTAGAGTCTGGACATATCAAAGGACTACTTCCACCTTCAGTACTGGAAGGATCCCAATCTCTACCAACATCACTTGAACCACTTTTAAATGGATCTTCTGTAATAATTGTTCCACTGGGTCTCTGGGCACGACACATAGTACACTTGATTGCAGACGGCCAATTTTCATACGTACAATATTCACAGGCCCACTTAATCCCATGTTCTGACATTGTGTACTTCTTGAAGTGAGTTATGTCAGGCAGGAAGCTATAAATAATTAGGACACTGTTATTAAAGTAATATCTACATAATTCCACCTCTGAAAATATGTCCCCCAAAATAAAAATACACTTCAACTTAGAAAATATCTATTCTTAAAAGACACATGTAAAATTTCTTATTGGATTATTCTACTTTTGTTTGGGGACTTTCAGAGAGATACTGGAGATAAATTCCCAAAGCTCTTAGACTTTAGAATTTAATGAAAATTTACTTTGGACTGCTGAAAGTGATAAGAAGAAATGAATACAGACTTGTTCTACAAGGGAAGATAAAAATAGTAAGTCACTAATAGAAATTACTCAATTTCAGCTCAGCTGTCACCACTAATTTAGAAGTTAAAAAGACCTGTAGGCAAGGGAAAGAACACAGACCAAATAGTACCTTAAACATATAACCACTCTCAAGTTACAAACAATGTGGATCATGCTATTTATAGTATGTCTGATCCATGAATTCAGAAGATCAAAGTCCTACCTAATTATCTTTGCTAAGGGAGAAAAATAGCTTGAAAGTGCTAATTATTCACTGCTTTTAATTGGCACAGATATAAAAGAAAGATGCTGAAGAGCACTGACCACAATTAACAAAATAACATAATAAACTAGAAATAGTTCTGATATTCTGTATCCTCAAAATCTAATTAAATTTGAAGCAAAAAGTTACTCCTTATCACCTATACTCTCAGGAAAGTCAAATGGACAAAAATATCTCTATGAAAACTATTAGCACTCATGTCAATCTATTTTTGATTGTTCATATTTGATATTTTAAAAATTAATAAACTAAAGTTTAATTAATATTAAAAACATATTAGCTATCTAAAAGGTCCTAGAAGGTGGGAGTACTGGCACATGCCTGTAATCCTAGCACCTAGAAGGCTGAAGCAGGAGGATCTTGAGACTGAAGATAGCTTGGGCTACACAGTGAGAGACAAGTCAGTCAATAAATATTCCTAGGGCTCTACAGTGGGCTTACTAATACTACACTATAATGAAGACTTTATTGTTTAATGACAACTAATTCATAAGTGAAGCAGTTTACATGGCAAATTTAAAGATATTTTAATGACTTAAATTAGAACAGGAAACAACCTCTCAATTTTTCAATCTGTTCTAAATTTAGTACCTCCCCCATGATCTATTTTAACCAGGAAAGAGAAAAAGTTTCCTAGGCAGAATGATGGGTATTTTTTCTTCTTTCTGAACTTTGGAAAGCCAAATCACTTTATAAGTATATTCTGTTCCTGCCTATCAAATCTACACCCTACATACAGAGTGACCTTTGCTAAGAGGACAACTTCATAGAAAGGATGCTATTTAGTAGCTAAAATAAAAAGCACACTTACTAAGATTTTAGTTTCCATGCTATAACCTCCACCTTGCACATGGTTACAATAAAGGTAAATCAGACCAAAGACAAGATTCAATCTTCATGCTGGCTCAGACTCTGACTTCCTCAGGAGATACTGCAAAACGTGTAAGTGGTTCTGTCTGACTGTGAATAGCTATTCCTGTAAAGGAGACCAAAACTGAATTTCACTTACAGCCTTCTATATTCAAAAGTATTTTTAGAAAGCCTAAATTTTAATCAATTCCATTTTAATTATACTTACTTATTTTAATAACGGACTATTATATTTAGAATTTTTACTTTAACACAGCAAAAAAAAAAAAAAAAAAAACAGCTAATTTATTGGGCTGGTCAGCCAAATTAAACATAAGAATTTCCTGCATAGTACTGTATATGTGCACAGGCGCATGCACACACGTGTGTATGCATATCTCCTTATATTTTGGAGCCAGGGTCTCCACATGTAGCCCAGATTAGCCTCAAACTTGCAGTTCTTTTGCCTCAGCTTCCCAAACACCTGTGGTTGTAGGCGTGTACCAATATGACCAACAATAATTTGTATCATGAGTATGAGTGCTAAGTCAATTCCAATCTGTATTACTGTAAAGGAAAAGGTGAGATGATCCAAATAAGTTAAAAAAAAAAAAAAAAAAAAACCTACTTATAATTTAGCTTGAAATCTTTTTCTCTTGTAATTGAATTTGTTTGGGGTTTTCCCCCCTTACTTAATAACCAGGTAATTTGAATCATCTTGCTTGGACATTTTTAAACTCTGTGTGTGTGTGTGTGTGTGTGTGTGTGTGTGTGTGTGCGCACACGCGCGCAAATGTACATTGACATCCAGACAACAACCTCAGGAATATCATCCATCTCCTTTGAGACAGGCTCTTACTGGCCTGGAGCTCCCCAATTAGGCTAAACTGACTCGTCAGTGAGCCCCAGGGATCCTCCTGTCTCAGCCTCCCCAGCACTGGGATTCCAAGAGCACACTTTTTTACTGCCTTTTTACCTGGGTGAAGGGATCAAATTCAGGTCCTTGTGTTTGTAAAACAAATGCTTTACCAACTGAGGCATCCTCCCAGCCTCTTGCTTAGATTTTTAAATTTACTTTATACACACTGACTATACCCAATCTAACAGCACTGAAAGTGTGTTCAATAGCAGGGAACTGTCATCATACAAGCATACATAAAGTGGACAACAGGCGGGAGAAGGGGAGGGAGGGGGAACTGGGGTTGGTATGTAAAATGAAAAAAATTTTAATAAATAAGAAAAATAAATAAGTGGACAACAGAAATTTAGTGGCAATATTCATATTCATTAGGCATTTCTTTCCTTTAGTTTTTTTCAGAAATGAAATGTAAGTTACTTATTCATGCTATTGGAAATTATAGCAAACATGCAGAAAGTTACCATAAAAAGAACGTCATTAATAAACATACACTAAAGCAATTACAGTATTTCATTTAAAATATTTACATTCAAAATCCATGCTTGCTTTGATGCATTTTATATGTGCTTGTACTGCATGCTCAACTAACAGCCAGTTATCTTACTTTAGCTAATCTCCATGGAATCAGTGCTCTGTCATAACATACTTAAATTTTCAAGGCTGACAAAAACAAAGAACTGCCACTGATACAATCATATTGGAGCTCTAAGATGGCTCAGCCGGTAAAGGTGCCTGCTGCCAATCCTGACTACCTGAGTTTATTCTTGAGATACACGTGGTAGGTGCAGAGAACTCCTGCAAGCTGTCCTCTGGCCTTCCCATGCTTGCCAAGGTACACGACTCACACAGGTACACAAGATGAAACTCAAAATAGTAATAATCATATCAAGACTAGCTTGGAGGCAGAGTTCAATGGAGAGCATGTCACCCATATGCAAAGCCCTGAGTTAAATTTCAGCACTACATAATTATCATCATGACTATTCATCATAAATGCTATCATAAATTAAGAACAAACAGCAGCCTAATTTCCCTGACTATTCTGAAAATACAGGTAACTGCAATTCCAAATTGAATTCGAGAAAGACAAGAGAAGCACACTAGACTGTTTTCTATAGAGATACATACTCTGGGAAGTTGAAACTCAACAAGATACTGTGTTTTAGTAAATGAAAGCCACAATTCATTAGAGATCATCTGAGAGAGCCATTTTTATCTGTGGCAATCAGTAAATCAAAGAGTGAGGACAATGTGTGATTTTACATTCCTAAAAATTAACAGAAAGTATCCTTTTTCTTCACACCTCATGAGGTATATAAAATTATTTTCAAGGAAAATAGTTCTAAGAGGGTTTTTTCTTTTAACAGTTTTCTTTTTAATTGTGTATATCTGTATGTCCATGTAGGTGTGTGTGCAGGTCCTGCAGAGGCCAAAAAGAGGAATTACAGGTGGTTGAAAGCTGGAAACTAAATGCAAGTGCTCTATAAAACAGTATTTGCTCTAAACCACTGAGCTATCCAGCCCCCTTGCTTGAAAAAGAACTGTGACTAAATATCATGTTACCATACTATAGCCAAGTCATTTAACTTAGTAAGTCCAATTCTGCATACAATCTAGGTTTCCAAATTCTATTCAAGGACTCATATTTCAATAAATTGGTACAATAAAATCTGCATAACAAAGGCTTTTAAAAGATTTTTTAACAGTTTATTTTTATTTTACATGCATTAGTGTTTTGCCTGCATGAATGTCTATGTGAGGGTGTCAGGTCCCCTAAAACTGGAGTTAGAGACAGCTGTGAGCTGCCATGTGGGTGCTAGAAATTGAACCAGGGTCCTCAGGAAGAGCAGCCAGTGCTTGCAACCATTGAGCCATCTCTTCAGCCCCCTTAAAGGATTTTTTTAAGCTTCTGGATTCATTTCTCCACAGAATTATATGTGTTACACCTGAACCAAGTAACATTTGTCTTAAGAGTCACAATTATGTCCATTTCTTAAGAAGTCTTTATCATGCTGGGCGGTGGTGGCTCACGCCTGTAATCCCAGCACTCGGGAGGCAGAGCCAGGTGGATCTCTGTGAGTTCAAGGCCAGCCTGGTCTACCAAGCAAGATCCAGGACAGAGAAACTGTGTCTCGAAAAACAAAAAAACAAAAAAACAAAAAAAAAAAGAAGTCTTTATCAGGGCTGGAGAGAGAGTTCACTGGCTAAGAGCAGTTGGTGCTTTTGCAGAAGACTCAGGTTCAGTTCCCAGCACTTACATGGCATCTCACAACCATCGTAACCCAAGTTCCAGAGGAGCCAATGCCTTCTGACCTTCACAGGTACCAGGCAAACATGTGGTGTGTGTACACACACACACACACACACACACACACACACACACACACACGTACAGGCAAAAAAAAACCTAAAATAATTTGAAATTATATTATTCTGCTTAGTTAAGTCTTATTTATGAATTATTACTAAACACTCAAGAAACAAAGCCACATTTAACTTATGCCTCATGAACTAGGTACTATACTATAAATCTCAACCCTCTATTAAAGTAGTGAAGTGCTGGCCTGGCCTGCCCAAAAACATTTGCACCCTGCTGTTTAAAAAAAAAAAAAAAAAAAAGAAAGCAAAAAACACATATGAAACACATATGAATAAACTGTGGTTAAGTTCAGTTGTCAATAGTTTCAAATGAGAAATTTTTCAAAAGGATTAATGACAGCAGTCTTAGTGTTTTTTTAACTTTCTTAAGATAAATTATACATAATATGTAGTTACTAATATGAAGCTGTGGAGATTTATAAATGTTTGTAGGGTATCTTAAAAGACTATAGAAAATGAAAGAGGGTAAACACACAATTTTCAAATTCTCTTAAAATATTAAAGTAATTCTGAATTATAAAATTTATATAAATAAAAAAAAAATCAAAAACATTGGTGGTGGTGTCACATGCCTTTAATCTCAGCACTTGAAAGGCAAGGCAGGTGGATCTCTTGAGTTCGAGGGTAGCCTGGTCTACAGAGTGAGTTCCAGGACAGTCAGGGCTACACAGAGAAACCCTGTCTTGAAAAACCAAAAAAGGGTTGGGGATTTAGCTCAGTGGTAGAGCGCTTGCCTAGCAAGAGCAAGGCCCTGGGTTCGATCCTCAGCTCAAAAAAAAAAAAAGAAAGAAAAAAAAAAAAAGAAAAACCAAATAAAAAGAAAGAAGGGGGGGGGGGGACACTGCTTGACTCTTAAGTCAAAATTCCCAATTTCTCTTCTCTCATCTTCCTGCATCACTATCTTCCTCACAACATCAGGAAAAACAGTGGTGCTACAGCAGGATCCTGACGACACGGAGAACCCACTAACTACAAATTTAATCCCATTCCAGAGCTCAGATAACTTATCAAATCCCCATTAAACCTCTTATCCTTTCTTCATACGGCGCTCCTATCCTGATTTCTCCAGTTTCCACAAATGATACCATTCATATCCCTGAACCTCAGCTGAGAATCTCAGAATCACGTGAATCCTGCCTTCTACACAATTTTTTCCCAGTAGTTTCCATCTGATCAGTTATTTGTTTCCACCCAAGCCACACAGGCACTGGGAGCCCACAACTGGCAGCAGAACCAGAAAAACTAGAAGGAGCCTTATGGAATACAAAGAAAGATAACACTTTACCTAGAGAAAGTAAAATGCATAATGCCAAAGTTCGTTTTTGGTTTTGTTTTTTGGGGGTTTTTTGTTGTTGTTGTTGTTTTTTGAGACAGGGTTTCTCTATGTAGCTTTGCACTTTTCCTGGAACTCGCTTTGGAGTCCAGGCTGGCCTGGAACTCATAGAGATCCGCCTACCTCTGCTTCCCAAGTGCTGGGATTAAAGGCATGCGCCGCCGCCACCACCTAGCCTGACTGAGGTTTAAGGCTGGGGTTCACATTTGATACATCTGAGATATATTCCTATCTAGCTAGCCAGATTACAAACTGGCAAAAGCTAGCTATACCCATTCCCCCCCCCATCTTACCACACAAGTTACATATGTATCACCAAATATCTAAAACATTTTGCTGAAAATCACGGCCCTTACAGTGTCCTCCTCTCACTTCACTCCCCATCAAAAGATAAACAATGGACTGGAGAGAGGGCTCAGCAAATCAAGAGCACTGCTGCTCTTCCAGGGGACCTGGGTTTCATTCCCAATATTCACATGGTGATTCACAATCATCTGTAACTCCAGTTCCAGAAGATTCAACATCCTCTTCTGGACTTCGCAAGCACCACGCACATGGTGAACAGATATACATGCAAGCAAAACTTTATTTATATACATAAAATAATAAATTTTAATTTATAATAACATAAATAAATGTGATCAGGTGTGCAGACACATGCCTGAAATCCCAGCACTAAGAAAAGTACAAGCAGGAGGATGTCAACTTCTGGACCAGCCTGGACTACAGAGATAGTGTCTCAGAAATAAATGAACATGCAGCCGGGCGGTGATGGCCCATGCCTGTAATCCCAGCACTCAGGAGGCCAGAGATAAGTGAATCTGTGAGTTTGAGGCCAGTCTGGTCTACAGAGCTAGTCCAGGACAGGCTCCAAAGCTACAGAGAAACCCTGTCTTGAAGGAAAAAAAAAAAAAAAGAAAGAAAGAAAGAAATGAACATGCACTGCATAAAATGTAACTTGTAATAGAAATAATACAATTTTCATAACAAAATTATAAAACCCCTGCTTTGATATTTTGGAATATGACTAATTTATGGGGGGGAAAAAAGAACAACCATACAATTTGTCAAATAGCTTATAATCTGGAGCCTTCTGGTCCTGTGACCCACAACTAAGCACACTGCTCTCACCAGACTTCAAGACATGTTTTGGCTTTCCTGAATTTCTCACTAGCTCTTCTCCCTCAATCTTTGTTGGCTTCTTTTTATTTCTGATTTCAGGCACCAAGAGTTCCTTGGTTGACACAGCTCTAATCGCCAACTCACTCTTTGAAGAATTTCAATCAATCTGTGGTTTTACTTTTTTCCCTTCCTTTCTTTATTTGTATGTAGTTTACATGTAGGTCAGAGGACAACTTTCAGGAGTCAGTTCTCTCTTTCCACTATGGGTGTTACAGGGATCAAATTCAGGTCATCAGCTTTGGCAGCAAATGCCTGTACCTGAGCCATCTCACTGGCTCCCATCTGTGGGTGTTAAATACTACCTATATGTTGATGATTCCCAAATTCTATTTCCAGTCTGACATTCTGCCCAACTTCATATTAATAAATCCAGCCGCCTCCAGAACATTTACTCAACTATTTAGCATCCATCTCAAACTTACCATATCCAAAACTGAATTCTACATCAGAATTTCATGTTTCTAAGCTTCAGTTTAACTATCAACAGTTTAAAGGAACTAGACTACTAAGAATAAAAAAATAAATTGTTCATTAAATACTTGTTCCATCTGGGCAGTGGTAGCACACACCTTTAATCTCAGCACTCAGGAGACAGAGCCAGGTGGATCTCTGTGAGTCCGAGGCCAGCCTGGTTCTAGAGAGCAAGATGCAGGACAGGCACCAAAACTACACAGAGAAACTTTGCCTCAAAAAAACCAAAAAGAAAAAAAGCAAAAAGAAAGAAATACTGTTCCATCCCTCGATACCTGAAAGTATGCCATTCTATGCCAGACTTCTGTATTAAAAATCTGAGCAACATAAACTACTATCACAACCCATGCATGAACTGATTATTTGGATAGTGCTACATAAAGGGACAAGTACTAATTTTTTGCAAATCACTAATTTTTGGTAGTGGTTCTGAGGAACAAAAAAAAAAAAAAAAAAAAAACAAAAAACAGAGCTTTGCATGTGCTGGCAAGTACTCTGAGCTTTAGTCCAAGTATCATCTAAAAATACTTCATACATGTGAAAACAATGTATAAGTAGATCTCAGAATTACCCTTCCTCTATAGAAGTCACTGTTTACCTAGGACATAGTCCCTTGTTATCAAAGAAGACTGAACTGAACAAACCCGGTAAAAGTCCTCCCAAAAATGTGAAAAATAAGTAGTACAAAATAAATTCAAGTTAAATAAGTTATAGATCAGGTAAGGTGATGCATGCTTTTGAATCTCTGTGAGTTCGAAGCCATTCTGGTCTACAGAGTGAGTTCCAGGACAGTCAGGGCTGTTACACAGAGAACTCCTGTCTCAGAAAAACAAACAAAACAAAACAAAAAACCAGCTAGCAGAATGACACTGGCCACACCAGCACTATGCCATTACTTAACTGAGACAATTACCCATAATACAACTAGATAATCTATCTTCATTCCACACAAAACTCTCTTATTTTATTTATGCGTGTGTGCATGTTGAGTGTTGGGAACCAGATGTGTCCCCTGAAACTGGAGTTAAGGCAGTTATAAGCTACCTGATGTTTGTGCTGGGAACACAAACAACTCCTGTCCTCTTGCAAGAGCAGTACATGGTCTTAACCATTGAGCCATCTCTCCAACCCCATTAAAGATTACCATTTCAATGTGATAAGAATGTATTAACTACCCGAGTGGTGGTGGTACACACCTTTAGTCTGGCACTTTTGGGAGACAGAGGCAGGTGGATCTCTGTGAGTTCAAGGCCAGCCTGGGCTACAGAGTGAGTTCCAGGGCAGCCTTTAAAGCTACACAGAGGAACCCTGTCTCAAAACACACACACACACACACACACACACACACACACACACACACACACAGTATTAACTAGGGGCTGGAGAGATGGCAACAATGGCTGCTCTTCCAGAGGACCTAGGCTCAATTCCTAGCACCCACATGGCAGCTCACAACTGTCTGTTAACTACAGTTCCAGAGGATCTGGCACCCTCACACAGACATACATGCAGGCAAAACATCAGTGCACATAAAAAAAATAAATCTTAAAAAAAGAATGCATTAACTAGGGGAGGAAACATAAGAGAATTATCACAGGTTCTCTCTCTTAAACAGGAATTAGCAATCCACTGATGAGAAAAAAAAAACAAAAAACAAAACTAGAAGACTTACAATTGTATCCAATCTCGCATATAACATATATGACATTTATATAACATAAATAGTGACGTTTCTTTTCATCTATCTCCTAGTCATTTCAGGAATTCCCTCTACTTACTAACTTTTTCTCTTTAAATACAAAATCAACTTTCTCCTAAGCATTGCAATTACTAGACAGTGTAAAAAAGAAGGTAAGGAATACTACATACATGCATGTCCCTCAGCTATAGTAAAATCAATTTTACCATAACTTCAGAGTCATGTACCCCAAATTACAACCTCAAACAAAACTAATCAATTTACAACTCAGAAATAGTGGACAGATACAACTAGGTAAAACATTCTCCTTGTGCTCAGGGAAACTATAGACATGAAAAATTACAGACTTCTTAGATGTGTATGGGACTGGGACAATTAACCTTCAGAGTACATTGCCAATTCAGCATTTAAAAGTAAAGGAGAAGACACATGCCTTTAGTCCCAGAACTCTGGAGATAGAGGCAGGTGGATCACTTTGAGTTCAAGGCCAGCTGGGTCTACAGAGTGAGTTCTAGGACAGCCAGGACTACAGAGAAAAACCTCATCTCTAAGACAAAAATAATTAAGTAAAAATAAAAGAGGGCTGGGAGTTAATTCAGTCTAGCATGCCTGAAATCCTGGCTTCCATCCCAAGAATCATAAAATAATGAGACTTTTCTAAGAACTAAAAAGGAGACTTTTCTAAGAACTTAACTGTAGCCTGCAGTTTCTCTGGTCCTGCGCCCTGCCCCACAGTCTGGACGAATCTCTCCCACCCACATCCTGCATCCACTCGCTCCCAAGTAAACACACAGAGGCTTATATTATTTACAAACTGTATGTATGGCCTACTGGTCAGGCTTCTTGTTAAGCTAGCTCTTATAACTTAACCCATTTCTATTAATCTATATGTTGCCATGTGGCCATGGCGTTACCAGTCTGCTGGCATCTTGTTGCTTCTTGGGAGGCGGGCTGGTGTCTCCCCTTACTCTTCTTTCTCCTTTCACTGTCTCTCTTGGATTTTCCCGCCTGGCTCCATCCTGCCCTGCCATAGGCCAATCAATGTAGCTTTATTTATTAGCCAATGGGGAGTAACACATATTCACAGCATACAGAAAGACATCCCACAGCACTTAACATGTTCAAAACTTCTTTCATTATTCTATTCTCTGTAGAGATTGCCAACAGATTACTCCCAAATTACAAAGCACCTATAAGAAGGTCACTGATAAGTATATCTAGCTCACTAATAGCAGTTTTTCATCAGATGCTAAAGGAGCTACATGTTTGACAGGGGAAGAAGGTAGAAACCTGCAACTTTTACATAAAAGTATATGCAATAAGGCTGTAAAAAAGTGGCAGAAGCAAACATCTGAAATACTCCAAGGCATTGCCAACTTAGATTTACCATCTGGTTCAAAAATACCAATCTCTCAAATCAATTCAACTTCTGTTATTTATTTGAAACATAAAAGTTATTTTTGAATTAAAATTGTATAAAAAACATCAGCTTTAGTGGCCCATATCTTTACACACAACACTCAGGCAGAAGCAGGCAGACCTCTGTGAGTTCAAGACCAGACCAGCCTGGTGTACAAAGCAAGCTTCATGATAGCCAGGGTTACATAGTAAGACCGTATAACAACAACAACAACAACAACAACCAAAAAAAAAAAAAAAAAAAAAAAAAAAAAAAAAAAAAAACCTTAAAATGTGTTACTTAATAATGTAATCTAGAACCAGACAGTGGTGGTACATGTCTTTAATCCCAGTGCTCAGGAGACAGAGCCAGGTGGATCTCTTAGTTTGAGGCCAACCTGGTCTACAGAGTGAGTTACAGGACAGCCAGGGATACACAAAGGAACTCTGTCTTGAAAAAAACCAAAACCAAAACAAACAAAAATCAATGATTCCTATAGTATAAGTAATAAGAACAGGATGAAGTTTTTTTTTTTTTCTCTTTCATTGTAAAGACAGCAAAGGGCATCATGCAGAACAGTGAAAGCACTGTTTGTTCCAAATCGTTAGAAGTGGGTGAATAGCTAGGCCAACTCTGTCTATTTCACAATTCTGCCAGTTAGCCCTGTTCAACAAGTAAACAGAAATAGCTAACAAACCTTGCTAAGCATTATATGAAACATTTTACATATATTAGCCAATTCACTCCTCCAAACTACTATTATGTCCAATTTTAAAGACTAGAGACAAAGTACATTAACTACCATTAAGAAAAAATAATAATAATCAGGAGCTGCTAAGTGATAGAGCCAGAATTTGAATCCAAGCCTTCTATATCCAAGCGCACACACTCAGTTGCATGTTCCCACCATCCAAAACTTGAATTATTAACTTGCCTGAGTTTCTTGTAGAGCAATCCTTCTGAGACTACCAACAGGCAATATTTAAACATACATTTTGAAAAACATCAGAAACTTGGTGACACACATTTTATTCATGTTTTCCTTTTTAGATTTGGAACTATGAAAAAGACATCTAAAAAGTTGAAGTAAGCAGAACCTAAAAATTTATTTTAAAAAAACACTAAATTTGTGCCTAGAATGGGTAGCAGTGAAGGGACACACTACAGGCAGCCTGACTTTAGACTAATCTATAACAGTCCAGATTGGAGAAGGAATAAAAAAAAAGAATCGGACTCAGGAGGCAAAGGCAGATAGATCTCTGTGAGTTCCAGGACAGCCAGAGCTCAGAGTGAGACCCTGCCTGTCTCAAAAAACAAAAACAAACAAACAAACATGCTATGTTAATACAAATTTTAAAAGCCTTCTGTTAGCATTCAGCCAAGTGAAAAAGAGTAAGTCTAACTACATGACATGTCTAGATGGTACAGAATCTACAGATGACCACATTGTAAAGAAAAGCAATGACTGTCTATGTGATTAGTAGGCATATTCTACATATCTGTTAGAGCCAAAATCATCTTTCTTGTAAAAATAAAAGGTAATTAAATAATGTGCTCTCCAGCATGGTACTACTCTAGTTAGCAAAGCCTCTATTCTTCTGTGTTAAACTCACTTTAGAATTTCTACTAATGGATTTATTCTGCAAACACCTTATTTCCAAAGATAATGAAAAAAATAAATTTTCCGTTTCAACTGTAATCCAGGGAGTTAAGCTCAAATTTTAAAACTAGCTGAGCAGTGAGGGTGCATGCCTTTAATTCCTGCACTTGGGAGGCAGAAGTAGGTGGATCTCTGAGTTCAAGGCCAGCCTGGTCTAAAGATTGAGTTCCAGGACAGCCAGAGCCACAGAAAGAGATCCTGTTTCGAAAAACAAAAAACCCATAACTAATATTTAATTTGTTACTACAAAACAAACCTGAGCAATATCAAAACCTGTCTCCAATGCTGTCATATGCCCTACCATGAATTAAATGTACCAAATAATATAAATGGTAATAGAAATAGAATGTGATCAAGCCTCTGATATGACTGCCAAGTTATAGGATGTAGTAGACAAAGAGGCACAAGCCTGCTTGTGATTGGGATAGTTCCAGTGGGAGAGGGAAATCAGCACTGAAATATTTAGTTTTTCTTTAAATAATCCCCAAGGAAGAGGTAGAAAAACTAGAAATGAAACAATGTGTGCCATGTGTTGATAATGAGGTTATGAACACATGAGAATTCATTGTCCTGGAAGGGACAGAACAGAACACAGAATGAAATGTTTTGGAGATTATTAACACAATCCTACTGAAAATAATGGTTTAGGGACTTACATTGGTCTATAAATTGTTTACTGAATTGTAAATAAATTCAAAGTAAATGTTTAAAAAAACTGTTCTTGCAATTTTACAGAATTTTTTTTTTTTTTTTTGGAGACAGGGTTTCTCTGTGTAGTTTTAGTGCCTGTCCTGGATCTCGCTCTCTAGACCAGGCTAGCCTCAAACTCACAGAGATCTGCCTACTGATTGCTGGGATTAAAGGCGTGCACCACCACCACCTGGCAGCTAGCTATATTAAGTTTTAAAAATAATATTAATTTCCAAACCCAACTGAATGTTTTATGTCATTGTATTCAACACTTAAAAATTATTCTGGATAAGCCAAGTGGTGGTGGTGTACTCCTTTAATCCCAGCACTCGGGAGGCAGAGCCAGGCGGATCTCTGAGAGTTCAAGGCCAGCCTGGTCTACAGAGCAAGATCCAGGACAGGAACCAAAACTACACAGAGAAACCCTGTCTGGAAAAATCAAAAACACAAAACTTAACATAGCTGTGAGTAGTAGCATATGCCTAACAAAGCCAGCACTCAGAAAGCTAAGGTCGGAGGATCACTATCCTCAAGTTCTAGGTCAGCCTGCAAAGTATTCACCAAACTAGCCTGGAATACATAATGGGACCCTGTCTTATAAAGAAAAGGAAAAAACAATTTATTATTCTACAACTTACAGGTATGGTTTAAAAGTGAGAAATACAACAAAATATAAACCAAAGATCCTTTCATCCTAAACTTCCACAGATGAGTATACTTCAGAAAAATGAAGTAGTAAAATGCTGCCTTTAGTTTGTACTGAAAGAGCTGGGGATGTAGCTTAATTGGCAGAGGACTCACCTAGCATGAACAAGGGCATGGGTTACATCTCCAGCACATTCCTGTAATTCCAGAATTGGAAAGGCAGAGGCAGGAGATCAGAAATCCACCTACATGCCAAGTTTTAGGAAAGCCTGAGCTATATGAGAACCTGTCTCAAAGAAGAGAGGAGGAGGAGGAGGAAGAAGATAAGAAAAAGAAAAGTTCATGAGTATACAAGCACAAATCTACAAAATACACTGCGCCAGGCACAGTGTACACTTTAATCTCAACAGTCTAGAGGCAGAAGCAGACAGATTTCTGTGAGTTCAAGGCTGGCTTGCTATACATACCAAGTTCTAGGCTTGCCATGAGACACTGAGACCCTGTCAAATAAAAACAAACAGGTGGATCTGGTGTTGAATGCCTTTATTCCCAGCACTTGAGAGGCAAAGCATGTGGACCTCTGAGTTCGAGGCCTATGAGTTCAACTTCTGAGTTCAAAGCTACACTGGTCTACAGAGTGGGTTTCATGACAGCCAGAGCTACACAGAGAAACTCTGTCTTGAAAAAACAAAATAATAAATAAATAAAGATAGAATTATAGATCCAAGTGAGATAAATAATTGAACCAACAAATGATTCACTATTAAAAATATTAATGTTGCCGAGTGTTAGTGGCTACATTAATCCTTTAATCCCAGCACAGGAGGATCTCTGTGAGTTTGAGGCCAGCCTGGTCTACAGAGCAAGTTCCAGGACAGGCACCAAAACTACACAGAGAAACCCTATCTCAAAAAAAAATAAAATAAAATAAATAATAATAATGTAACCTTATCAAGTCAATGGGCTACTTGGATTTGTAAAAGGCACTTTCATAGACCAATACCGGTAATGAGATTGAAATCTAGATCAGTTAGCATTCCTACTAATAATTAAGTTGGATGCCTTACTTCTTTTCTTCCTTTTTTTTTTTTTTTTTTTTTTTGGGAGACAAGGCTTTTTCTGTGTAGCCCTTGCTGTCCTGGAACTCACTCTATAAAACAAGCTGGCCTTGAACTCACAGAGATCCACCTGCTTCTCCCTCCCAAATGCTGAGATTGATTAAAGGCCTATGCCACCACTGCCTGGCTGACCATAAACATAAATTTAAGAGCTAAACTATAAAATATTAGATGAAGTCAGGCTTCCAACTTAGTTTTTTTTTAATGCAGCTATCCATTTCTCCTACTGTATGTTGAAATTTACTGAACTTTAAGCCTAATTATTCTCAACTATAAGCTGATTATTTTGAGACAGTATTCTTTAGATGTATACCAAAATCCCTGTTGTGTAGCTGAAAGGATCCTCATTTAGTGCTGCATATTAAGCTGCAATAACACACTTGCAATTTGAACTCAGAAGACAGTATATAATGGCTATGATTTGTTGTTGCTGTTTTGCTTTAAATAACCCCCTTCAATTCTCTGCTTCCTTGTTTAGGACATATCATTAACTTTCTTCTTTTATTTCTCTTTGTATTTAACAAAGCTAAAGCTTACCTATTTATTATTTTTGTGGTGCTAGGGATCAAATTTAATTGTTAGGTAAACATTCTAGCTCTGAGCTACATCACATATTACTCTTCCTCATTGGCCTTTTGATACATACCATCAGCATCAGAGGTTAGAAATGCAAACTGAGGCTACAAATTATTGCTCCTTCCCATGTCATTTGCATACAATGCAGGATGGCTACCCTTCCTGTCACTAGTACCAAATCCAAAGCCAAGTAACTGCCTCAGACCCAGTGAAGGAAACCAGACATTTTCATTTGAATAATCTAATACAGTCATTGGAAAAATACCAACACCTTGTACTAGTTTTTTTTTTTTAAGTGCTAACAGATGTAAACATACTGACCAAGGATTTTTTAAGACATGACCATAGTTTCAAATATTTTGTCTCATAAGTCACCCAAAATCCCAGAAACTTCAATAGAAGAAAGCATATAAACTGAATATCCTGGAATACCTCTATAACCAGAAATACTTTGCCAGACCATATTTTCAGGGCCAACTGTACTGTCTCCATAGATAAACTCATTTCTCTGATCCTTAAAAAATATAGTTGGGAAGCAGAAATCATAAAAAGAAACCTACATTACCACAGAATAAGAAAAAAAAGAAAAGGTAGAAAAGTTTCACACAAAAGAAGAGCAAATATATCCCTCCAGGTTAAGTTCTCAGGGGTTGTTTTTTGTTGTTTTGTTTGTTTTTCGACACAGGGTTTCTCTTTGTAGCTCCAGCTATCCTCAAACTCACACCTCTGCTTCCCAAGGGAAGGGTAAAAGGCATGTGCCACCACTGCCCAGTCTCAAGAGGGTTCTTAGGAGACAGCACTGAAGGTGTCCCACACTAAGAACCATGAATACAGAAAAGGTGGATTAAATAAAGACCAAGAGGAGACTTCACGGGAACAAACAAACTAAGTTTGGCTAGACTGAGCTTCACACAGGGAAGACAAAAAAAATTAATACTAAAGGATACATAAACACTAGACTACTGAGAAATTTGAACACCATAAGGAGTTTGAATTTTTTTCATTCATTTCTGTAGGTTTATATATTGTGGTAAGAGGTGTGTTTAAATACACAAAATATAATGTACCCAAGGCGTAAGTGGGAATTGGCATATTTCAAATAAGCCACCACAAACAGAGAAAAGTGTTCAAACAAAAAGTATTTCTAGGAAAGAGGGGAAGGCCGCAGCAATGCTCATATAAAACAGAATTAAGTTACATAAAAAGTTTGCATCCTACTTCTGCAACATTTAAAATTTAAACTTTATAAAAGCAATATAAATATCAAATACATGAAATGACTCACTGTATCAATTACACATGAATCAATTTACCTCAAATGTTGTACAACTGAGTTCTGTTAATCCTCAGACTTTACTTTTTATTTATTTATTTTATGATGGGAAGAGGCAGGTTTTCTCTGTATAGTCCTGACTATCTTGGAACTCGATCTATAGACCAGGCTGGCACAGAACTCAAGAGATTCGCCTTCCTCCGCCTCCTGAGTGCTGAGACTAAAGGCGTGCACCACCATTCTCGGCTTAATCCTCAGACTTTAAAAGTGATATGTCATAACCCCTTTGAGTACACTGAGCTGGATCAAGGCCATTAGCTTAAAATACACTACTGTGAATGAGTTCATCATCCTATCCCAAATACATTTCAGGAGTAAATAAATGGGTGTCCCAACACTCAACTGCACTAATAAAGGTGTTAAAATAGCAACAAGTAAAAATCTCTCAAAGCATTCAAATAACATCCTCTCCAGAAAAATGTAAAATGTCTCATTACCCTCACAGATTAATTTTTTTAAAGTTACAAAAGTTTAATGATACTATTTTAAGAGCCTCCAAATCAAGAGAGAGCAGGCTTCTAAATATATTTACAAATACTTCATTTAATTAACAGGATCCAGCTTTACTTTTCCCAAGCATAGCCATTTTCTAATGGCCCCTGCCAAACCAAGATCTCCCCTGGCTTCTCTACGTATACCAAGTCACCCATGTTTGATCAACAAAGGTACCATGGATGCTGCAAAAGTTGACAGAAAGTCAACTAAATGAGAGACCACGGGGTACAGGAGCCATTCATTATATAACACTTCCCAGTATTTGCACATCATGTTTATTATCATCATCACAGATCAAACGTACGACGAGCCCAAACATTGGCAGCAGTAGAGGATAACTGTGAGACAGGGTACGGTAACCGAAAGGGGAAATCGAGGGCTGAGATACAAAATTCTAAGCAAGTTGGTTTCAAAACACCAGTGTGTCTCCAAGATAATGGGAGGGTTCAAACTTCCTGCTTAACCTAAACTGCCTGTTTTGTCTGTGCAATGACTGGCCAAACCTGAGCAGAAAAACAAAACAACAGCAAAGCTCAAGGTAGCTGCACTAACCGATCGTTACCAGGAGCAGTTCCAGGTGCTCATCGCCACCCGAAGCCTCAACTCTCGCCCTGATTTGCTTTAAAATGGCAACAGCGGTAAGCCACTGTACCAGGCGGAGAGAACGCGGACAAGGGACCAAAATACAAGTTTGGAGACCAGCACCAACTTATAGCGACGAATCCGGATGTTTACGGCCTACTTGAGGAATGGGAACAAGACCCACACACTCGGACTAGGGAGGAATCCCAGTTGCCGGAATGCGGCGGGCAGAAGGGCAGCGCCAGGCAGGCAGCCGACAGTGGCCAACTCAGGTCGGTAAACAAGCCGGGCGGGCCACTCTCCCTCAGGCTCTGGGCTCTCCCCGCACCGGGAAGCCCAAGATGGACGCGCGGCTGCCGGCAGTCCCGGGCCTGCGATGAGCTTTCCCGCAACGCTGCCGCCCGGAGGCTTAGCAGCCTGGGCCCCGCGAGGCCCCGTCAGGCCGCGGCCGACCCGCGAGGGGCCTGTGCCGCGGCGCCCCCAGCCCTGGCCCGGTTACCTGGCGGCCGCGGCTCCTCCTTCCCGTCTGACGCGCGGCGCCCGGCGGCCGCGGCAGCGGCGGCGGCGGCGACTCCCGCACGGCCCGCGGCGACGAGCCGAGCCCGGCCCCTCTCCGCCTCCCTCGGCGCCGCCGCCCACCCCGCTGCTGCCGCCTCCGCCCTCCCGCCTCAGTCAGGACATGGTCTCCGCGGGCCCGCGCGCGGCTCCCAGCGGCCGGAGGGGCGGAGAGGCGGCGCGGAGGCGGGGGCCGCGGCTCGGGGGCAGGGGCGGAGCGGACGAGGGACGTCCTCGGGCGCTGAGGACTCCGAATGGCGGCGGTCAGGACCCTAGAGCTAAATAAACCCCGCGGCGACCGCACAACGTCAGGGACTGGACCTTGCTGCTCGCCGTCCTGTGATTGGTTCCGAGGCCGCCGGAAGTCCAGCCAATAGACAGCCGGCTCTTTCCAGGCGCTGGAGGCGGGCCGCGGCCGCTGACGTCAGCAGCGTGCGTCCTGATTGTGAGGCCGCGGCGCGCGCGTTCCCGCGACGCGTCCTCGGCGTTGGCAAGTATCCCGAAGTGCAGGTGCGGGATGCATGTGGAAGGCAGGAGGCAGGTACGCGGGGCCGCCGTGGGCTCTTCTCTGCAGCAGAGTCGCCAGAGCTTTGAATCATGCGCGAGTCTTGCATCTCAGACGTGAGCTGCTTGCTAACTGGGAGGCTGCTTCGCTGTTCCTTATGCAATTTAAAACTTTTTTTTTTTAATTTCAGTATTTTGAGACAGACTCTAATTCTGTAACTCAGGCTGGCCTAGAACTCCTAGTAATCTTCCTGCCTCAGCCTCCCTAAGAGTGCTGGGATTACAAGCTCTGCTTAGTTTGCATTTTATTTATTGATATTGATTGATTGATTGATAGATAAAGGGGTCTCTTGTAGCCTGGTCTGCTTCTAACCCCACTAAATAGCCAAGACTGGCCCTGAACTCCTGAACCTCCTGCCTTAGCCTCCCGAGTGCTGGACTTACAGGTGTGCCACCACCATGCTCGGCTTCACCTAAAAATTTTTGTACTCAAACTTTTTCAAAGTGTAAATTGCTTTAGAAGTAATGTGTTGAGGACCGAAGTGGGTAAAGGTGCCAAGCTTGACGACCTGAGTTCCATTCTCACTACCCACATGGTGGAACAAAAGAACTCCCACAGGTTCTCTGATCTACACACACAATAAGTAAATGTGATTTTTTTTTTTTTTTTTTTTTTTAAGTAATAGGGGGGCTGGAGAAATGGCAGGCATTTAAGAGCACTTTCTGCTCTTTCAAAGAACCAGAGTTAACTTCCCAGCAGCCACTTCAGTGGGCTACAGTCTCCTGTAACTCCAGCTCCAGGGGGTTCCGTGCCCTCTTGTGCTGCCACCAGCACCCACACTCACTTGCATAAACACACACATAAAAATAAAAACGTTTAAATAGTATGTTGCCGGAAAATTACAGCACTCTGGGAGGGCATTTAATGGTTGTGTTGGATCTATCAGGTACAAAAGGATGACCATGTTACTTGAAGTTTGATGTTTCCAAACTTGGATGGGAACTCACTTTGTAAAGCTGTCTATGGTATTCTAAATTCTTTGCATTAAATGATATAAGATATATGTACAGCTGTACCATGGCCAGCAAGGAATAATGTAATGTTTAGCTTCCCTTCACCAACGTCTTCCATAACCCTTGGGATGCTTCTTTTTCCGTAGTGATTGCTATGAAGTAGAGGCCTTCAACACCCCATCCTGCTCAAGAGCTTATCCATGAATTCAGTTTAAACAGAAATAGCCTTTTGCCTATAAAACAACACATTCTTGATCATATAATTAACTCATTTATAGATAGAATCACACACCATGCTATTATGTAAGAACAATAGTTCAACTAACACATTGGAAATATTTCCTTTAAGCACTTCTGAATACTTCCAGCTTCCCCTTCCTGAATCAAAGCTTCACAGCATTTTACCTACAAATAAGCACCAATCACATGATGAGGTGTCCGAGTTGTATGTTATTTTAGTAAGAAAAAAACAATATGATTTAGAGGAAGCTTTTTTAAAAATTATTTATCTTTATTTTGCGTGCATTGGTATTTTGCCTGCATGTATGTCTGTATGTGGGTCTCAGGTCTTACAGACAGTTGTTTGCTGCCATGTGGGTGCTGGGAATTGAACTCAGGTCCCCTGGAAGAGCAGTCAGTGCTCTTAACTGCTGATCCATCTCTCCAGCCCCAAGAGGAAGCTTTTAATTCAGTTTAATGAATGTCTAGTAAAAGTCTGTGTATCGAGGAGTAAGCACACAAAGTAAGGAAGGCTCATACTAGCGGCAAGAACAATAGCACAGAAAGAGGCTGAGTCAAAAATAGCCACAATTACCAAGTGGGATTGCTAAGTAAACTAAAGTGAAAGTTAACTTATACTTGGGAGACAGAGGCAAGTGGATCTCTGGGTTGGCTCTTGTAAACATGCCGTAAGTCTGATGACCTGAGTTTGGTCCCTAGAACTCACATAGTGGAAGAAGAGAACCAACTTCCATGGGTTGTCCTGCTCCACATATGTGCCAAGAAAGGCATTTGTCCATACATGCGTAGACTCACACATACATGTAATTTAAAAATTGAAAAAGACTGGTTTGTGCTATTTGGCAAAGATCAAACACCATTTTCTTAGGTATATTTGTGGTTTGAGAAATAATTCATTTAAAAAATGAAGTAATATATTTCTTTGAACCACTATGGTAACAAATAGGGTCAGTATTGTTTGCTATGCCTTTTCTGTTCGGTGTTTCCTGAGCTACCTGTAGAAAATACAATCCCATCATGTTTCTCCTTGTTTTCCATTCTAGGAGTTCTACTTAGTTCTATTAATAGTAGAAAGCCTGGACTGGAGAGGTGGCTCCAGAGTTAAGAGGACTGGAGTCCAGTTCCCAGCAAGCATGTTGGGCAGCTCACAACCACCTGTAACTCCAGCTCTAGAGGATCCTATGCCTTCGGGACTCCAGGGGCACCTGCACTCATGTGCACATACCCCCACACACATAATTAGAGATAAATTTTTTTTTTGTTTTGAGACAGGGTCTCACTGTATAGCCCTGACTGAACTAGAATTTCCAATTTAAGCCAGGCTGGCCTCTTAACTCACAGGAGCCTGCCTTTTGCCTCCCAAATGCTAGGATTAAAGGCATGCACCACCATGCCCAGCTTAAAATATTTTTTTAATAGCCACCAAAAGCGTTTTGCATGATAAGGTGCCTTATGAGAACTACCTTCCTGAAAAGTCTGTGATACAAACGAGAGGAAAACTATAGAAATAGGGGCAGCAAAAGCAATTGAAAGACAAGGAGCTGAACCTGAGTAGCCTTGGGAGTGGAAAAGAGGGACAGAGGTGGAGTGCAGTGGGTGACGAGGCTCACTAGGAAAAGGTTTTGTTTAAGAACCTTTCTATTTATGGTTTGCCAGTATCTGAAACTGGGGCGGCAGGAAGAATCAGAAGTCAGAGAACTGCGTGACTATGACATGAACAATGTCAGGATTCACAGGAAGAACTAGGTGCAGTGAGATGCCCTCCTCAGATCAGCTGTCTACAGATCAGCACTCAGAAGAATGGGGCGAGAGCTTGTTAGAAGCTAGGAAATATGCCAGGCTAATCCTGGACACATCAGAGTCAGCTACAAAGCAGTCACTGTGGAAGTCTAAGAAGTTGGAAAGAAAGAAAACTCCCAACAGAGAAAAAAAGAATGACTAGTCAGAAAGGTGGACATTACAGAAGCTGCAGGTGTGGTGAGCATCAAGTACATGGTTCCCAAAATAGTCCTGAGTATGCAGATTTTGAAATTTTGACCCATGAAAAGGTCAGTGTATTTGACAAACAGCTTCCCTGACCTTACAGAGAACAGTTCTCAGTAGGATGATTAGGAGAGATGCCAAGTTTTAAAAGCTAAAGCCATGCATGGGTTTACAGACTACCATCCAGGAGCTTTGGCCACAAGAGGAAGGCAAGAAATAGAGAAACAGCCACAGAGAGGGACTAGGCCCAGGAAAAGGTTTTGTTTTCAGCATATCTTTGTACTTTTGCAAACAGGAGAGAAGGTGGAGGAGGGATTGTTGGTAAGCCAGAGGGAAGTTAAATTCAGAGCAGGCTTTTGTTGCACGTTGGCATCTGTAACAAAAGACACTGCTTTTGGGGAAACTAGTACTTTTCCTGTGGCCTTCCTGGATGCCAGCCACAAACACAGAAAATAAAATCTCCTGTGAGCTGACAAAATAAACTTGGGAAGCATCAGACAAAATATATCTCTTCTGGGGCTGGGGAGTTGGCTTGGTGGGTAAGAAAAGCACTTGCTACACAAGCTTGAAGACCTGAGTTCAAATCCCCAGAACTTTCTTAAAGTTGGATATGCTATCACACATCTGTCATCCCAGTGCTTTCAAGGCGAAATGGGAAGAAGAGACAGACAAGAGAATCCCAAGAAGTTCATAGGCCAGCTAAAATGGCATAGACAGGGGCAGACAACAGAGGGACCCTCAAAGTGGAAGGTGAGGGCCAACGCCCCAAGTTTTCCTCTGACCTCCACTTGAGTCAACCTTTACTCACATGAATGTGCATACACACATGTACATCATAACTTCCTACTGGTCCCTCTGACAGTCTTCAACTGTCCTGCATCAGGTCTCACCTAATGGGCAGGAATTAATAGTCATAGTGTGGTGGGGGAAGAGGAAACCCTAGAAGACTGAGAAAGAGCAACAAGAAACAGCCTTGTGGCCGGGCGGTGGTGGCGCACACCTGTAATCCCAGCACTGAGGTGGCAGAGGCCGGTAGATCTCTGAGTTCGAGGCCAGCCTGGTCTACAAAGCGAGTTCCAGGACAGCCTCCAAAGCTACAGAGAAACCCTGTCTCGAAAAAACCAAAAAAAGAAAAGAAAAAAAAAAACAAAAAAAACAGCCATGTGGACTGGTCAAGGTCCAGCCAACCCAGACATACCATGCTAGCTGTCATGTACTCTGATGCTCCCCCTGGAGCCCCTTGTCTCCTCCTTTCTCTTTCTAGTCATCGCTGTCTAGTGGTTTAAAACACCCAATCACAAAGTGTCGTTATATAGAAAGAGGACACAAATTCTACATGTACCCAGTCTTAGGATAGTCGGAGGAGCAACCTTTTTTTGGACTAATGTCTTCTTGCATGTATCCAATCAACAACTTCCTGGCACAGTTCTGGTGTCTTCCCTGGGGTTCCGACAGCTATAGAAACAAAGCACCCTGAGGCTAGACCAAGAATGCTTCTAATAACCCTTTGGCCAGGTGTCCATATAAGCTAGACTCGCTGAGTTGTGAGAGAATCATTGCTATCTTAGTGATCCTTTTTAAGTGAGTGCAGCTCGATAGACGACCTCTTGTCTGCTGTGCATGAAAACCTGATATTGATGGCCAGTACAGCCCAAGGAGGAAGAGGACAGGGAGAAACAGCAAAACATGGCAGGGTCTGACATAACTTCACTTGTGTTACCATCTGAACCTAGAACTGTGAGTGGCCCAGTCACAGACTTCGGAGTCAAACCGTCCTGAGTTTGAATTACACTCTTCTGTATCTGTTGCCTGGTCCCTGGTCCCCGCTTCTTCAACAGAGAGGCTGAAAGTATGGCTGGGCGGTGGTGGCACACACCTTAAATCCCAGCACTTGGGAAGCAAAGGCGGGTGGATCTCTGTGAGTTCAAAGCCAGCCTGGTCCACAGAGTGAGTTCAGGATAGCCAGGTCTACATAGAGAGACCCTGTCTGTCTCAAAGAAAGAGGGAGGGAGGGGGGAACACAAAATACTATTTCCCTGACAGTTCCCGAAGATCTGGTGGAATAAACAAAGTCCTTGCAGTCTTACGGTCAGCACCACTTTGTTTGCTCTGTTTTATTCCAGCAGACAATGGTTGTTGGAGAATGAGTCTATACCAGGCACTGTATTAAGAATTGGCAATGTAGAGCCAAATAAGGCTGTCTCTGTGTCAGACTGCAGGGGATGGTGCCTAACCCAAGGCTCTCATACCCTCTAGCAGATCCTGAACTTGGATGAGAAGAAAATACATCTTGATTAACCAAGATGTAGTATACATCACTTATCAGCACAATCATCGACCACAATAGCAGACCTATGGCTTTGACACCTAGAAGCATAGATTCTGTCTGGGATTACGTTATGGTTGTGGCCATCTCAACCATATTATGTTCACAGCTGCAAAGCAATGGTGGCCATATGATCTGCCACTGGGTCTTGTCATTTAATATGTCATTGAAGCATATGAATGAATATTATAGGTTTTTAAAATCATTTCAATAACTAATATTTCAATTTAGTCAGTTTCCTTGTAATGTCATTTATTTTTGTGCATTAAAATAATAATAATAAGCAGCAGCAGCAGCAACACCCAGGTGGTGGTGCTGCATCCCTTTAATCCCAGGACTCAGGAGACAGAGACAGGTGGATCTCTGAGTTCTAGGCCAACCTGGTCTATAGAGTGAGTTCCAAGACAGCCAGGGCTGTACAGAGAGACCCCATCTTGAAACAACAACAACCATCATCATAATCATCATCATCCCAGGAGCTGGCAAGATGGCTCAACAAAGACACTTGCCATTAAGACTCACTAACCTGAGTTTGATCCCCAGGACCCACATGGTGCAAGAAGAGAACTAGCCCCTCTGACCTCCACACGCACACAATGAGCCACGCTCATGCTCACTTGCTATCCCTCGCTCCCTCTTTAATAAAAAGGAATAAAACAAAATAATAAATAAATGAATGAATATTTTTCAATTAAAAAGTAATTCTGGCCTGTGTGGTGGTGCATGCGTTTGATCACAGCACTTGGGAGGCAGAGACAGATGGATCTCTGTGAGTTCGATCCTGATCTGCATAGTGAGTTCCAGGTAAGGCTGTTTAGTGAGAAACCTCTCCCTTCATCTCATCCAAAAAGATAGCTTATTAGGTAAAGCATTTGCTACATAAACATGAGGACCTAAGTTCCGATCCCCAGAACTCACATAAATGAGTAGCCAGGCAGTGGTGACACATGCCTTTAACCCCAGCACTCCGGGGACAGAGGCAGGTGGGTCTCTGTGATTTTGAAGCCAGCCTGGTCTACAGAGTGAGTTCCAGAACAGCCAAGGTTACACAGAGAAGCCTTGTCTCAAAAAATAAAACGAAACAACAACAACAACAACAAAATACTGGAGCCAGGTGGTGGTGGCACACGCCTTTAATCCCAGCACTGGGGAGGCAGAGCCAGGTGGATCTCTGTGAGTTCGAGGCCAGCCTGGGCTACCAAGTGAGTTCCAAGAAAAGGCACAAAGCTACACAGAGAAACCCTGTCTCAAAAAACCAAAATAAATAAATAAATAAATAAATAAATAAAATAAGAAAATACTGGATGAGTATGGTGGCCCATCTGTAATTCCAGCACTCAAAAGGTGGAAAAGGGATTTCCAGACCAAGCTAGCTAGCTAAGCAGAGTTTTCAAGCTCTGGGTTCTGCCTCAATAAATAAAGTTTAGAACAATCAAGGAAGGCACCTCCATTCACATCTGTTAGTGCATCTGCATATGTATGTATGCTGACATCATACATACAAACATTCATACGCAAACATACATACACATAAACCACATACTCAGACAAAAGGATCAACCATAGATCAAAACTTGAACTTAGTGGTACATGCCTGTAATCCTACTAAAGAGGTGGAGGCAGGAAGATCATGAGTTCAAGGGGATATTTACTTGCCCAATTGTTTTGTTTGTTTTTTCTAGACAGGGTTTCTCTGGATCTCGCTCTGTAAACCAGGCTGGCCCTGAACTCACAGAGATCTGCTTGCCTCTGCCTCCCAAGTGCTGGGATTAAAGGCATGCACCACCATTGCCTGCCAGGCCCAATTGTTTTTAACAAACCTTTTAATTGCACTATGGAAAAACTGACATCTATGTCATCCCAAGCACATATTTATGCTTACACACATGCTCACATACCAAGAGTACATATATATGTGTGTATGTGTAGATAGATAGATAGATAGATAGATGTGTGTATAGATATATATGTGTGTATATATATATAATATATATATATCAGCACACATAATGTACAAATATCACATTCAGACATGAATGCATACATAAGAATAAAAATACTGAGCTGCATATGGTGGTTCATGACTTTAATCCTTACACTCAGGAAACAGAGGCAGGTTTGAGGCCAGCCTGTTCTACAAAGTGAGTTCCAGGACAGCCACACAGAGAAACCTTGTCTCAAAAAACCAATAAATAATAAATAAATAAATAAAATTGATCTGTAAAGTAAACCTTCATCACATGTCTTATCATGTAACACTTATGGGATTGAAAATATTCTGCCATTTTGCCAAATGATACAATGACAAAATTAGCTAAAAGTAATTCCAAAGCTGGGCAGTTAGGAATGCTAGGCTATTTTTCATTTTTTGCTTTCAGTCATTTCAAAAATAATGCAGGCTAAAGCTGTTTCAAAGTATTTGAAACTATCCATGACATCATTCTAGTATTTCTTAAGTTAATTCAAATGACTCATGCAAATGATTTCATTTGCTTCAGAAACAATGTGCACATTCAAACAATGAACCAAAGAGAAGAGCCCACTTGGCAGCCTCAGGGTTAAGAGGGAATAATGAAAACCAGCATTTTGTGACCTTTGATAGATATGGCAGATTTATAATGGCTATAAATATTTGTTAAATGCACCTTTCTGCCCAGCACAGACTCACTCAGTTAACATAAGAAATAAAGCATGGCCGAGTGTTGGTGGCACACACCTTTAATTCCAGCACTCAGGTGGCAGAGGCAGATAGATCTCTATGAGTTTGAGGCCAGCCTGGTATACAGAGAGAGTTCCAGGACAGGCTCCAAAGCTACACAGAGAAACCCTGTCTCGAAAAACAAAAAACAAACAAAAAAGCATGAACTGTTCTATAGTGAACTCTAGCCTGCTGATCTTCACAAGTCATTTAGAACTTACACTTACTGAACAAAATATGCCTTCCCCCTCGTTTAGATGTTTTGATGATTACTGACATGTCCTGGACATTTAGGTACATACATGGTGCATACCAGTATTTAAAAAAATAAATTAAATATTGAATAAACAAATTAACTTAATTTTTTTCCCCTGAAACAAAGTCTTTGTTGCTTTAACTGACCTCAATCTATTGTAGTCCGGGCTAGCCTCAAACTCCCAATCAATAGCAATTTTTTAACATTTTATTCATTGGTATGTTTGGATATATCTGTGCGTGTACAAATTTGGTGCTTTCGTCTGGGTGCACTTGTGCAGAGCAGAGAGGAAGGCATCAGGTGTAGTCCTCAGACACACTCTACCATTCCTCTAAGGAGGAAAGAGAAGAACCAGGGTCAGTTACTTGGAGACTCACATTTAAGCACATCCTTTGAGGACATTATCCCTGTTCCCTCCCAGACACAGCAGGCTGTGGGGACAGCCTTCTGTTGTTCGGCAGATTTTGAGATCAAATCAAATCTGTACTAGGTAATCAGCTTAATGGAGAATAAACCAAGAACTCACATGTGCCTGCTGTCAGCAGTCCTGCTGCATGGGGTTGACTATCTATCTCCACATGTCATCATCATTGCCGGGAAAAGACGTGCCTGGTGGGTTACATACAGTGGGTAAAATGGAAATGACCACATGAGCAGTCTTTAAAATGACGGTGCATTCTCTATAAAAGTCATCCCCAGACCTAAATTTTTGTTTGAATATAGAATGCCATATGTGAAAAAGAGTATGCAATTCACAACAACTTCTGAGATTCTTAGCACTAACCCAGATAACCACTGTCCACAGATTGCTGCTCTGTCTGTGCCCTGTGGAAGGAGATTTGGAAATTTGTTTCCATTTGGAAACAAATCAGCTGAAGTTGAAAAGTAGACAAGAAAAATCAGGAAGAACTTTGATCACAAGATCTACTGAATCTAAACATTAGTAAGCCACATTCCCTATCCAAATATGTGCAAGAAAGTTCCAGAAGACAGAGGGAAAAGTGTTTATGTCTATATGGGATGTGGCTTCAGAATTCCAATATGCTAACAGAATTCCAAAAATCAATTTCCAACTTTTACTTGGTAAAAATAATTGATGGGAGGGCAGTGCTGGAGAGCACTTAAGAGCACTGGCTGCTCTTCCAGAGGACCTGAGTTCAATTCCCAGTACCCAAATGGTGATTCACAACCATCTGTAACTCCAATTCCAAGGGATCCAATCCAGTGCCTCCTTCTGGCCTCTGTAGACACAAGATACAAGTGGTGCAGACATACACACAGGCAAACATCCATACATATAAAAACAAATAAATCATTAAACAAAAATCAGTGTTGGGCTAGGGATGTGGCTCAGTAGGTAGAAGTTCACCACATAGGCTTGAAGACCAGAATTTGAATCCCCAGAACCCACATAAACATCTGGTGGATATGGCAACTCACTTGTAATTTCAAGGCAAACTGGCTAGCCAGACTAGCCAAAACAAAAAGCTCTGGGTTCATCATGAGACCCTGCACAATATGTAGTGTAAAAAGTGATCAAGAAAGACACAACATCCTCCAAATATATACACACACATGCAAATGTGCACACATACCACATCACTGGCTCAGATTGTAAGCAGCAAGCAGCTGGTGAGAGAAAGTGCAAAAATGTAAAATCACTGTTACAGGCAAATGGTGTCTAAGTTCTGATGAAACTGTGAATGTGGAAGGACCTGGTTAGCTTTTCAGTAAGCCAGCTGCATGGCCTGTGGTTCATGCCACCATCAGTCCCAGCCTTCATCTGCAGTGGCCGAATTGAAGTAGTTACTAGAATAAAACATTGCTAGATGATGGATGCCAATATACGCATCTACAGAGAGACAGGCAGCTTATGGACCCCTCCTGTGCCTCAGACTTCAAGTCACATCACTATACAATGTTCTGCTTCCTACACCATTTATGAGCACCCAGACATTTTCTTTAGGGATTAATCCCATTCACTTTTAAAAACAAATGTTTTGTGGCTGGAGAGATGGCTCGGTGGTGAAGAGTACTTACTGCCCTTCCAGAGGACCTGGGTTTGGTTCACAACACTTACATGGCAGCTCGCAACTGCCTTTAACTCCAGGGCCAGATGATCTGACACCTTCCTTTGACTTCTGTAGGCTCCTGCATGCACATGGTGCACATACGTATATTCAGACACATGGGTATACTCTAAAATAAATTAAAATTGAAAGAGACTCATGCTTCGTTTCAAACTTCAGTCAGGCAATTGGGAGGCCAGATGAACTGCCTGGGGGGAAGGTGTGAAGATGCTCCCAATGGCTTATTTCTCCTTCCATTATGGCTTGTGCAACAGGAAGAAGAGATGGGGAGCCTGGCTCTGGTCCCCTACATAACTCCAGCTTGTGTTTCTAAGCCAGACACTAAACTAGGTGACTTTGTTCACTCATCTGTGAAGTGAGAACAGTAGTAGACTTGTTCTGTACATTCATCACCAAGACCAAACAAGAGAGTGCCCATCACCTCCGCCTTAGAGCCTAACAAAGAAGGCAACACAGGACTGAGCCTCAGAAAATCTCCTCCAGTTATGCATCAACTTCCTACTCCTCTGCTCAAGCCAGCCAGCCATTTACCTCAAGTCTTTCACTGGGGCAGACGGGAGGGAGGGAAAGGAGAGAAACAGGAGTGAATGTCCTTCCAGGCACAGAGGTCTATTGACCCCTTGCAAAACGACTGACCCACCGTAAAACTGTAAAATCCTTCAGCATGTGACGCTGATCAAATGCTCTGGAATTGCCCTCCCTCCATAATCAGTCCACACGTGGAAAAGTCATGTGAAGGGCTCTAAGATGAATCCACCTAGCAAAGGTGGCTGGACCCCTGATGACAGACTTTGAGTTTATGAAACCACAAAGACTTACTCTTTTTTACTCAGTAGTGAGGCGTTTTTACAGGAATTAGTGTGACTTCTTGATTTTTTTGTTTATTATTTTTATGTGCATTGGTGTTTTGCCTTCATATATGGTATGTATTGGTGTCAGGTCCCCTGGAACTGGAGTTACAGCAGCTGTGAGTGTTATGCTATGTGGTTGCTGGGAATATGAACCCAGGTCCTCTGGAAAAGCAGTCCGTGCTCTTAACCGGAGCATCTCTCCAGTCCCATAGTGTGACTTCTTGAAGCCCATTATGCTCACCTTTGTGGACACGGCCCTTCCTGGGCATGAAGTGGAAAATCTGCATACACATTAACCTTTATTTCTATCACATTAGACTGTTGGAAATCACTGACGTGGCTGTTATCTTATATCTTAACAGACTACACCAAACCCTAGCAGTCCCTTAGGATCCACTTTTCACAATCAATGAATAAATTCTTTTCTAGAAACTCCAACTATTCTGGAGATCCTGAGTGCCTGTGCTCCAGCAAAGCTGAAGCACCTCCCCGAGCAGTGGTAGTGTCCACCTTTAATCCCAGCACTTGAGAGGCAGAGGCAGGCAGATCTCTGTGAGTTTGAGGCCAGCTTGGTCTACATAATGAGTTTCAGAACAGCCAAAGTTACCCAGAGAAAACTTGTCTCAATGACAACAACAAAAAGTTGAAGCACCTCAATTGGAGATCCACTAAAAAATCATCATGTAACTGTTGAGAAATATTTTTCACCTGCACTGTTGAATTGTGTGTGTTCACACAAACGTAAGATGTATACTGCATTAGGTTTAAAGTAGACCTTTTGCAGGGCTGTGGAGACGGCTCTGTTGGTAAAAGTGCTTGTCATGCAATCATGAAGACTCAAGTCTGGGTCTCCAGCTCAAACATAAAAGAGCTTGGCATGGGCTGGCAAAATGGTTCAGAGAGAGGAGGCACCTGCTGCCAAGCCTGACAATCTGAGTTCAATCTCCAGGACTCAAACAAAGGAGAGAACCAATTCCCAAAAGTTGTCCTCTGACCCCGATACACACACACACACACACACACACACACACACACACACACACAGAGAGAGAGAGAGAGAGAGAGAGAGAGAGAGAGAGAGAGAGAGAGCGCTGAGAGCTGGGCATGGAAAGGAGGAGGGTCCCTGGGGCATACTGCCATCATTTACAAGTGGATGAGCTTTAGGTTCAGTGAGAAAACCTGTCTTCAGACATAAGGTGAAGACTGACTGAGGAAGACACCCCCCCAGCACTGAATCTGGCCTCAACGTGCCCATGTGCATGCAAGCACACATGCATATGTGTCCATTATTTTTTGCATTTAATGTCATTTGTGTTTTTGTTTTGTTTTGTTTTGTTTTGTTTTGTTTTGTTTTGAGACAGGATTTCTCTGTAGCTTTGTGCCTTTCCTGGAACTCATTCTGCCTCTGCCTCTCGAGTGCTGGGATTTAAAGATGTGAGCCACCACTGTCTGGCTCACATTTAATGTCATTTAACTTGAGATGCATTTCACTGTGAAACTCAGCTTTCTTTCTTAACTTCATGCACAAGGTTGAATGG
This sequence comes from Onychomys torridus, assembly GCF_903995425.1. Taxonomy (NCBI): domain Eukaryota; kingdom Metazoa; phylum Chordata; class Mammalia; order Rodentia; family Cricetidae; genus Onychomys; species Onychomys torridus. The sequence continues at coordinate 110,744,904 of NC_050443.1, read as the reverse complement.
TATCCCCTCAAAATTTCTGTCTGTAACCATAGAATGTGACCTTACTAAGCAATAAGGACTTTGTAGATGTAACCAGTCAATGTGACTAGTAGATGTACTCTAAAACCAAAGAATTGTGTCTTTACAAGAGGAGGAAAGGGGCTGGAGAGATGGCTCAGTTGTTAAGAGCACCGACTGATCTTCCAGAGGTCCTGAGTTCAATTCCCAGCAACCACATGGTGGCTCACAACCATCTGTGATGAGATCTGGTGCCCTCTTCTGGCCTGTCAAACATCCTGTATACATAATAAATAAATAAATAAATAAATAAATCTTTAAAAAAAAAAAAAAAGGAGGAAAGGGCACACAGAGACACAGATGAAGGGCACACAGAGACACAGATGGCCATGTGACAAGGGAAGCAGAGGGTGAAGTGATCAGCCTAGAAGCTGAGAAACCCCCAAGGATAGCTGGCAAATGCCAACACCTAGGAACAAGTAAGGACACCTACTCCCCAGAGCCTTGAAGGGAGCATGGCCCTGCCCATGACTTTATTCCCAACTCTCATCTTAAACTGTGAGGGAAGATGCCTTTCTGTTGTGCAAAGCCCTGAAGGTGGTAGGTTATGATAGCCCAAAGAAATTAAGGAACACGCCTTACAGAGTATGTACACATAGGAGTGTTCACACACTGTGTGCATACAGGTAAGGCTGGTTTTCATTCTTTCCCCCTTATTCATAGAGGAAGAAACAAAGAAGGAAGGTCTCCCAAACTCCCAAACATACTGTGCTCTATGCCACAATAAAAGCCAGCTCATGGAATGTCCCATGGTCAGCACCCATTAACAGAAGAGGACCTGGCAACAGGGAGGCTAAGCTGGGCCTGATCCATGGGCCTGATCCATGAGGTTCCATGAACCTCAAGGGTAGCATCCTTATTTAGATTCTAGTTAGTCTCCCCCACCCCCACCCCCACCCCGCCCTGTGTCTACAATGAATGTATTTACCTTTATTATGCCACCAACAAGTGGCTGCCCAGCTAGCTTGTGGGTAAAGGAGCAGGGTAGAGATTGCGGCACTCCTGTTGTGGAATATTACTTTAAGTATGTAAAGGTGTGTTATATTTATTTATACTGCATTTATTTAATTATGTACAGGTGTGTTGTTGTTTTTCCCTGCCTGCCTAAGGCACCTGATTCGTCTAATAAAAAGCAGAATGGCCAATAGCTAGGCAGTAGAGGGATAGGTGGAGCTGGTGGGCAGAGAGAATAAGTAAGAGGAAGAATCTAGGCTCAAGAGAAGAGAGAGAAAACAAGAGAGAAAGAGGGAAAAGCCTGGGACCAGCCAGCTGCCAGCCCCAAGGCAAAACATAGATGAAGAGAAGCAAGTTAAATTAAGTTATAAGAGCTAGCAAGAAACAAGCATAAGATAAGACCGAGCATTCTTAACTAGTAAGTCTCTTGTCATGATTTGGGAGCTGGTAGGTGGCCCAAAAGAAATCCTGCTACACACTCCATAGTATTTTTCATAGGATACATACGTCTTTTAAGACCTGGAGTAGACACTATCTCCCAAACACAGGGGAATCATGCTGGGCATGACTGATAATGGAGTCAAGAGACTGCCACTGTCAGATGTGGTGACTCATAGCCATAATCCCACCACTCTGGAGGCAGAGGCAGAGACAGGTGAATCTCTGTGAGTTCAAGGCCAGTTTGGTCTATATCATGAATTCCAGGCCAGGGGTACATAGTAAGACCCTGTCTTTTTTTGTATGTTTGTTTTTTGTTTTTCAAAATAGGGTTTATCTGTGTAGCTCCAGCTGTCCTTGAACTTGCTTTGTACTGGGATTAAAGGCGTGAGCCACCACCAGGCTACGACCCATCCTTGAAAAAGGAAAAAAAAAGCTGCTGCTGGGAAGAGCAGACACGGATGGATGTTTGAGCTAAGCAGGAGGCAGTGCATCTGAGGAGATCTATAATCACCAGTGACAGAGAAGACACACTTTTTGGCTGACTCTCAAGCAGCCCCAGAGTATAGGTACCATAACTGATCAAGGCCAAGAAGTACTTCATCTGGCAGCTGTGGTTCATCATCCTTCTATCAAGTGACTTATTTTGGCTGTTTGAACCATCCATTGCAAATCTGTCAATTAAGAGTCAGGAAAGTGATCAAATTAGGCTCTACAGATGATGCCTGGAGGGTGGTCTCTGATGTCAATCACTCAGTGAATAAATCTTCACATAACCCCAATCCTCACGTAGCAACATCATGAACTCTTTGAGGGTCTAGTGCAATCACAGTGGTTCAGCATTTACAAATCATTTGTGGTGCCATGGCAACAGAAACTGTACAACAGCTCCCACAGGAGATTCTAAAGCCCAAGTCGGGGGCCCAAAGGAAAAGGAGTTGCTGCAGCATTTGGATGGCACCCCATTCATCCGAGGAACTAAAGTAAAATATGAAGACTTGATAAGACATTGACATAGTGGGAATTTTCTCTCCTGCAGTCTAGAAGAGCAAACAAAACGGAACATACTGTGCATCTGGTCTTTATTTTGACCAACAGCAGATTGACTGATTGCAGGAAAGAAAATGGCATTGTTTTGAGAGCTAGCAGGACAGATAGAGATGCTGAGCCTGGACAACTGGATGGTCCCCCCCTGGACTCAAGAGAGCAATTTTCAAGATGTGTAGAGAAAAGAGACATGTGGGGCTGGGGATACAGTACAGTTGCCTAGTATTTGTGAACCCATGTAGCTCTAGCAGTGCATAAATCCATATCCATAATTCCCAAACTCAGGAGGTAGAGGCAAGAGGATTAGAAGTTTAAGTCATCCTTGGCTACACAGTGAGTTTGAGGCTAGCCTAGGATACATGAGACCCTGTCCAAAAAGAAAGGGCCAGGCCAGGGGGGCAAGGGAGGGTGAGATGGGAGAGAGAATCGATAGGCATCTAGGGGAGCATTCTGACTCAGCTCTTACAAGGCTCCAGATGCAGAACAATGGAGTCCAATAGCAGAGTTGCCACACAGGGATGAGATGTTATCAACAAAAGGAATGGGTCCAGGAAGTTCAGAGGGGTTATGACGAGGCGCTACACGCCTGGGCCAGCACCAGGCTTGGAGCCACCAAAGGGCAAAGTAAACGCAGAGCTCCCTTCTGGAAATGCTGTGCTTCCCAGATCTTCTGGGCAACTGAGTCCTGGTGGCTTGAGACCTTTGTCCTTAGAGGCACTGCAGCCACCTTCATGATCTCCCCATCACTCGCTGGCCTGGAGTTTGCACTTTGGTATCCTGACAGTCTGGGGCTCTTTGAGGCCATGGCTCCTGATGTTGTCACTGATGCAGGTCTCAGGGTTTACAGAGTGTTTGCCAAGACATTTGAACATAGTGCTTTATAGGGTAGCAGGCAGAGCTGTCTGTCAGGGCAAAAAAAGAACAATGGCTCCTATGATGACATTTGCCAGGATTCCTACAATTGTAAGCACTGTAGCAGTCAAGAGAACACATTAACAACTCCTTTCCTGGGCAAATGTGAGACTTCTTCAATCATGCTTGACAAAGTAGCATCCCCCACCCTTATGTGCCCAAGGGAGGGGCAGTTTGACTCCCTCCCCTGTAGACTCTGTCTGGTTTCTGGATTTCCTACTCTGATTATCCTTCGTGCTAGCCTAGTCCAGGCAATAACATACTGGCAGCATCTCTGGTTTTCCACTAGGACATTCCTGATATCCAGCCTTTCACGTTGGATCTAGAGCCCAGGAAAACAGCCCATCCAACCCTGGTTTCTCAGGACCGCTACTGCCCACTCAGGGCTCACTGTCTAGAGCTCTGCTCTTATAGGGGAAAAGGAAATGAGAATGTTCATTTCTTGAGCTGGGGACATAGCTCAATGGTAGAGCACTTGCCTCAAAGGAGCCTGGTCGTGGGTTCACTCCTTCACATCACACACACAAAAGCAAAACATATTCATTTCTTTCTCTCACTGAACCTAAGTCTGGCTGGTTGGATAGACTGGCTATCCCAGTAAACCCGGGGGGCCTTCTGTTCCTGCCTCTCCAGGTCTTGCTAACTCCCCTGGCTCTCTCTCTCGCTCTCTCTCTCTCTCTCTCTCTCTCTCTCTCTCTCTCTCTCTCTCTCTCTCTCCTCTCTGCTGAATGAAGGTGAGTGTGCAGGTGTATGTGCACATGTGTATGCCATCACAGGGGGACACTTCTCTCCACCTTAGTGCCTTGAGACAGGTTCCTGAGTGAGCACAAAGCTCGTTATTTCAGCTAGGTTCAGAAGTTCACCATTTCAGCTAGGTTGCCTGACCAGGGAGCCCCTGGGATCTATCTGTCTCCGCCCTTCAAGACTGGTTTTACAGGCATGCATAACTATGCCTGACATTTTACACGAATGCCAGGGATTTAAATTCAGGTCCTCAAGCTTACAAAGCAAACACTTGCCCATTGAGCTATCTCCCTATCCCTACTCAGCCAGCTTTTTACATGGGTTCTAGGGATTTGAACTCAGTCCCTCATGGTTGTCTACTAAGCCATACACCACCCCCCAATACTCATTTCTTATGAAAAGATTTAGAAAGACAATAATGAATAAAAGAAAATAATAATTGTCGATGTATGTCAAAGCAAGAGAGATAATTGCAGATAAAATTTTAAGATATTTCCACAAATATATTATTTTAATGTATTATTATTAGACTTTGAGTTTTCCTTTTTTGTTGTTGTTGGTTTGGGAATGTTTGTTTGTTTGGTTGGTTGGTTGGTTTTTCAAGACAGGGTTTCTCTGTAGCTTTGGAGCCTGTCCTGGACTAGCTCTGTAGACTAGGGTGGCCTCGAACTCATAGAGATCCACCTGCCTCTGCCTCCTGAGTGCTGGGATTACAGGCGTGTGCCACCACCTCCCAGCCTTGTTTGTTTGTTTTTGAGACATTATGTAACCCTAGCTGTCTTGGAAACACTCCCTCTTCTTGCCCCTGGGGCATTCTGATGAGCACCAGGGTGTTACAGAAGTCCACACACAATTTGGAAGGATTCCTGAAGTGGTTCTGACAGTATCACCTCCTGCTTCCTGTGACTGGAACATATCGCTTAATCTCTTTGAGCTTAGTTTCTTCATCTATAAAATTTAAATTAAGGTAATAATAACATCTGCCAGGCCTTTTGTACATATGGGATTATATGCTTATGCACAAGGACTAATGTGATCATGAACGTGATTAGCAAGCTCATTATATTTCAAAAGAGCATTGCATACATTTTTTTTTTAACTCAGGCTTTTGGTTTCTCAGAAAGGCATGATAAGTACACATAGAGAAAGAGGTCCCATAAACTGAGATGGGAAATTCCCCCTCTTCATGGTGACATTTCCGTGAACATCTGTAATCCTAGAGCTCCTATGCTGAGATTCAAGCTGTGAGTTTCAAGCCAGTTTGGGCTGTTAGTGAGACTGTCTCAAAAGGAGGAGATCAGAAGCTGAGGAGACAACTCACTGGTAAAGTGTTTTCTGAGCAAGCATGAAGACCTGAATTTGGAACCCCATGCCAACATAAAAGCCGGCATAGCAGCGTACATCTGTAACCCCAACACTGGGGCAGTGGAGACAGGAAGATCCTACAGTCAATACAATTGGTGAGCTCCAGATTCAGTGAAATAAGCTCTCAAAAAATAAGGTACAGAGAAAGAAGACACTGGACATCAACCCCCAACCTACACACACACACACACACACACACACACACACACACACACACACACACATTGGAGTGGCATACATCTGTAATTTTAATATTTGGCACATGGAAGATCAGAAGTTCAAGTTCTAGCCTTGATACATGAAACCTGTCTCAAAAACAAGCAAATAAACCAGAGAATTTGGAACTGGAGAGATAGCTCATCAGTAAAGAGGACTGGCTGCTCTGCCAGAGGACCCAGACCCAGTTTTCAGCATCCACCTGGCAACTCACAACCATCTGTTGTAACTCCAGTTCCAGAAGACCTGAGATCCTGCTCTGGCCTGTGAGGCTACTGTATGCACAGACATACATGCAGACAAAACCCCCCATACATAAACTAAAAATAGATAAAAATCTCAAAAAGTGGGGGGCAGAAGAGAATTGTCTCCTTTAATTCATAGGGCAATGCTGGACTGTCTACATAACGACACTTCTGATAAAGGGGATGGACTTGAGAAACCCTATGCATCTGTGCTCTTCTTCACAGTAGCTGATCTTTTATGGTCCTTAATACTAAACGTCCATCTTCTGAAGAATCTCTTGCCAATGGGTCCTGATTTTGATTTAGAACTAACAGTAGGCTCTTAGCAACCAACCCTGCATTTTTCATACAAAGAAGCCGTCAGAAAAGTATTCTTCCTCTTCAGCTGATAGCTGTGGGTGGGGTTCTTTCTCCTTTTTAGGCTATTTTGATAGCAATGAAAAAAAAAAAAAAAAACAAGTTGGGAAACAAATATTGGTTTACAATCTCAGGCCTTGATCTGACAACCAGTCTAATCCAATTGTAAATGTTCGTCCAGACCAAATGTAGAGACAAGTGTCATTCTTGCTTCTTAGAATTTGTCTTTGGGTGATTCTCACCTAGAGCAGCTGTCTTCATTTCTTTTCATTCTTTAACTTGACAGTAGAAATTCTGTGTGCTCAGCACCGGAGTAAGATGCAGCCTTTGCTGTGGAAGCCTTCAGAGTCCAGATAAACCCCACATTACAGAGGTGAGCATGGGGTGGGGCCGGACAGGAAGGCGCTCAGAGGAGGACACTCTAGATTGAAGTGTGAAGAAAAGTAAGAGCTAAAGGCCTCCTGGAACTGCCTCCTTTTTCTCCTTCTCCTCCTCCTTTCTTCTTCTTCTTCTTCTTCTTCTTCTTCTGCTTCTGCTTCTGCTTCTGCTTCTTCTTCTTCTTCTTCTTCTTCTTCTTCTTCTTCTTCTTCTTTTCTCTCTCTCTCTCTCTCTCTCTCTCTCTCTCTCTCTCACACACACACACACACACACACACACACACACACACACACACACACACACAGAGTCTCTCATGTCGTCCAGGCTCCCCTCCATCTTGCTCTGTAATCGATTGTATTACTTACTTTTCTGTTGCTGTGATAAATCGTCATGACTGAAGGCAACTTAAAGAACAGAGACATTATTGTGGCTTACAGTTCCCGAGGGATGAGAGTCTGTGTTGGTGGAGCAGAGGCATGGCAGCAGGAACCGGAAGCTGAACGCTCACATGTTGAAGCGCAAGCAGGAAGCAGAGAAAGTGAACAGGAAGTGTTGGGCGGTTTTTCAAAGTCCAGTCCTAGCAACACACTTAGGGACCAAGTATTCAGAATATTTGGGGAATACTTGTCATTCTAACTTCCACACCAAGCACGACCTTTGAACATTTGATGCCCCTATCTCCACTTCCCAGGTGTTGGGATGACCATTGTGCATATCGTCATGCCCAGAAACCTTTTTTCTTTTTCTATTTGTTCTTTTCTTAGCCATTTCTTTTTTCTTTTGCAACTGGGCTTTGTAGTCCAGGCTGTTATTGAATTTGCTATTAGCCAAGTTCAAACTCCTCTACCTCCCATGTGCTCCTGCCTCTACTTCCCATGAGCTGGAATTACAGGCTACCGTGCCTGGTTTATCCAGTGCTAGGTATTATACTTGGGGATTTGTGTACACTAAGCAAGCACTCCACCAAACTGAGCCACATCCTCAGGCCTCCTCAACATTCTCAACCTTGGAGCAAGTATACCACAGGTCTGGCTGCACACAAGAGCCTTCCACCTCCTGAGCAGAGCTTCTCTGCCAGTTCTCCCCTCCCAGATGACACTTAGTGCATCCCACATACTCCCAGTGGTCTTCAGGTGTTGGGCAACAGCTCTCATTGTAGGTAATAAAGAACACGGTTCAAGGTAAACCATGACTCCATACCGATTTGAAGCTTCCCCCAAGGAGAGTGGAAGGAGTTGAGGACCATCTTCTCTGTTCTCTACATCCCATTCTCATCCCCACCGCTTATCTGCTACCTGCAGCACCTCCCAGTCTGAAACAGGGACGAGAAGGGGGTCAGCAAAAGAGCAAAGGTGTGGTGGTACAAACCTGACCCGAAGTCCCAGTGAGCGAGATGCAGAAGCAGGAGCATTTCAAGTCCTGAGCCAGGCCAGCCTATGTAGCAAGACCCTCTCTCAAAACCCAAACAGCAAGCTAACAACAACAACAACAACAAAAGGTACATTCTTACTCAGCTCCTGGCACTCACACCATTGTTACTGCCCTCTGCGATGGCACATTTGGAACATACTATACACTCAGTACACACTGAAGCTAGGATGAAGGGTAAGGGCCCAGCCACCCCTCCAAAGCTGACTTCTGACATCACACAGGCCCTGATGCAGATGAGTCACTATCAGGCTGACCTCACCTAGTACCTCCAGTTCCTGGTTACCAGAATACTCCTCCAGGGATGGCATCCAGCCCACTCTGGCTTACCTCAGAGCTTTCCCAAGTTCGTCAGCAGTGGCTCTGTTGGAGAGCTCTTCAGACCAACTTGAGGATGGGCTGCCAGTCTCCCCACTGGCAATGCTGCCTCCCTCAGCTCGGGGATGGAAGAGGTACCACAGCACCACTGCTTCCCAGTCCCCAGCCCTTCCCTGCCCATGCTCTCTCATGGCAGGGGTGGGTATCGAGGCAGCCTGCACAACCGGTTTGTGTCACTCAGCCACTGCTGATGTGATTGTTCCATTCCTTTGTCTGGTAGAGGAGACAAGTCACCGGTCTCCCTTCGGAGACACGAGTTACATAAAACAAGACTGTATGATCCAGCTGCTCAGGATCATGTGACGGGACCTGTGGCAGAAAGGGACTTCAATTTGTTGTCACCTTAATGCAGAGACTCATCCCTGGTCACACAGTGCTGAGAACAAGTGCCTGTTGAGTCCCAAACAAGACATGACATCTATGTCACCTCCCCAGGGCTCAGGGAGCCTCTGAAGCCGGGGCAGAAAGGATGTAAGAGCTGGAGGGTGGGAAGAAGTCTTGGGGAGCACTGTCTTCAGAAGGTTACACTCCTGATCTCATAGCAGCTGAACACAGGAAAGCAACCAGAAGTAGAGGGGTGACATCAACACCACCGACTGCAAGGTCCCCAACCCCAAATTCTGTTCTCAAGTATGAGGAGTCGGGTAGGCGGGGTTGAACAAGACACCTGTCCCACAGGTACGGCTGCTCTGTGAGGACTGCCTGGTGATGACCAAAAAGCCCCTGAGTCAAGAATCCAGGAAGTAGGGCCTTCAAGGAGTGCCTGTGGAGGGCCAGGTCCTGTGTCCAGACAGAAAGATCAACACCAGTTCTAGGCCAGCCCAATCTTCATAGCAGACCCTCTCTCTCTATATATATATATGACTTTTTTTTTGGTTTTTTGAGACAAGGTTTCACTGTATAACAGCTCTGGATATCCTGGGAACTCACTCTGTAGATCAGGCTGGCCTCTAACTCAGAGATCCATCTGTCTTTGCCTCCTGAGTGCTGAAATTAAAAGCAGGCACCACCCCGAAGACATTTTATTTATTTATTTAGTTAGTTAGTTAGTTTTTTTGAAACTGGGTTTCTCTTTGTAGTTTTGGAGCCTGTCCTAGAACTCACTCTGTAGCCCAGACTGGCCTCTAACTCACAGAGATCCACCTGCCTCTGCCTCCCAGGTGCTGGGATTAAAGGCATGCACCACCACCGCCCTGCCAGAAGACATTTTTTTTTTTTTTTTTTTGAGCTGAGGACCGAACCCAGGGCCTTGCACTTGCTAGGCAAGTGCTCTACCACTGAGCCGAATCCCCAATCCCCAGAAGACATTTTTAAAAGTTTATTTATTCATTTTGTGTATGTATGTGTGTGCACAGGTGCTCACAAAGCCAGAGGAGGGCCGTTAGATCTTCTGGAACTGGAGTTATAGACAGCTGTGAACCTCAAATGTGAGTGCTTGGAAACCTAACTCAGGTTCTCTGTGAAAACAGCTCTGAGCCATCTCACCAGCCCCCAGAGAAGAAAACTTACATTACTACTTTGCAGATGAAATAAGACTCTTAAAGGAAAATTCCTCTAAAATGAATTTCTGATTTGCGGAGGCTTGTTTGTTTTTGAGACAGGGTCTCACTATATCTGTCTTTTCGTGCCTGTGCCCATCTGCACTTAATGAGGGCTGTCTGCATGAGCCTGGGTGTGGGGTGATTTACTTGGGCAAGGGCAACCTACCAGTGACTACACCACTGAGGACTATGACTCCCTCCTCTCCGGCAATATTATTAACTATCTACAGCTCCTCAGACGGGGTGGATTCCACTCCACCCGTGATGGAATATTCATGGACCTGCACAACGTTATTGTGCAGGTAACCACAGCTGCTGTGAGGTCATGGGTGTGTCAGCCGTGTCACCCTCAGAAGAGAATGGTCCCCGAGATCTCTTCCCACCCTCCAGCTCTTACATCCTTTCTGCCCCCTCTTCAGAGGCTCCCTGAGAGGTGACATGGATGTCATGTTTTGTTTAGGACTAAGCATGCAACAGGCACTTGTTCTCAGCACTGTGACCAGTGGTGAGTCTCTGCACCAACCTCTGCCTGCTGCAAAAAGAAACTTCTATGACCAAGGCTAATCTGGGGGTATGAACATAGATTTAAAGACATTGTAACAACACCGGTAGTGTTGATCCACACTTTCAATCCCAGCATTTGGGAGGCAGAGGCAGGTGGATCTCTGTGAGTTCCAGGCCAGCTTGGTCTACAGAGTGAGTTCCAGGACAGCTGGGGCTACGTGGTAAAATCCTGTCTCCCAAAACAAAACAAAACACAAGACAAAACAAAAAGACATTGTAACAACATGCCTATTTAGCAAATAGGTTCCTCCCTAGGACTCTGAACTCTCCTCTCCCATCTCCTCTGCCTCCACCTCTTAAGTGCTAGAGCTGTAGGCCTGCCCCACTCCAGCAGGTAATATCACTTTAAATTATAAAATTGAATTATATTTACCATATACCAATAGAAGAAACAGGACATTTATGTCGTCCCTCGCCTTTTTCATTTATCTTTTAAAGATGGGCTCTCTATAGTCCAACCAGGCCTGGAGCTAATAAGGAAGAAGGGAAGAGGAAGGCGGAGAGGTGAGGAATAGGAAAAAGAAGGAGAGAGAAGAGAAGATGCCACAGCCCCCAGCTAAGGGGTGTGGCTGAAAATGATGCCCTCCCCCTGCCCATTGCATCATCTGTATAGCAGCACACTTCCTCCAAGAGTCCCAACCCTTGTCACAGACTCTCATCCCTGAAGACACAGCCTATGGCATCAGGCCACTTTGGTTCAACGGGTGAAACGTGCAGAGACTGTAGACTCTCGGTTCCCACCTCCATCCCGCACTTGTCCAGTCCCTGGGAGTAGGAGAATATATGAGCTGCTTTTATTGTTGCTCTGTGATCAACTACCTGACAAGAAGCAACTTAAGGAAGAAAAGATTTATTTTGCCTCTCAGTTTGAGGTGACACTCCATCACAATGTGGAGGAATTCACGGTGGCAGGAACCTGAGGTAGCTGGTCACATTGCACCCACAGACCCCACAGTCAGGAAGGCGGGCGTGATGAGTGCTGGTGTCTCGCTCATATTCTCCTCTCTCCCATGGGACTCCAGCCCACAGAATGGTGCCATCCACAGATAAGGTGAGTCTTCTTTCCTACCTCAATTAACCTAACCTAAATAACCCCTCCCTAGGTATCCCAGAGACATGTCTCCTGTGAGATTCAAGAGTCTGGCAAGTGGCAATCAATATAAAGCACCACAGAAAGTGTGTTCATTTTTTGTTACTGTCACCAAATATATGATCAGAAGTGTCCTGAGGGGAGGAGTGTTTATTCTGGCTTCCGGTTCAAAGGAAGGCAGTCGCCATGGTGGTAGGTGCGGCAGCAGAAATGTAGTGATCCACAGCACTGGCCAGGAAGCAGAGGAGGGAGCACTGACGATGCCCCATTTGCTTTTCCATCCAGCCTGGAACTCCAGCCCATGGCATGGTGCTGCCCACATTCAGGGTGCTTCTTCCCTCCTCAGTGGAAGCGCTCTGGAAATGCCCTCACAGACACAGCCAGAAGTGTGTCTCCTAGGCTACTCCAGATCCAGGCAAGTGGACAATGAAGAATGATGGAAGAGGCTTCCTGGAGGCCCAGGAATACTGCTACATCTAACTCAAACTCACAGGAGGAGGGAGTCCTGGCCACGCCTCCATGGCTATGTGTGCAAGTATATGCATGTTCCAGCATGCTTGGGTTTTTTTGTTTTGTTTTCTTTTTTGTTTTTTGTTTTGTTTTGTTTTGTTTTTTATTTTTTGTTTTGTTTTGTTTTCAACACAGGGATTCTTTGTGTAGCTTTAGAGCCTGTCTTGGAACTCTCCCTATAGACCAGGCTGGCCTCGAACTCACAGAGATCTGCCTGCCTCTGCCTCCCTAGTGCTGGGATCAAAGGCGTGCGCCACCACTGCCCGGCCATGCTTGCTTTTTCTACAGAAGTTAAGACAGACTAAACACATCTTCTGTACCATGTTTTTTCTCATTTTATGCTAGATCTTCCTATGTATTATCATGTATGTAAATATCAGATCGGTCTCACTTGTTGGAGTCAGGATCATATTCCTAGGATGAAGGCATCACAATTCATTCTTTTAAAAAAAGATTTATTTATTTATTGTGTAAATAGTGTTTTACTTGCAATCAGAGGAGGGCATCAGATCTCATTATAGATGGTTGTGAGCCACCAGGTGGTTGCTGGGAATTGAACTCAGGACCTCTGGACGAGCAGCCAGTTCTCTTAACCTCTGAGCCATCTCTCCAGCCACATACACAATTCATTTATTGCATTCTGCCTTAGAGATGTTTGCTAATAAGGTTCACTCTTGTTTATTTGCTTTGTGTTTTTTAAAAATTGATTTTAGGGTTTTATTGTTTTTGAGACAGGGTCTTACTATGTAGCCCTGGTTGGCCTTGAACTCACTTATGCAGATGAGATTTTCCTCAGACTCACAAAGTTCTGCCTGCTTCTGCCTTCTGATTGAGTGCTGGGACTAAAAGCCTGCATCACCACACCCAGCTAATTTTTCCTAATTATGTGAATATGTGGTGTATGTAAGTGCAGTGTCCTTTGTAGCCAGAAGAGGGCACTATGTCCCCTGGATTTGGAGTTTCAGGAAATTGGTGCACCACCTGCTATAGAGCTGGGAATCAAAGCCCTGTCTTCTTTGAGCGCACTGTACTATCTTAACACTGATCGATTTCTCCAGCCCTTGTTTGTGTTTTTGAAACCTGATCTTGTTATGTAACCCAGGCTGGACTTGAACATTCAGCAGTCCTCCTGCCTCAGTTTCTTGGGATTATAAGTATGTGTCACCATGCACAGATATAATAAGTTTATAAGCCGAGTGGTGGTGGCAGCAGTGCATGCCTGTAATCCCAGCACTCGGGAGGCAGAGGCAGGCGGATCTCTGTGAGTTTGAGGCCAGCCAGGGCTACTGAGTGAGTTCCAGGAAAAGGCGCAAAGCTACACAGAGAAACCCTGTCTCAAAATAATAATAATAATAATGATAATGATAATAATAATAATAATAATAATAATAATAATAATAATAATAATAAGTTTACATGGTGGGGACTCACTACATGCAGATGGCCAGCCTGAATGAGGACCACTTCCATATTTCTGTGGGATGTTCTGTATGTTACATGTGTTGCTCTGATTGGTTAATAACTAAAACACTGATTGGCCAGTAGCCAGGCAGGAAGTATAGGCGGGACAAGGAGAGAGAATTCTGGGAAGTGGAAGGCTGAGGCAGAGAGACACTGCCAGCTGCCGCCATGACAATTGATATGTAAGGTACCAGTAAGCCACGAACCACGTGGCAAAGTATAGATTAATAAAAATGGGCTAATTTAAGATAGAAGAAGTAGATAGCAAGAAGCCTGGCGGGTAAGAGAGATTTGTCCTGATTGTGGACCAGGCAGGAAAACTCTAGCTACACCACATCTTAAGATTTGTTTTGATTTTATGAGTGTTTGCCTGCATGTGTATGCAGCAGATGTGTGCAGTACCTTGGGATGCCAGAAATGGGAGTCTGAATTTATAGACAATTGTGGACTGCCAAGTGGGTGCTGGGAATCGAACCCTGATCCTCTGAAAGTGCAGCCAGAGAGTGCTGTCAACCAATGAACCTTCCTCTTTCACCTCTTGCCTCCCTTGCCACATGGCATCCATTATCATCTCTCCCAGGGACTGAGACATGCTTTCCAATGAAGCACTTTAAAAACTAAATTGGCGGCCAGGCGGTGGCGGCGAACACCTGTCATCCCAGCACTCAGGAGGCAGAGGCAGGCAGATCTCTGTGAGTTCAAGGCCAGCCTGGTCTACAGAGCTGGTCCAGGACAGGCTCCAAAGCTACAGAGAAACCCTGTCTCGGAAAACGGAAAAAAAGAAAAATGACAAGAAAAGAAACATTCTATATGGGTGCACATAAGATGGTTCTTCCTTTTTTGTTTTTAATTAATGTGTGTGCTAGTGTTCATGGTGCCAGAAGAGGGCACCAGATCCCAAGGAACTAGAGTTACATTATGAGCCACACAATGGGGGTGCTAGGAACTGATTATGGGTCTTTTAGAAGAACAGCAAATGTTCTTGATTGTTGGGCCATTGCTTCAGCCTTTTGTTTTGTTTTTTTCTTTCTTAATATCCTGCAAAACCCACAGCAAAGAAGAAGTGACCTTGGAAATAGCCCTGGAGCTGAATGTATTGGTATCAGTCTTGTACCATAGTCCTAGTGAGCAGTAGCTCTTGGGGAAGGGTCCCATGCATACTCACATTTGGCCAATTCATGACAAATTACATGAGGAAAAAGAAAAAAAAGTTTGGTTGGGGCTTTTGAACATATTAGTAGTGAACCTTTTTAGAGTACTAGCTCTGCTTGGTCCAAAAGCCACTGGCATATAAAGCTGCTATTACTAATTGTTTTTAAGTAGGGTCTCACTATGTAGTGCTGGCTGTCCTAGAACTCCCTATGTAGACCAGGCTGGCCTCAAATTCACAGAGATCCACCTGCCTTTGCCTCTGCTGGAATTTAAGGCTTGAGCCAGACACCAAGCCCTGTCTTCCCTGATATTTTTTAAAGCTGGTTCTCCCCACGGTTCTGAAGTAGCAAAATGAAACCTATTTCCTTACCTAATTATTTCCTCACTGGATGCAGTGATCCAGACACACTGATACTGGAAGGGCTCCCACACCTACACTGGACTGATTGCAGCTTGGAAAGACCAAAAAAGAAAATTAATCATAATGTAGAAATCAAAGAGTCCTTGAACATTCCGAAACTCATGAAGAATTGAAGCCACCTTGTTTGCCAGATGGTCTGTGCAGTTCCCAGTGGTGGAGGAGGCTTGCCTTGCCCCCTAAAAGGTATCAGGATTAGGGTGTAGCAAGTAATGGCTAACAAGAGGTGGCCTCTGCCAATTCACGTGATGTGTGCAAGCCACGCCCCTCACAGTCCCAGCACAGGCACTAGGAGTTTTCCATTACAACCTCTTCCAGAGACATAGGAAGAAGTAGCAGGTGACTGGCCCAGTTCAGAGGAACTGGGACTTTGTGGGGGGTGGGGAACAGAGGACATGGAAGGGGCAGGACATGATACTAATGATGGCTGCTCCTGTCAGAGACCCAATCAGGTCCCTGCACTTTTTTGTTGTTGTTGTTGTTGTTGTTGTTGTTTTGTTTTCAGAGACAGAGTTTCTCTGTATAGCCTTGGTTATTCTAAAACTCACTCTGTAGACCAAGCTGGCCTTGAACTCACAGAAATAATCCTTCTGCCTCTGCCCTCAAGTGCTGTTATTAAAGGCGTGTGCCGCCCAGCTTCTCTGCATGACTTTTGAGAGGGCAAGAAAATGCACGTGTCGTGGGATACATGACTGCTTTGGGGAAGGCCATTTCCTGTTTCTTTCTCTCCAGCACTGATGTTAGGTGTACATTTTAGCATGCCTGGCTTTTCCATGTAGATTTGGATGGTTCTAACTCAAGTCCTCACAGCTTCACACAAGCATTTGACTGAGTGAACATCTCCCTAGCTGCAAAGGATTTTTGTTTTTTAAACTCAAAAGGTAGAAGTGTGAATTTTCCAGGGCTGGGAAGTATGCTCAGAGATACAGTACTTGCTTAGAAAGTGTTAACAACCTGAGTTGCATCTTTAGCGGGGGTGGGAGTAGGGATGGGGGGTGGGGTAGGGAATAAGAGAGATAGATAATAGAAATAGTTAACATATCTGGTCCTGCCCCTTGGTGCCACCCTATGCCCTGATGTAGAAGTCTATTCTTAAGGAAAAACCCTACCCCTTCCCTTCTCTCTCTTCACTTTCCTCCCACGAGGTGTGCAACTCTGGAACCCCTCACTTCCCTCTCTCTCTCTCTCTCTCTCTCTCTCTCTCTCTCTCTCTTTCTCTTCTCTCCCCCTTTTGTCTTTCTGCCTCTTCATCTCTCTATTATAATAAACCATTTCCACGCAGATACAGCATCTGGGTTGTATATCTCCATGGGCCACCTGCCGCCATGCCCACATGGACTGGGTCGCCCGCCAGCCCACCGCTGCATCTGGGAGTCGGTCCTGCTGCATACAATTTCTAAAAGATACTCTTACTGCTGGCATATTTAAACATTTTTCTTTGAAAGGAAGCAAAATGATGCTGGAGCCTGGACAGGGCACCTGCTAATGGGAGGCTAGACTGAGACCTTTCAGAACAACCTATCTCCCTGCAAGTCAGGAAGATGTGCACTCAGCCATCTGTATCAGGGTTACTCTTAGTTTGTTTTTTTGGTTTTTCGAGACAGGGTTTCTCTGAGTAGCTTTGCGCCTTTCCTGGATCTTGTTCTATAGACCAGGCTGGCCTCAAACTCACAGAGATCCACCTTCCTCTGCCTCCCGAGTGCTGGGATTAAAGGCGTGCGCCACCACCGCCCGGCTCAGGTTTACTCTTTTCAGGAGCAGAGCAAGCAGCCGTCTATCTTTTAGAAAGGGAACATCTGGGTGTCAAACAACAAGCATTCTTTTAATGGTAGACATTTGCTGATGAATATTCACGAGTCCAGAGGTGACACAGCAGAAGCTGGGCCGTGATTGGCAGGATTCCTTGGAAATATTTTCTGTACCAAGTACCAGATGGCATTTGGGTTTCCAAAAACACTGAGGCTAAAGGAGTATGGCTTTGCCCACAAAAGGCCCCTGTTAGCTGGCTTGGGTGTTGGTGGCCTCCTCCCCTGAGACAGAGGGAGAAGAAAGGACTAATGAGATACCCACAGACCTCATGGTCAGGCACCTTTGGGTGCTTCCAGGCTGCCTCACTTCATCCTATGCAGCTTGAGCTGAGTGGACTCCACTGCCATCACCACGCAGCACACATAATAACACCTATGGGTGGAAGGAAAAAACGCCCACAGAGTCTGGCAGACACTGGGTGTGTCCAGCACAGCAGAGGCTGTGGTCACCCAGGCCCAGATTCTTGCCACTAGCCTGACCTGTTCTGAGGTCTGAGGTGCTGACTCTCTGCCAGGCTGTGCTCTCTTAAGAGAATGGCTTGTCAAGTCATAAGAAAGGCTGAATGAAAAGCCTGTTATAACCAGCCAGAGGACTCTCTCAGGTCTCAGCCACCCCCACCACTCCCTGACTCATAAAACAGAGGCAACATGGAGACACTCAGAGGTACGAGCCCTCTCACCACATCCTGCCCTTAAATCACTGTGAAGACAGACTGGCCATCTCAACCTTGTCCACCCATCAAGATCCCCTAGAGAGCACTGAAACAATGCTAGGAGCCCAGCTTGCCTAGACCAATCGGAGCAGGAGTTCTCCAGGGGGAGATTTGATGGAGGCATTGGCTAAAGCTCCCTAATGGATTAGGAAGGACAGCCTGGGCGGAGATCTCCTGGATACATTTCATTGCAGTTCTGGTATCAGACTGAAGTCATCAGGCTTGCTTGGCAAGCTTCCGTACACCATAAACCATCTGTAAAGTTCCAGGCTGGGATTCATAAGACCTTATCTCAACAAAACAGAAAACAAAGCAAATGAACAAAAGCACTCATACTCATGACATTTCAAGAATATTCTTTGCACCCCACCCCAAGTACAGCACAAAAGAAATCTTTCAATGTAAGAAAAAAAAAAAAAAAGACTTGGGGGCTGGACAGATGGTTCTATGGTTAAGAGCACATCTGCTCTTGCAGAAGACCTGAGTTTGGGTCCCAGCACCCATGAAGGGGAAGATCACATCTTCCTGTACCTCCAGTTCCAGAGGATCTGACATCCTTTCTGGCCTCCATGGGCACCTGCACACAAGTGGAATACACACAGAGATGTTTGAGGAGCTACAGAAATGGTGTCTTAGTCACTTTCATTGCTGTGGAAACACATAATGATTAAGGAAACCCTTATAAAAGAAAGCATTTAATTGTGTGCTCCCTCACAGGTTCAGAGGTTAGTCTATTATCATCATGGCAGGAAACATGGAGGCAGACATGGTGCTGGAGGGGTAGGTGAGAGGGAAACATCCTGGCGTGAGCTTTTGAAACCGCAAAAAAATGTGACACGCTTCCTCCGACAAGGCCACCCTCCCAGTCCTTCTAATCCTTTCAAATAGTGCTGTTCCCTGGTGACTAAGCTTCAAATATATGAGCCTCTAGGAGCCATTCAAACCACCACAGAAGGCTCAGCCTTTAAGAGCACTGGCTGCTTTCCCAGAGAACCCAGGTTCAATTCCAAGAACCCACATGGCAGCTCACAACTATCTGTAATTGTAGATCCAGGGAATCGGATACCTTCTTCTTGTCTTCATGGTCACTGCATACACGTAGGCAAGAGACCCTACATATTAAATAAAAGTAAAGATACATTTTAAAATAAATTAATTAAAATAATTTCTATACCTCAGAATAGCACTACATTTAGAGATGGGGGTCTTTAAAGGGGTAATTAAGGAACCAGAGAGATGGCGCAGCAGTTGAAAGCATTGGCTGCTCTTCCAGAGGACCTAGGTTTGATTCCCAGCACCCACATGGCAGCTCACAACTGTCTGTAACTCCAGCCCCCAGGGAATCTGATGCACATGGTGAACAGACATATGTACAGGCAAAACATTCATACAAATAAAATTTAATAACAGCAACAACAACTGGCTCTGGAAGAGCAGCCAGTGCTCTTAACATTATATGAAAAACAAAAATCCAGGGGCTGGAGAGATGGCTCAGTGGTTAGGAGCACTGGCTGCTCTTCCAGAGGACCTGGTTCAATTCCTAGCACCCACAAACAAGGCAGCTCACAACTGTCTATAACTCTAGTATCAGGGGATCTGACAACCTCGCACAGACATACATGCATGTAGAACACCAATGCACATAAAATAACAAAAATATCTTATTAAAAAATAATAAATGGAGAGATGGCTCAGGGGTTAGGAGCCGTCCAGATGCTTGCTCATCCAGAGGACCAGGTTTGAATCTCAGCATCTACATGGCAGTTTGCAGCCACCTACAACACTGAGGGTCCGACATCCTGTTCTGGTCTTTGAGGGAAATATATATATATGGTGCACAGACATACATGCAGACAAAACACCCATATACATAAAATAGATATAGATAAATGGATAGATAAATAGATAGGTAAAATAATAATGGCAATTTAAAAATAAAAAGTTTAAAACTAGCAATAGGTTTATAGAAATTGACTTCTTTTTTTTTTTTTTTTTTAAGATTTATTTATTATGTATACAGTGTTATGTCTACATGTATGCCTGCAGGCCAGAAGAGGGCACCAGATCTCATTACAGATGGCTGTGAGCCACTATGTGGTTGCTGGGAATTGAACTCAGGACCTCTGGAAGAGTAGTCAGTGCTCTTAACCTCTGAGCCATCTCTCCAGCCCCCGAAATTGACTTCTTCAATCCAATAGAATTGTTACAAAAAAAGGGCCCAGCCCATTGTGGATGGTACTAATCTTGGGCAAGTGGTCCTAGATGGCATAAGAAAGCAGGCTGAGCAAGCCAGCAAACAGCATTCTTCCATTGCTTCTGCTTCTGTTCCTACTTCCAGTCTCCTGACTTTAGTTCCTGCCCTGACTTCCTTTGATAATAGACTGTGATGTGGAGCAGAAGCTCCTTTCTCCTCAAGCTGCTTTTGGTCCTGATGTTTTGTCCCAGCAATAGCAACCTGAACAAAGATGGGAGTGATGGCTGATAAGGGACAGTCAGGAGAATTCTCAAGCACAGTGTGTCCTAATTCTTTTCATTTTTATTTGTGTGTATGAGTGTTTTGCCTGTGTGTATGTATGTGTACCACATGTATGCCTAGTGCACAGAGAGATCAGAAGGGGGCATCATAAATTTCTCCGGTTCTGCCTGGCCCCACAGTCAGGACGAATCTCGCTCATCTGCGTCCCGCAGCTGCTTGGTCCCAAGTAAACACACAGAGGCTTATATTACTTGCAAACTGTATGATCTATGGGTCAGGATTCTTGCTAGCTCTTATAACTTAACTCAACCCATTTCTATTAATCTATATGTTGCCATGTGGCTGTGGCATTACCGATCTGTTGGCATCTTGTTGTTCCTTGGGCAGTGGGCTGGCATCTCCCCCATCCTGCCTTTCTCTTTCCTGTATCTCTGCTTGGATTTCCCACCTGCCTTTAAGCTGCCTTGCCATAGGCCAACGTGGCTTATTTATTAGCCAACCAGAGCAACACATGTTCACAGCATACAGAACGACATCCCACAGCAGTGATCTACTATGTGGGTGCTGGAAACCCAGATTCTCTAGAAGAAGAAGTGCTCCCCCCCACACTGCTCAGCCCTCTCCCCAGCCCTGTGTTCCATTTCTTGATCTTCAGGCCAGTTACCTAGCTGAAGTGACTGGGAAAATTCCATATGTTTATGATTTGTGTCCTTTTCTGTGCTCTTATACCTCGATTAAAAACTTACTTGAACAAAAGGGAAGAGAAGGAAAAGAAAGCAGGAAGGGTGGAGAAGAAAGGGGAGGGTAAGGCCTGGGGCTGGACACTGGTCCTGCCTGGTCTCAGGGTGCCTGCAATGCCCCAGTGTACTCACATGGTTTGGTGGGGACAGATGGTTTGAAAGAGGTGCCAGAACTCTCTACCACCCACCTCTGCTCCTGAGGGCTTGGCCGTCACTCAGCCTTGCCCATAACTCTGCTCACCCTCCCTGGTGCATGGAGATATGAGTGCCAGCCCTCCGGATACAGAGCTGGATTAATTTGATCCTCCACCTGGGTGTCTGTGTGTAGGCAGGCTGAAGGAATGTGCAGGTGGAATCCATGTTGAGCTGCTAAAATGGCCTTGACCTCTACCAAAGGTGGCCTTCCCTGTCCAAGCTAGGCTAATGGGGGAGGAAACAAGTGTGCCTGTCAGAAAGAGGGGTCCAGAGATTGCAGCTGCCCCCAAGTGTGGTCCCTTGTCCTTGTCTGGCTCTCGCCTGCACACAGTGGAAGTGCCAGGACACTGTGAAGGGCATTTCAGGCTGGGCGAGGGGACAGCCATACATCCTAAACTGGCTGCCAAGCCCTGTGGGGCTTCCAGAATACTTGCGTGTTTCTGCTTGCTTTGTGTTTATGTCTATCTAGGGCAGGAACTGTCCTTTCCTGGGCTAGCACTCGCCGAGCCCATCTTGATTGGGAGCAGCTACAGAGGAGGCAGGAGGCTCCCTCCTGGATTTTTCAGCAGCTTTGGGACATTGGGTACATCATGATGCACACCAGCCTCTCTGGTCCCTTCCTTAAGAGACAAATGCTCAGCATCCTTGGCTGCCCAGTGTTGTAGCCACTAGCCGCACAGCTATTTAAGCAAAATTGCATTAAATTTCAAAGTGTGTGTGAGAGCGTGCAGGTGTACAAACAAACAGAAGCCACAGGAAGATGTGAGCTATCTTCGTCTGCCACTCTCCACCTTATCTCCTTGAGACAAGGTCTCTCACTGAATCTGGAGCTTGCTTTGGGACTAGGCTGGTAGGCAGCAAGCCCCAGTGGTCCTCCTGCACCCCCATCCTCTGTGCTGGGGTTACAAGTGTCCATGGGTGTTTTGACAAGGCTTTGGGGGTCTGAACTCACATTCTCATGATTACGCAGCAAGCACTCTTACTGAGGCATCTCCCCTGCCTCCTTTTTTTCTTGATTTCAACACAGAATCACATATTCCTGGCCAGCCTCTAGCTTGCCATGTAGCTGAATTAAAACTTCTGATCTTTCTTTTGTTGTTGTTGGTTTTTTTTTTTTTTTTGAGACAGGGTTTCTCTGCGCCTTTCCTGGATCTCTCTCTGTAGACCAGGCTGGCCTCGAACTCACAAAGATCTGCCTCCCGAGTGCTGGGATTAAAGCTGTGCGCCACCACCACCCGGCTTCTGATCTTTCTTCTTTCACCTTCTGAGTGTTGGGATTACAGGCATGAACCACTGTATCTGGTTTGCACAGTGCTGGGAACAAACAACAGACTTCCTGGGGCCTATACAATACTCTACCTCCAGCCCCTAAAACTCATTTATTTTTTTTATATTTGAATTGCCAGGCATATTTGTGAGCTCAGTAGCCCACGTGACCTGAGGCAAACTGTGCTAAACAGTGCTGAGGCGGGACATTAGGACAGAAGGTTCTATTGGACAGTGCTGGCCTGGCCTCATCTGTACTTCCTTTATCCTGCTTCATTTATTATCGCTATTAGTGTGTGCACGTGCAAGTCAGAGTACAGCTCTCAGGGCTTGGTGTTTTCCTTCCACTGTGGGATCTGAGGGATCTAGATACATTTCCCTTTTCATTCTGACCAAGGCTCACCAAAAGACCAATCCAGCCAACTGATAAGATTTAGGAAAGGTACTTGATGCTTGTGGCTGGCCATCTCCCACACTTAGCCCATGTTCCTCCATGGAGCCCATTCTGTGGAGTAGCTCAGAGAACAGCACTTATCCCTGCTGGTCCTGGTCTGTAAAACTGGCCATCATGGAGGAAAGCTTAATCCTGGACAATAGTAACTTCAACTTACTGTCCTCTATGCTTTGTTTTCAAGCTCTTGTGCTCTGCCCCTTAACACAGCCTTCTAAAATAAGTACTGTCACCCATCTGTAACTGCAGATGGGTCTCTGAGACAGGGAGCTGATTGCCCCAGGATGTGTAATTAAGGAAAGTACAGGGCTAAGATTCCAGCTGAAGTCTTTTTGTTTTTTTGTTTTTTGAGACAGCGATTCTCTGTGAAACAGTACTGGCTATCCTCAAACTCACTCTGTAGACCAGGCTGGCCTTGAACTCACAGAGATCTGCCTGCCTCTGTGTAGCTGGAGTTTCCCTGGTCCTGCCTGGCCCATGGTCAGGAAAAATCTCTCTCACCCACCAGTCCCACAGCTGCTCAGACCCAACCAAGTAAACACACAGAGACTTATATTACTTATAAACTGTATGGCCGTGGCAGTCTTCTTGCTAACTGTTCTTATATCTTAAATCAACCTATTTCTATTAATCTGCAAGTTGTCACATGGCTCGTGGCTTACCAGTATCTTAACATCTTCTCATGGTGGCGGCTGGCAGCATCTCTCTGTCTCAGCCTTCCACTTCCCAGCACCTCTGCCTCCTGAATGCTGAGATTAAAGGCATGCATCACCACTGCCCATCCCAACTCAAGTCTTGCTTTGGGTTCTCTTAGCCTACTTCCTAGGCCTAGGCCAGGTGAACAGATGGCCAGGTAGCCCCTGAGGCCTATACTTCATCACAGAAATATTTGATGTTCTCCCTGAGACAGCTGGTGTGTTTGAGAGGAAGGGACTCAGGAGAGAGGCCAGGACGGAGGAGACAGTGAAGCTTTTAAGCTGGACCACAGCTGATGGCCTAGGGAGGGGGTGGGGCATGATAGTTAACAGAAAGGGAACAGCTTGACTCTTCCCTGGGGCAAGTGAGATGGCTGAGTTACCTGGTGGACCATTGGCTTAGGACACTGCCAAGGAGGCCAGTGCTAATTTCTTTCTCCTCCTCCTGCACACTCCCATGAGACTTCTCACCTGAGGTATTTTCTGAAAGGTACTGTTGGTTGACGTGGTTTTCCTAGCTCAGATTGACCAGAGTGCCAACATCTTCCCAGCCTCTCCCAAAGGAAGAAATGGGCTATTAGAGTACACTAACCGACAGAAAGAAAAAAATAAAATAAAGTGCACCAACCAGCCTCCTACAAAACCATCCTATCAGTGCTATCTGGTTCTTCTAGTTCAGTTTAGGTCAGGTGGCCAGTCGTCTTGAGGGTACTCAGGACATGGTACTTTCAGTGCTCAAGTGGGATGCCCTTGGTATGGCTGGGAGGTAAGAGGTTGGTCACTTTACTGAGTAGCTACCATCCAAGAAACTCTAGCTTTGACATCAGATACTGAAAATACTTTTACGGATACTACTGGAGGAGAGGTTGAGTCCCGGGGCCTTGTATCTGTGTTGTTGGTGGCCAGGTGGAGCAAGACAAACTTCTAGATCATTGCCATAAATGGAAGTACCTAAGCCCTTGGGGTTGATGATGATGCAGTCCTGTAATCCCATCGCTTAAGAGGCAGAAGCCAGAAGATTGGGAATTCAAAGCCAGCCTGAGCCACATAGTAAGACCATTTCTGTCTCAAAACAACAATAATAAAAAGGGCGGAGCTGGAGAGAGGGCTCACCTCTTAAATAACACTTGCTGCAGCCAGGCAGTGATGGTGCATGCCAAGGGCGAGGGCAAGGGAATCTCTGAGTTCTAGGCCAGCTTGGTTCCAGAGAGACTTTTAGGACAGCCAGGGCTACAAAGAGAAACAGTGTTTCAAAAACAAACAAAAAAGAACACTGGTGTTCTTATGGAGGATCCAGGTTAGGTTCCCAGCACCCACATAGTAGCTTACAACCAGTTTGACCTCCACAGGTACCAGGGACACATGTGGTGCACAGACATATGCAGACAAAACACCCATATGCATAAATCATTTTTGAAGTTTAAAATAGGGGGTAGGGAGTGCCGGCTCTGTAAGTCAGTTGATAGAGTGCTTGCTGAGCATGCATTGAGACAATGACTTCGGTCCCTAGTTGGGTGTGGTGGTGCACATTTATGACCTCAGCACTCCAGAAGCGGTAGGAGGATGAGCAGAAGTTCAAGCTTATTCTTGGTTATAAATGGAATTCAAGACCAGCCTAGGATATATGAGGCTCTGCCTTGACAGAAAGGAAAATTCCCCAATATTTTAGAGCTCCCAAACCTCTCAATCAACAATGCATAGTTGTGGGGTTGGAGAGATGGCTCAGAGGGGCTGGAGAGATGGCTCAGAGGTTAAGACCACTGACTGCTCTTCCAGAGGTCCTGAGTTCAATTCCCAGCACCCACATGGTGGCTCACAACCACCTGTAATGAGATCTGGCGCCCTTTTCTGTATACATAATAAATAAATAAATCTTAAAAGAAAGATGTTTAAAAACAAACAAACAAAACAATGCATAGTTGCTAAAAATGCAGAGGAAATGGGTGGGGCCACCAGCTTTGGGGGACAGAAAGCCAGGGCTGAGTGCCAGCACCGCTGGAGAGTCCTCAGATGCTCTGGGTGCATCCACTAGATCTCAGGTGAACAAGGCATAAGGAGATTGCCTACTTGAGGGCATCCACTAGATCTCAGGTGAACAAGGCATAAGGAGATTGCCTACTTGAGGGCAGGCACTTTCCCTAGAAGACAGTGTGCTCTGGCTAGGACCAGCGGAAACACAAACTAGCAGGGATAACAGTTCGCTGGAGGAATTCTGAGTGGCATCCTTTATCAGAGGATGTGCTGGAGAGTATGGCCATGAAAGAGAGCAGCTGTCCAGAGACCTCAGAAGCAGATCCTCTTGGGCTATCCCTCTAGGCTTTGAGCCCCACCCCCACACCTGTGACTCAGCTCCAACCACCTTGAGGTTTTGTATAGCTTTATAAATTTCTAGAATCTGGTTGGCTTAGTTTTGGGCCAGGCATCTACCACTAGAATGAGGAGTGGATGGCCTTTGTTTGTTTTTGTTTTTCAAGACATGGTTTCTTTGTGCAGTCCTGGCTGTCCTGGAACTAACTCTGTAGACCAGGCTGGCCTTGAACTCACAAAGATCTGCCTGCCTTTGCCTTCCAAGTGCTGGGATTAAAGGCATGCACCACTGCCGCCCAGGGTGGATGATCTTTAGAGACACACATGGAAAGGTCTAAGGCAGGATCATGTCTTATCCATTCTACAGTGCCAAATGCAACAGGCTCTTAAAGACTCAGAGAACAAATAAATGTGTGGACACACAAAGCCATCCTCTGTGACCTCCAGCTACCTTCCTGCTCCATGCCAGGCTATGCCTGGGACTTTATTTTGTCAGTCTATGAATGCCTCTCTCAGGATCTGCCCCTGTTGAGGACACTGGGAATGGGACCACCTCGATGACAAAACCACAGAGCCTAGAGGGACAGATGAGCCCCTGATGCAGAATTCAGAAATCCAGACCTCAAAAGCCAGGTCAAGTGGAAGGAGAAGGAAGTAAGTACTTTATCAGATTTTCCACTGTTTTTCTCAGTTCCGAGTTCTCTGGGTATACAACATTGCCATCATCTAGAAGTTTCCATGTGGAAGGTAACGGGACTTATCAAACCATCAGTAGCTACCTCTTGCTCTTTTTTTTTTTTTTTCTTTTTTCTTTTCTTTTGTTTTTCCTTCTTACCTCTTGCTCTTGCAGAGTGCGAAACTGTGACCCTGGAAGATGTATTTTGCTCAAAATCATTGCATATTTCTGACAGGCCTTCTCAGTCCAGTTTGGGGTTCTGTATACTGCATAGGAGTCCTCCAATGTTGGGGGAATAATGCTTTGTACACTGGTTTAATAAAATCCTGATTGGCCAGAAGCCAGGAAGGAAGTAGAGGTGGGACAAGCAGACTAGGAGAATTCTGGGAAGAGGCAGGGCAGGCAGTCAAGAGTCACCAGCCAGACACAGAGGAAGCAAGATGACAAGACAGAACTGAGAAAAGGTACCAAGCCACGTGGCTAAACATAGATAAGAATTATGGGTTAATTTAAATGTAAGAGCTAGTCAGTAATAAGCCTGAGCTAATGGCCAAGCAGTTATAATTAATATAAGCTTCTGAGTGATTATTTTTAATTATTATTATTTTGTTTGTTTTTTTGAGACAGGGTTTCTCTGTGTAGTTTTAATGCCTGTCCTGGATCTCGCTCTGTAGACCAGGCTAGTCTCGAACTCACAGAGATCTGCCTGGCTCTGCCTCGTGAGTGCTGGGATTAAAGGCATGTGGCACCAGTCTGCCTGAGTGATTATTTTATAAGCAACTTGGGACCTTGGGACAGGTGGGACTGGAGGAAAACTTTTCGACTACACTCCATTGCTATAGTGGGGTGTCCAAGACACCAGCTTAACTCCCTGTTTTATTTATAAACAGCTGTGAGTTGGGTAGATAGGTCTGCAAATAGTTGCATGTGGAAGTGATCTTGTCAGAACCTTCTTATATATTTAGGATTAGTTGAATAAAACCTGGTATATTAATTACTTGTCTCTTTGTTGTGATGAAATACCTGACAAATTAATGTGAAGAAAGGAGCTTATTTTGTCATAAGCTTTGTCTCA